>NC_132794.1:45223388-45541388 GCF_048418805.1 Vulpes vulpes
GATGGCCCAAGAGTCAGAGAACTTAAAGCAGGACCCCAGGGGAGGTGGCTGCTGTTCTGTGCCAAGGAGGTATACCAACAGATAGCAGCAATGTGTGTCAGCGTGAGCTCCAAAAGCTCCTGCCCCAACTTCCCAAGCTAAAACACAAAATGGTTGCTGTTTCACTTTCAACCTCCAAACCCATCGTGGACCAAACCCCAACCAGACACATTCAGGGAAGGGATTTCTAGGAAAAGTAATTCAACCTAGCTAAGTTGACATATGACACTAATAATTTTCATGACCATATGAGCTAGATATTTCATCCCCAATTGCAATAGAGAAAAATGAGGTTTGGGTGAGAGTAGGTAACTTGCCTGGAATCACAGAGCTAGTAAATGGCAGAGCCAAAATTCCAAATCCCTTTACTTTGCCTAATTAGACATATTAAGTAATAACAGTCCAAATGGGAATGGTGATTTAATAGACATCCCAAGAGGAAACCTCTCATATTGTGAATTTTTATAATAACCCCGTATAAATATAAAACACTTCGTAGTTTTCAATATTGTTTTTTACAAACTTTTATCCTGAATCCTAAGAACAGCACTGTGAAAAAGGTAAGAGAATTTATTGTCAGTATTGTATAGATGAGGAAATTAATTCTTATTTATACTTTCCTGAAACCACACAGCCAATGGCAAAGCCAATGTTAGAAGCCAATTCTCCTGACTTAGCTCATTATTCCAGGGCCCCATTCAAATCAAAGTAGCTGGCCAGAGTTGACAAAATCTGCCAGAAGAGAAAGGAAAGGAAAGGAAAGATAACAAAAGACTACAAACAGTAAATCTGGTGGCAATTCTGCTAAAAAAAATTTTTAAACTAAATGCTATAGACCTGCTCGTCATCTAGCACAAGAATTTACCTACTTCATCCTTATTCTCATCCCTATCCCAGTAATAGAACCAAAACAATTCCTCATTACCTGACATGGTGCACTAGGTTCTGAGTTTGTCTGGGTTCTGAGGATGGGTGGTAGGCACAAGTCAGTCCATTTTAGGGAGAAACAATGGTGTTATCTGGAGTCAAATCCCATCTTCATTTTTACCAAAAAACCAGAGGTTCTCTCTTGTCCAGAGAAATTTAAGTATTTTGAATGTTGTAGCTAGATTTTATTCATTCCTTCTGCAAATTTTTATGGGATTTCTATATGGATAAGCAGAATATAAGGCAGTCTGTGGACACAACATGAATCAAACAGGGATTCCACCCTCAAGGAACTTAGAGTAAATAAATGGGAGAGGCTTGAACATAAATCATGTCATGAGATGCCTCAGGAGAAATTATAGATTGAGTGCTATGCGAGTTCAGTTAGACATAATTACTTGCGGGTAGGGGTAATAATGGAAGGCTTTGTAGAGCTAGAACTTGAAGATAATATCTAAAGAAAGCAGCCTTGAAAATATGGAGTCACTTAGATTAGCTGGAGCATCCTGCCTGTGAGGTGGAGAAGTGAGAAATACAGTTAGAAAGGTAGGTCCAGAGTAGTCAAAAACAGTTAGAAGGGTAAATTGGAGCCAGATTTGGTGGGCCTTGAAAGTTTTGATAAGGAATTTAAAACTCATGTGTGGACAACTGAAATTATCAAAGAATTTTGGGGCAACTTGACACACTTATGTTAACTGTGGTTTGTAAAGTCTAAAGAAAAGCAAATCTCAACTAATTTTCAATCCTAATTAAACATCATGGAATAAATAAAGATTTATTAATAATAGATTATTTAATTTATTAATTCTTGTTAATAATTCTTATTAATCAGAATTAACTTATTACTTCTGGCAATTATCCTTTCTGACTAGTCCCTCATCCTCAATGGTGAATGCCTGGGTTTGGATGGAGAAAGACAAGAAAGAGAAAATGTCCCTCTCATAACTAGATCCAACGTTCAGCTTAATTCAAGCCACAGCTTAACACTATTTTGTTGTCCTCAGTTATCGTTTTCTATAAGCTGATGGCCCTTGATTGGAGGACAAATCCCTAGCCCATCTGAAGTTCTTGTATAGGGAAAATAAAAACAGGCAAATCAGGGCCAATTTTCTGAAAGAGAGAATCTATTACAAGGATGGTTGCCTCTGGAAGTATCTCAACAGGAGTCATATCAAATCTATTCATTTCAATGACTAGGAAAATGAATAAGCTAGGGCTAGAGAGCTCATGAAGTTATCCGTCCTGCATCATCCAGCAGTCATATGATAATGTCCTAAGCTATAGGGACTGTATAATATTCATGTGAAACTTTATCCTCATGAGGGAAAAGAAATCCCATTATTATACTAGCACTGTTCCCTAATAAAGATTTCACAGCCGGAGACTATGAAAGAACAGGGGATTTTTTTTTAAGATTTTATTTATTTATTCTTGAGAGACACAGAGAGAGAGAGAGAGAGAGGCAGAGACACAGGCAGAGGGAGAAGCAGGCTCCATGCAGGGAACCCGATATGGGACTCGATCCCGGGACTCCAGGATCACGCCCTGGGCTGAAGGCAGGCGCTAAACCGCTGAGCCACCCAGGGATCCCAAGAAGAGGGGAAATTTTTAATGAATCCTTTAAATATGCATTTTGATGTGTATAAATACACGAGTATATATTTTAATATTATACTATTTAATTTTATTATTATATTATTTTTCATTAAGATAACTCAACTTTCTTTCTGATAAGTGAAAATTACTCACTTCCAATAACATGTTCCAAGTATTGATAGGCAAATATCCAATTGTCCTAATTGTTCATTTTTCTAGAAAAAACAGAGATTCTAATAGAAACCACCTCCCATATGAATAAATAAATAAACTTAGGCTAGACAGTTCATCTAGAAACTATCTATCTCTGCATCTTCCAGCAGTCTATGATAATGTCCTAAGTTATAGTGACTGTATAATAGTCACATGCAACTTTATAAACAGCTCATGATGATAGCCAGCATTTAATTACACATTTTTACAGATTTAGCTATTGATTTAGACTAAAACTAGTTTATAAATACCATTGTCTTCTTTGATGGACTTGAAAAGGCAGAGCCAGAACTCTCCCAAATACTGGTAGACCAGAGGATTCCCCAAGAGAGGAAGGAAAGGTGTAGAAATAGAGATGAGAACTCTGAAGCAGCCAGACCCACAACCAGGGTGTGTTGTAAGGTTTCAGTCCTCCCCTTGCCAGACCACCATTATTCTCCACAAAGGAATCCACCCTCAATTCACGTGGTTTTTATTTAGCCTCCACTATTATTCTAATATAAATACTATTTTCCACTGACGAATCGTTCTCATCATGTAGGTAAAACATATTGGGTTCAGAGAACAATCAAATGAAAACACAAGCCTTCCTCCCGCAGAAGTGTTGAGAATACATCCCTTCAAAGTTAAAATTAAACAGCCTCATCTGACTTTTTCTTTTTTTTAATGGCTGCAAATACTGGGTCTGTCTCAGGCCTTCCCTGGCTGCCCTGCAAATTTATACCATTATACCAGTCCACAGAGACCTTCAAGAGGCAAGTAACAAGCAGAATGAAAATGGAACAAATGATCCACAGTTCCAGTGCTTTGTTTCCCGGAGCAACTGATGTCCACTTCCAGAATCTCTGAGGCTGGAAATAATGGGAACTAGTAAAGGGAACTATGTGGCCCAGAAAAGAAAAAAAAAAAAAAAAAAGTCTGCGGACCTAAATGGTTTGTCATTAAATTTCCCTGCTGGGTCAACAGACTGCCTCTTCGCAGTTCACCATATTTTGCCCAACCTCATCCACATTTAAGTCTATGGAAAAACAGGGGGGCCTTTCAGGGGGGAATTCATTCATGTTTGGATTCAGGCGGGCTTAGGAACCTTTAATAGCACTGTCATTATCCTGCGGGGCACACCACAGAGCAGTCAGAGAGTTCTCTCTCAATGGACACAAAATTTCCTCTGGAATTCACAAAACAGAAATCTTAAACACACATCACCGTAAGAACCAGATTACATAATGTCTCCATCACCCTCCTGACAGCTACAATTATGAGTCAGTCCCTGGTTTAAATATGAAACCGGAAGCTCCGTGTTTCCCCTCTGACTATGTGGCAGGCTAAGTTGAGCTCTCTGGGCCTGTCAGTTTTGGAGATCTGAGATGCTCCCACAGTCACTAATTTAGCCTGAGACCAAATGACCGGGTAATTAAAAGCAGCACTACAGCGACCTGCTCCAGGACCAGATGTTCTCCTTGTTCAACCATTACCCACATGAGGAACAGAAATAGTGCCCTCCCCTCTTTAAGTTTTCCTTTTCTTTATCCTCCTCAGCCAATTTCCGGCTTCTGATCTTTCAATCCCACAAAATAAAATAAAAATAAAAGCCCCATTACCCAAAAGATGACATGTTATTGAACACGTGCAGTTAAGTTGTAATGCGCCCGGGCAGCCTCCTCTTTGTACTTAGTGAAGCCTCCCAACTCAGGAGACTTTAGGTTGCCTTGGCAACCTCACATGACTAACAGCTCTATACAGCCCCACCTAGCTGCAAGGACTCCAATTTGAGTCAACAGGAGCCACCCCAGCACTTAGAAGCCCAGAGACTGAGTAAATAGCATTGCTTTTTGGTTTTTTAGGAGCCAAAGACTGGCTGAATGAGGCGTCCCCTCCCCTTTTATTGCCCAAAAGACCTGACAAATAAAAGTCTCCACCCTAACTTCTAGAGAGCCCTGGCTAAGAAGGCCATGGGTCATCTGGTAAATAAATAAAGGAGAGGTCTTCTTTTCACTTTTCTGGCTACTGGGCAAATCACAAGACAGGAAAAATGAGAAGTTGAGCTAATATTTTAAGTCTTCTCAAAATGCAAAAGCAGTATGTAATATAGCTAATCTGATCTTCTCAAACTAGATGAACTAGCTTTCATATGTCCTTTGGGATCCAGGGTCTGGTAACTATCTAAACTGCAGGCTTCCCTAGCATTAAAACCAGAGACCTTGAGGACTACCTTGGACATCAAGAGAACAGAGATGCCCTTGTAATTCCAGAGTTCATGACCATGGACAAGCCACTTTTACTTCTCTGAAGTAATTTCTTAACCTGCAACAGAGAATGATAGTCTTTACTATCTTTACTTCAGGTATCGGTCTGCAAATTTCACCCTCACCAATGATTTCTAGGCATGTACAATTCTAGGTTTCTAAAATAAAAGGTATTACCAAATCCCGAGTATTTCCAAACAAATAGGTGTAGTCTGATTTAAAAAATAAATAAATCTAAATGTATAAAACATGATTGTTCACATGGGATTTCTTTATTTCACCAATGTAATCAGACAAGAACCTTTAATTTAATTCTGGCCTTTGGTGTTCCCTTTTATCATTCATTTTTTTGCTAGAGTCAAGTAGATTGATCCAAGCTGCTGCCTATTAATGAGCAATCAGAAATGACGATAAATCTGCTCTTTAAAAAAATCTGGTAAATCAGAAGGAAACAAATGACAACTTGAAGAGAACTCAGCAGTTCTGCAAAGGAGGAGCACCATTACCGATAACTGTAGTACAACTTTGGTTCTATCCTAGAATCACTTTACATACAGGATTTTTTTTTTTTTTTTTTTTTTTTTTTTTTTTACATACAGGATTTGATGTGGGTTGGGTCCACCAGGCTAAACACACAGGAATGGGACAGTTTGGATAGTCTCAATTTGTCAGGGATGATAATAACATTAAGACATTATGATGCCCAGAATGACAGACAAACAGAGCTACATGACAAGAAATAAAGCTGTGGGCAACTGTATGCTGGGCATACTGTACTCTGACACAAACAAGAAATTACTGGGTCCCATCTTTAAATTGGACTTTATATTACTCCTATTGGGGTGTGTGTGTGTGTGTGCGCATAGTGTGGGAATGGGGGGTATATGAGCGGAGCATTCATTTGCTTATGTGGTCATTGAAGTGGTATTTCCTGCAGATACCTGCAGATATATCTAAAGGATGTTCTCTACTATTTCATATTTATGAGCCTCCTGATTGAGATGTAGAATGTACTATTACTGTTGTTGTTGTTGTTGTTTTTAATGGGAAAAACATTCGTGTATTGCAAGGCCTCAGGGGAAAACACTCAAGTTAGAGGTCTAAACAAGACCTAAAATAACAAGAACCATGGAGACATATTTAGACCAACATGTAAGGAACAATGACACCCATCATGCACAGCCATTACTCTTACTGTTCCACTTCCATGGAATGTTTAAAGAATGAACGAAGGATGGACTATGCACACTCCTTGCAAATATGAAATATGTGATTCACGTTTGCCAGTATCAAATGCCCACTCCTTGGGAAAGAATGACTCCTTCACCTAAGTGCCCCATTCTGCCTTCGGGTCATTTCGGGAAACGTTTGCAACATGTTTGTGCTCTCAAAAATGTTTTCCTACTCTTCAAACTTCTACTTAACTTCTGCCCTAGCCAAAGATCCCCAGTACCCACCTAGCTCCCTCTACTTCTTGTTTCACATTTATAAGTGACAGGAAACAGCCAGCAAGTTAGTATTAATTCTTTACATTCCTGGATTTATTCATTCTTTCAACATATTTGTTTTTGTTTTTTTATGATAGTCACAGAGAGAGAGGCAGAGACACAGGCAGAGGGAGAAGCAGGCTCCATGCACCGGGAGCCCGATGTGGGATTCGATCCCGGGTCTCCAGGATCGCGCCCTGGGCCAAAGGCAGGTGCCAAACCGCTGCGCCACCCAGGGATCCCCCTCAACATATTTGTTAGTGACATGATGATTAGGGACTCCTCTGGGCTGGGGAAACACTGGAATACAAAAGATAGGCTCATGTCCTCAAGGAGGCATATTCTAGTGGAGAGAGAGACAGACATCAGACTATCAGCCCGAGGAATAAGTGGTCCGAAGTCAACAAAACAGGAATCCGTAGGACCTTTTTATACAGACGTTTGCCTGAGTTCCCCATCCTGGTCACCTACCCACAGTGCCAGTGGACAAGGTGCTCACCTCCAATTTAGAAAGAATCGCACAAGCGCCCAGATCTTTATGGTATCAGCCCTCAGGCCTTTTTAATATTCATGTTAACAAATAGAAAATACGAAGTTTCGAGGGGCCGGGTGGGTTCTGTGGGGCCACACAGTTGCCTGCCCGGAGGCAGCTGGGGAATCTAAGCATCCGAGGGTTGAAGTCCCTGTCGCATCCCTCGTCCTTCGGCGTTTGGAAGCTACATCATTTCACAGACCAGGCTGTGGCCATCTCTGGACCTGCGGCACGGCCCACCCCATCCCCGAGGAGATGACGGGAGATGGGAGATGGGGGGCAGCGACCTCAGAAGCAAACGCAATTTTCGTGCCCGCCCAGCGCTTCAGAGCAAAGCAGGAGGTGGAAGGCGCAGCAAGGAGGCTTTCAGAGCAGGCGCTCAGCTCGGGCCTGCGGGTCAGCCTGGACCACCTCCAAACTGGGTTCCCCCCACGTGAAAACCAATGTGTTCACGCGGATGCTTTTAGGATGATGCGGGGGGGGGGGGGACCCGCCCCACCAAGGTGCACACACGTGCTCGGGGGCAGGGAAGGGCCTGACGCGTCTGCCCTCCTCCGGGCCCCGGTGAGATGCGCTCTAGCGGCACCGGGCTCTTGCCAATGGGGTTGCAAGGCGCGAGGGCAGCGTGCCCGGCCAGGGCTCCTTTCCGGCCCGGGCCTGCCCGCATTCCTCCGCGCTGCTAGGGGCCGCGGCCGGGCTGCTCGGGGGGCCGGGCTCATTTCCATTCCCCGTGCATACAGCCTCCGTTGTGCGGGCCCGGCCCGCCGGGGGCAGCCGCGGCTGCCTGCGAACAAAGCCGCATTCATGCCGGCGCCTCCTCCCGCCGCGAGCCGCCGCAGCTGGGCCGCCCCCGCACCGTCCTGCAGCCCCGGGCGCGCGGCCCGGACCGGCGCGCTCAGGGCCCGGCCCCGGGGCGGGCTGCGGCTCCGGCTCCCCCGCGCGGGCGGGCCGGACCCCGCTTTCACGTCGGGGCGGGGGGGTCCGCATCCTGAGCTCGCTCGCGGCTGGCTGGGGACGGGCACGTCCGACCGCGCGGCGCGCCCCGGCTCCCCCCGCCCCGGGCCAGCGATGGTACGGCCCAAAGCTCCCCGAGCTCGGATTGGACTTTGCTTCCCCTGCGGCCTCTGAAACCCCGGCGCGAGGGCCGCTTCCTGGCTTCTGTGTCTCTGCATCCAGTGCAAGGAGAGTTCCCACCCCCTTGTTGGGACTTAGTATAATTGCAAGTGTTTTGCAAGTGTTTTCTTTTTTTTTTTTTCTTTCCCCCTTCAGGACTTTCACATTCCTCCAGGTTGAAGTTTGGCACTGGGGCCTCCCAACAAAGACCACTGTTTGTCCTCCCCCATCTCACTCCTGGGGAAAAGAAGGAGGAAAACGCTCTCGTTCACGGCCTCGGGGCTCACTCCCTCTGGCCCGCACGTTAGACACCAGGTTACAGCTGCGCAGAGCAGTGGAGGCTCCAGGCCGCCGGGGCTGCACTCCTGGTCCCCAACCTAAAGCAGAAACAGGCTCCACGTCCACATTCCGGGGGTGCGGATTAAATAGGGAATGGCAGGATCAAAGAACAACAGATAATAAAATAAGGAGACTTATCAACCCTAAAGCATTCATTTTGCAGATAAAAAGCAGATAAGATCTGAGAGGGGAAATGACTTGCCCACCCTCAGAAGAAAGCTGGTTCACCTTAGTAAGAAGTGCCCTCAAGCAAACTTGCAAAATAAGCTTAAAAATGATTTTCAACCAAGAAAAGTCCAAAAAAATATATATCGTTCAAAAAGCATTTATTTATGTCTTCCTTTCCCCACCCCCCACTCCCCCCCCCGCGCCCTCTGTCTCAGACAAGGGCCTTCTTTTGAGTCGGTTGGGAAAAAAGGTAAGAACCCAGGCTTCAAGTGAGGATTAGAGGAGATTCTGCAAGTGTTTTCACAAGAATGTTCCCTGTGTTTCTTTTACTTCCTGCATTTTGAACAGTGCTGACCTCTCTCCTCAAAGTAAAGTATTGCATCCTTGATGTGGTTAAAAAACACAACAAAATAAAAACTGGTTACTCACCACTTTAAGACTCCTTTCCTCTTGCTGGAAAAAAAAAAAAAAAACCCTTCAGAATCTTAAAATGAGATAGGGTTGCTTTGCAATCTTTGCAATGGTTATTTGAAAATGTACCAATGAAATCAGTTATACCCCGGAGAAAGGGGAAAGAGCGCTTGCCAGTTACCAGGCACTATTCTAAGTGCTTGACATGCGTTACTTCATTTAATCCTCACAGCAACCTGTGAGATTTACTTTTTTTTTTTTTTTCCATCAGGATAAGTGTACTCTTGAGGTTTACTATATTAATCTACTCCCATTTTACAGAAAAAGAAACCAAGGCCCGGAGACTTGCACTTTATCAAGATCACACCAATGTTAAGTGGCCAATGCAGGCAGTCTGTTGCCTGGGCTGGATCTCTTTCACACTAGGCTTTACTGAAACATTATGTACAAACACATGGGAACACCCTGGACACAGAGGTCTGGAGTTGGGAGCCAGAGAGGCTCCAGCCAAACATAGGTCTTTGTACTTTGGAAAGATATGCCCAAAGGCTATAGGAAGGAGAGTCTTCATCCTGCCTTGTCTGGAAAGAGAGAGGGCCCCCTAAGGACTTCCTGATTTAACACTAAAACTTCCCTTTCAGAATGCAAAATGTTGTGAGTTAATAGTCACTACCTATTCTGAGCTGCCTTGTGAGGTTGGTTTTTTTTTTTTTTTTTCAGGAGAGAAAAAATTTATTTATTGCAAATATATGCTGCGCAAATAAGCAATGCTCAGTAAAGTATAACCATGTCTCCATTTGCTTCATCAAACAAAACTTGGGTTCAAGTTCAGATCTACCACTTCCAAAAGATGAGACTTTGGGAAATTTCTTTAAGCACTGTGAATCTGTTTCCTCATCTAGAAGCTGGAGAAAATGAGAATGTCTAACTCATTGAGTTGTGAGAATTAAGTAAAATTATTTAAATGTTCATTAAAGTATTTATCCTACAGTGAGCATATGTATCGATGCATGTAGACTAGGTGGTTTTTTAAAAAATCTTAATTGTAACAATATAGATTTCTTTCTCATTCACTATATGTTCATCTCAAGATAGCTGGACCTCTGCTCTTCACCTGATACTGTGCCTGTCAACTCAAACTCTGCCTGTCTTCATGGCATAGGGGACAAGAGAACACTAGAGAGTAATTATACTAGTAATGAAATGCTCAGCCTGGAAGTAACACATATCACTTTCCCTTATTACTCATCAGCCAGAGCTAATACACTCCCTCCTGTCTTGCATCCCAACTACAGTTAAGGCCAGAAAGTGCAATTCCACCATGTGCCCAGGATAGGGGGTGTGATGGGGGGATGAAAATGCTGGTAATCACCAATGACTCCCACCATACTCAGTAAACAATTGCTAATCTTCTTCCTTAGGATAGCAAATAACCATTGTGTGTGTGTGTGTGTGTGTGTGTGTGTGTGTGACTTCCAAACTTCTAGTTAATCCATGAGACTTTAGAGCAGGTTTACCAGAGAAGGCTCTGTGATCTCAGGAGTCATGTTTTTTTTTGTTTGTTTGTTTGTTTTGTTTTGTTTTTAATTAAATTTTTTTTAATTTTTATTTATTTATGATAGTCACAGAGAGAGAGAGAGAGAGGCAGAGACACGGGCAGAGGGAGAAGCAGGCTCCATGCACCGGGAGCCCGATGTGGGATTCGATCCCGGGTCTCCAGGATCGCGCCCTGGGCCAAAGGCAGGCGCTAAACCGCTGCGCCACCCAGGGATCCCAGGAGTCATGTTTTGATGAGATTGAACAATACCTGCAGGCTGCACCAGGCTACAAAGATGTTCTCTGAACTCTTAGGACTCCATCTTCCCTTTGTGGGGGGGGGCAAGAACAAACAAACATAAACAAAATGCTCCCCTTTGGCCTACTCAACTTGGGGTTCACAGTGGGAGGAAGCAGAAAATAGAGCAAAAGAAAGTTTTGACCTGGAACTAAGAAAATCTCTAGGAAACCTGCCTGTAGTGACAGGAAACGTCACTGACATTCTCATTCTTGCCTCCCTACCCCTTCAGTTTGCTCAGCTGTGTCTAAAAAAAAAAAAAAAAATGGTCTTAACTCCTTCTTCAACACTCCCCAAGTCATTTCAGATGAACTTGCCTCGTGTTCTGAACACTTCAAACCTCATCTGGAGTTCCTTTGACACATACCTTGCTATTGACTGACCTACACAGAAATGCTCGTTTATTTCTCTTTTTTGACTTCTGCTCATATTCAGTCTCAGATTATCTTATTATATTCTTATTTGGCCAGTCCAGTATCCTTGGGGCGTTTTCGACCATTATTAATTTTAACAGTATCTTAAATATTAAAGATAGCACTAAATGTTAATAAATATTCCAGTACATAAAATCTCCATCTACATATATGCTTATCTCTTGAGGCTGAATCACTAGGTAAAACAGTGTGAAGTGTGCTCTAGAAAAGCAATCTGACCTATGTGGCCGCCTTTACCAGTGGAAAACCAAACATAGACTAGGTACTGAGCAAAAGCCTAATTACAGGCATCACAGGAATCTGGCCCACCAGTATCAAGGACAACACCGGGACCAAACTTTTCAAAAACCTTTTTCAGGATAATATGTATACCTCACAATTTCCCCATTCACTGACTGTAACGCATAAAAGTGGCCTGATTTAAAATAATGATTCTGGGACTATGTAGCAAAGGGAAGAGAGCTCATAATTCAGGAAGTGAAAATAGCAGACACAAGGATGACAATCACACTTTTCAGAATGATTACAGAAAGGACTGTTGAGGACTCCATAAAAACTATCCAGTATGGAGAAAATAGAAGCAATTTTTTCCTTTAATCTTCCAGAATCTTAGAATATGGTTATATCGCTTTATAATAATCTTAAAAATACATTAAGCAAAGCAAAGGACACATCTGATGAGAATCCTTGCCGGGAAAGCTGCGTAGCAGCTGCTCTTTGAGAAGTTCCCAGGGGCCGTTGCTGCACTTGAGCCAGCCCTGCTTGCCTGGATGTGGAGACCACATTTGGGTTCCTCAGGGTTTTTTTCGGGCTGCTTCCTTACCCGCCCTCAAACAGGGAACCACCCGGGTGGCTAAGCAAACAATGCGATGTCGTGCATCACCACCAGACCTGACTGGGAGGCCTCCTGAAAGCCCAAGACCTCCGAGAGAGGGGACTGGGCTGGCAGGGGGGTTTCAGAGCAAGAAACCATTTAAAAGAAACAGGAAATGAGTTCCTCAAACCCAAACCATGTGGAGAGACAGGCCACATCATTTAAACAAACCAACAATAATACAAGTCTTTATAAATGCCCTGTTACTCCCAAATTCCTGAAAATCATTTAAAGTCCAATAAAGAAAATCTATTTATTTAACATACATTTCTTGAGTACCTATGTGGGCCAGCTCCTGGAATTATCTTAAGGTTTCAAATTAAATATCATCCTAGCCCTCCCCAAAACCCCCACCTACATTCTACCAAAAGGGGTAGGCATGCAAAAAAGCTCATTGAGTCTGGCAACGGGATAAAGTTCACAAAAGAGGCAGCACATGTCTCTATGTTAACAAAAAGGGGCAACGGAAAGGGCCCACTAGATCTGGCAATGGCAGAAAAAATTTCTCAGGCCAGGGGTGAGAGACAGGAGGTGAGGAGGAGGTAAGATGGTAGAGACTACATAACAACTTCTCTCTCCAGGAGCTCAGCTGACAGGAAAGGAGAAAAGATAGGAAGATAATAGCTTAAGTTGGAATTCAGGATCAAGGGACAGTGATTTTCTGGGTGGGAGAGGCCTGGAAAATGTTTACACATTGAGAGGAAGAATTCAGCATAGAAGAAGTTAGAAGATACAAGATGGATGGAGCAGATGGGAGGGGATGCCATTTGGTGCGTTGTTTAACTAGGACTATCTCTTCCTCTTGAAATTTTTACCCTATCAACAAACTGACAAACATTCCTCCCTATATAAAGAGCTCTATTTTCCAGCTTGTCTCCTTGCTTGGTTTTGTGGGATTTTAAATCTAAGACCCTATCTCATGTATATCTGGCATTTTTTAAATAAGAATGATCTTGAAGAATTTACAGATTTTTGTCTACTTTCAAAGGCATCAAATTAATAGCTTTTGATACTTCCCTCTGCCTTTGCCTCAGGATCTCCTCAAGATCATTACCTCCACATGACCTTAAAATTGCAGGTGCCAAGAAACAAAGACAAACTGTAAATCACTGCAGTCAGGGAAAACTGGTTATCTGTAAGTTCAAAGAAAAAAAAAATAAGAGAACGTTATAGCTTTCTCTTCTTCTTGAAGTGCTTGGTTTTTGGTTATATTTCCTTTTCACTCATTTTAAATTCCATTGGTTTATTACAGATACACATCTGGTGACCAAACATGAGTAAAATTTAAAAAATGAAAACATTTCTGGATAGAAATAATGCTTTTCCTATTAGTTACTTGTTTATTATTTTCTTTAGTTAATGCTAAACTAATGCTAATTTCCTAAAAACAGATAATTGAGTGGAAAAGACAATATTGAAATAATCCTTTGCAAAGAATTTTTCAAAGTCTTTTCAAATATAAAACTTTCTTACAGAATTCTAGTGGTCGAGGAAATTATAGGCTACAGGGTTCAGGCAACTTGAATAGCAAATCTTATTTTATCTATTCTCCTTTTTTTTTTTTTTTTTTGAGATAATGTTACAGTCTAAAAACAAACACTTCCTGTTGCTGTGAGCAGTAGACTACCCTTTAGTGCTAACATGTAAGATATTTATTATTTCACTCTTGCTCAAAACCAGCACACAAACTAGCATTGATAAACTAAGGGGCCATGGAGGGGTGTGCAAGCAGAGAAGCTGAAAATGCCAATGCATTTTATTCTTATATTTTTTATTGTGTTCCTAAAAGGAAAATAGAAAATATTTTGCTTTTATTTTTTTAATTTTTAAGGTATTTTATTTAAATCCAATTTGCCAACAGAAAATATTTTCCTTTTAATTGCATTATTGCTTTAAAGCCATCTCTTATTAGACTGATTTTCAATTAACAGTCTCTTAAAATTTAGCCAGATTTTCTCTACCCAGCTTCCTCATCCCTCATTTAGCAAGAAATTGTCTAGAAACAAATGTGTAGTGCCAGTGAGGGACAAGAGAAGGACAGTATGTAACAGAAACTCTTCAGGGAGTTGTTTTGCAAAGGAAAAATGCTCCTATTATTTACTTACTTTGTTAATTTCATTCTTCTATATTATGTTTTAACACAGAACATTCTTAAACAGAAGAAGCCTACCAGAGAAACCTTTAACATTTCTGAAAACGCAACTTATCATATCAGTATAGTATAAGGGCTTTGGCCAAATTTAATCAAATTAGTCATAAGGAAAAAAAATGCAGGTATTTCTAGATATTTCCCTAATTCATTAAATTTCAGATGTTTACAAAAGTCCATTTCTTGGACATTTTTCTCACTCAGCGTTCAAATTGTGCAAGTTAAGGCCTCCCGGTATATTTTCAAATACATTGTTATTATTTAAGGATTGAAAGGAGTTTTAGGAGACCAATATCTAAAAGAAACCTAAGAAAGAAAAAGGGCTCCTCTTGTATCAGTTCTCCTCTATGTGTATCAAACTGCTAGGCAGGTTGTAATGCAGGGACTCCATTGGGAAGTAAATACAGGATTAGGAGTATGCTGCTAAATGTTGTAATCTGTCACTTCCAAACAAATGGATATCTCATGAAGCTGAAGACATAAGGCATCTGGGAGGACTCTAAGAAAAATTTACTGAAAATTTATTTTGTGCAAGGCAGTGCTAGATGCCATGCAGGATTCAAAGACAAGCCACAGACTTTTCTAACCACTTTTAGGCCGAGAGCTGGATGAAAATAAAAGGGTAGGCAAAAGAAAAAAAAAAAAAAAAAAAAACCTTTCAGAAAAAGGAAATAAAAAGGGGAGCTAGTAGGGACAAATCTAATTTGCCAAGTGCCACGTAAACAACAAAAGCATGATGAATAAGGATTTTTCAAGAGATAAGCACCAAAATTTGACAAGACCAAATGGTTGTTCCTATTGATGAATCCAGGCATACCATAATCCAAAAGAAATAATGATAAGGGCACCAAGGTGGCTCATTCGGTTACGTGTTTGCCTTTAGCTCAGATCCTGACCCCAGGGTCCAGGGATTGGGCCCCACTTCAGGCTCCCTGCTCAGTAGGGCATCTGCTTCTCCCTCTGCCTCTGCCCCTCCCACCTCATGCTGCAATGTGGTGCTCTCTCTCTCTCTCTCAAATAAATAACAATTTTTTAAAAAGTAATGACAAGTATAGCTAAAATGAGTGACATTTTAGCCCCTGACCCTCCATAAACATAAGAACGGTAATTCAATCCCATCTGGTCCAGTGTATCTCAAAATTCTACTCCAGGCTATTCAAGAAACCACAAGATAGCTGTAACTTAGTAGTTTTGTAAACTCACACAAGGACGAAACCATGTCCTAAGGTTTGCTTTGTGCCACTGGACTGGCAGGAGCTCTCTAGAGTAGGACTACACTGTTAGCCTGAATGTCACGTTGCCATGATTTTGAGACATGGGTTCCTCTGAGTCAAGCTGCAATAAATACGGAGCTCAACAAACCAAATTATACTAGTTTTTGCTGAAATACAGACAAGGTGGCGTTTTTAAACCTCTAATAAGTAAATTGTTAATTCACATGTCCAAGACATTGGAAGCCCTCTCTGGAAAAATCCAGCCTATCTTAGAAAATATATTTTCCTCTCTGAAAGTGCCCAGCTCAACTGATCCATTAAGAACAAATGCATGTTATAAAGTCAGCAATATTGATGCTAAGGACTCTTCATCTTGGACGAACAGACTAGAAAGCAGGTATCAGTTATTTTACCACCTGGAAGTAACCTATGATCAAGAACAGGGGTTGGCACACTGTAGTCTACAGGCCAAATCCAGTCTCCCACCTTGTAAGTTTTGTTGGAACCCAGCCATGCTCATTCATTTATGTATTATCTCTGGCTGCATTTAGTGCTATGATGGCAAAGTTAAGTAGCTGCAGTAGAGCCCACATGGTTCACAAAGCCTAAATATTTATTACTGGGCCCTTTAGAGAAAAGGTGTGCTGACCGTGGTCTAAAGGAGTGTGAAAAAACATATCTATTTGAAATGCTGCTACAAAATTGCATAATCTTTTAAACCTGCAGCTTCAAGGGTATCTAACATTAGCCAAGAAAGAGAAGAGTCATGCAGGACTTGGTCAAATAAATGGTTGTTTCTTAAACCTTTAAATTATCTGTTCATGTTGGCTGTAATGAAAATTGGTAACTCTCTAACACCCGCCAAAAATTCCTCCAGTCACTCCTCAAAAAACATGGTTGGCCTCCCCATACCACTTTAGATTTTCAAGAGTCTGATCTGCTGCTATATATACGTATTTTGGTCAAAGCAGTTTCTTCCCCAATTTAGTGTTCAGTTCTGTTTTCAACATTTATCCTTCTGTGCAAGGTTCTTCCCTCTGAACAATAGATAATATCTCAGCCCACTTAGCTATTAATTCTATCCTTGGATTCCTTTCAGTATATTTGGGTTGGGTTTTTTCCTAGTGTGTCTCTGGAAATGTGCTGTTCTATATTTATTCTGCACATGACTGGTTCAGTGTGCTTCATTTTACTTCCTTCCTTAATAAACTATTTTGTTAACAGTGTTTATTTTTTCCTCCCATCTTTATCCTGTTGCAGTTATTTTTAAGGTGCTACTGATTCCCTGACACCCAAACTGTGAGGTAGAGTAGGTCAGATCTACTTCTCACTAGCGTTGTCAAAAGATCACATGAATCTTTGCCTCTTTTATTTTCCCTGAAAAATCTGCCTTCTTATAAAAAGTCCTTTCTAAACTAGATTGAAACTACAGATTTTACCAAACATCTAAGTAAGTAACTTTTCTTATGCTTTTGGAACATTTACAAGATATTGCGTTGTTACACCAATAAAAATTCCAAAGGATGAAAAAAGGCAGCAAGCCCACTTTACATTAAATCACCTATGTTAAGTGTTATCATGTGGCATTATACGCAAAATCAAAATGAAACAACCATCTTTTCTTTAAGATGGAAAATATGGCCTGGATTATGTCCTTTAAAGTGCATTAACAAACAGCTAAAAGATTATGCCAAGAGGAGATTGGATGATTATTTGATGTCGATCTATTCCAACCTCATTCAGGCTAGTGACCCATCCCGAGGTTCTACAATCAAAGCTCCTCTTTTCAACATTTTTTTATTCTGATTTAAATGGAAGCATCGGGAAATTGCTGGTTATACTGACCACAGGTGGGAAAGGATGCCTAACAGGGAAATACACCCCTTGCTGAAATAAACAAGATGAAGTTAACAATGATCAATGCAAAATAGAATCAGTTGTTTAGATCTTATTAGGAATCCACACTGATGCAGTAACTCATGCCAACAAATGTGTCACAAGAGTGCAAATATAAAAGCCACAATTTTAAAATGGCTTAGAATAATAAAGGAATAAGTCTTTGACTATGTTCATAAGACTCTACTATTCCTAGTAAGATTCGTTGTATTTAGTTTTATCCTGTGTTGGGCAACTCACAAATATTTCTATGTCTCTGTGTGTCTCTCTCTCTTTTTGGACACAAGGAAAAAGTAGACTTTTCCGTTTTATTGAATTCAGTCCTGGTCATGTGATTTGTTTTAGCCAAAGAAGTATAAGCAGAAGTCAGATGTGTCCCTTAATCCAGGAGAACAAGTCTTGGACCAAAGATTTAGTATAAATTTGCCATGTGTTCTTTTCTTTCTGTCACCATGACCAGCAACATATGCATAGTGACAATCCCATCTACCTGGCTGCTAGAGCAAAGACAACAATGACAACATGGAGTTCCCAGCCAACCTCAAATGGCCATGTGGAATGAACCACTGAGATTTCAGAGTTATTGGTTATAGAACCATAATGTAGCCTATTTTCTGTTAGCACAGTTGAGACCACTTCCGGAATGTTATATTCCTGTGTTTTAAGTCCAGAGGCTGACGTCTGAAATGATAAACGGAAAAGACCCCCCTGTGGAAGAAAATTGGGCTTCTTTTTTTTTTTCTTTTTTTGAAAATTGGGCTTCTTAAAGAACACTCCAAAGAGTAGATATAAGTGAAGGTTCAACCTTACTAGATGGAGTAAATTTACAACAACAAAGGCTTTCCAACAATGAAATGGACTGGCTTACCAAGTGATGAGTTCCTTTTCAACAGAAGTGTTTAAAGAGTAATTAAATGGCCAGAGACCTATGGGGGAAAATGAAAGCTTTAGGAATAAGGCTGAATGACATAATTTCTAATGTCCCCACAATTTCTGAGATTATAAAACTAAAGCATATCTAGCAATATTCATGTCACCTGTTAACATTTCCAAGGCTATAAAAACTCATTCCTTAAAGCTTTGTATATTGGATGGAAACAAGTAAACATGTGATTAATTTTTTTCTTAATAATCATTTCCAAAAGCCCAAAGCTCTCCCAATGACTTCCAGATACCTCGCCTTTCCCACATTGGGGTAACGCTCCAAAGAATAGCTTTCAAGCACTAGATGGCTTCTATTGATCTATAGTTCCCTACTGAGAGATAGTTTTAGAAAGATTTCTATCACTCCCGCAGTGTTGAGAATCATGGTTTTAGTTTTATCCCTGACAGGTCCTGTACTTTTAAATTAAATGCTGCATTTATTTGCTAAGGCTCTTAGTAATGAAGTTCTTATTTTGAAGATTAGTGATAGTCCTAGAAAAAAAAAACTTGTGTGCCTCCCTGATAAGGAAGACTAGGAAATGCCCCCACATAGACCCTGAAACAACTTCCTGGTTTTCAAAGTAAAAATTCTCGTGCTGATAGAATATCAACCTACCTCCAATACATTTTAGAAAGATGAACAATCTCAGCTTGTTTATTTCCTCTAAAATGCTGATAGCAAAAAAAATGTTGCAAAACTGCATAGCCCTTTGGAACACAATTTATGTTACTAATATTAGGCATATTGAAAGCATTGAAACAGAAATATTTAATATTTTGCTGACTTGTACAATCTATCATTTGTATTGCCTATAATTTCATTTACTTTATAATATTACATTTGCTGCTGGTATTTAACAATACTCTGTAACTACTAAATACAATAAAAGAAAAAATAATGCAAAAATAATAGAAGACTAAACTCTTGGGGCTCCTGTGTGGCTCAGTCAGTTAAGCCTCTGCCTTCTGCTCAGGGTCCTGGGATTGAGCCCTGGGTCATGGCTCCTTGCTTAGCGGGGAGTCTGCTTCTCCCTCTCCCACTGCTCCTCCTCCTGCTCATGCTCTCTCTCTTTCTCAAATAAATTAATCAAAAAAGCAAAGACTAAGCTCTTTATACTTTAGCAGACAATATCATGGGATAATTTGTAAGATACATTGTCCTGAAACACTTCATCTCTATTTGCTCTATATCCAAAAACATCTCAAGTATCAAAGATTGAATTTTTTGTTGTTGTAGCAAGCTCCTAAGTGTAGAATACATGTATTTAAGGAAACAGGAAGAGATAGATCCTAGATGTGGCCAGACTGACAAAGGTCATCACTAAAGCAATATAAAAGCAATGGTTAAGAACCCTAGTCTAGAATCAGTCAGAACTGGGTTTGTATCTGTGCTCCTTCATTAGTAACTATGTTGTTGGCTTGGGCAAGTTATTTAACCTCTCTAAATGTCTAGTTCCTTATCTATGAATTGGAGATAATAATAGTATATACCTTAGGGAGTTATCCTGTAAGTGAAATGAGACAATACTAATTATCTTTGTGCTAATAGTAACCGTATCAATTACTTATTGCATAGCAAGTCACCCTAAGACTTAGTGGCTTAAAGTTCGTTTATTTGCTAATGATTCTGTGGACTGGTAATTTGGGCTGGGTTCATCGGGGTAGCTTTTCCTCTCCACATGGCAACAGCTGGACTC
Organism: Vulpes vulpes; assembly: GCF_048418805.1. NCBI lineage: Eukaryota > Metazoa > Chordata > Mammalia > Carnivora > Canidae > Vulpes > Vulpes vulpes. The sequence goes on from NC_132794.1 coordinate 45,243,482, forward strand.
CTCCATGCATTTACAGTCAGTTGATTTGTTGGCTGGGGCTGACCAGTCCTGGATGTCCTTACTCACGTGTTTGGAGACTTATGTGGGATAGTTAGAAAGGCCAGAATGGTTGGAATGGTCTCTTTCTAAATGCTGCCTCTCTCCTTATGGTATTTCATTCTAAAGTAGGTTAGCCTGGGTTTGTTCACCACAGTGGTATTTCCAAAGGGCAAGGCTCAATGCATGTCATTTATCAACCCTCTTCTTGCATCATGTTTGCTGATGTCCCATGGGGTAAAGTAAGTCACATGGTCAAGTCCAGAGTCATTATAGGAGCACACTATACAGTTGTAGTAGATACTAAGATTTACAATTCATTGAGGGCCATTATTTTTTTGCCACTGTAATAATTTAGTAAACTACTTTAACTTAGTAAATGCTAGCTATCTTTATCATCATCATCAACACTAGCACCACCACAACCGCCAACATCATCATTATCATCGTCATCTATTCAGGACATATCAATTTGAAGTAAGTTATCTTTGAAGGAATAAATTAAAGAGTTTCAGATTGTCAAGGTCAGCAGCTTGCAGATACACAATCTACAGGTTTTTGCTGAGCACAGTTTACAAGGCCCTGCCCTCAGGGAACTTATGTTCTCGTGGACAGAAAAGATGACTTGAGAAAGAATGGTAAACATATGGAATGTTTAGAGACAGTGGACAATATTGGGGCTTTTATACTGAAATTTTAGACCTACTGAGAAAAGTCTCCTCTCAAATACATCCTGTGGAAATTGCTGGCCTTAATCAGCCAGTATAAGAAAAGATAGAAAATTAGAGTTTTCTAATTCTAATTCTATTACACAGTGCATGATCAGCTGTGTGTATTCAGTAAGACCTGACTACAATGGTGATTCCTTTTAATCCTTTAGGGAACTTAATCTCTTCTCCCCTGGCAGATGGGGATCTATTATGTGTTAGCATATAATCCTGATCTAGATTCCGGGAATATACAGATGAATAGAGTATGAAAAGAATATAATCTTCAAATAGACTGACTAAGCAAAGGAAATAATCAGAAGTAAAGTTGGGTCAATCAAGAATTAGAATACAGGAACTGGTTGATGTCATACCACAAAATGTGTTGTTTTGACAGGGTTTGGAGTCAGTTCCCCTGGTTGAAGCCTTCCTTGACCACAAGCAATTAGTCATTGCTTCCTCCATTCCTCCAGTTCTCTGCTCTTACCTCTAATATAGAATTTATCCTGTTCTACCTCTTTATGTCTGGTTTTCCCTACATTATCTCTCTGCCTTCTAGTACAAAACCTGGCACAGAGCGGGCACCTAATAAATGTGTTTTAATTATACGTTTGATTAAATTAATAAAAGAGTGAAGAAACCTGCCTCGTGTGAAGCCTTTCTTTAAGGTCACAGGCCTCACCCAGAAAGGGTTATGCTCAGAAACAGGTCTAAGTTAGAGTAAAACACATGATTCATTCATCTTACAACATTTTTTCATTTCTTTGGTACATAACTTGATATAACCCTGCGGAACTTCGTAAAGTGATGACTATCCAATTAAATAATTTTAATTATTAAGAAACCTATGGGAAATAAATCTTTTCATTATAATAATAGTTCACTTATTTACCAGATGCTTCTTGAGAGCAAAAATAAAAAAGCATACTGAGGGGAAAATAAAAGTTAAGCATTTTAGGAAAACTGATCCACAAGGAGCTTCATTTATCTATATGATGGTTTTCATAGCCACTTTAAGAATGGGATTTAGGTCTTTCTCTCTCTCATACACACATACACCCATACTGTGTTACGTTAGTCTCATTAACAGGTGCCTTTCAGCTATTTCCATTTTTTTAAAGCAAGTATTGAGTCAGCGATTTGGCCAGGGGGAAAGCTCTAAACCATGACTATTAATAATGAAGACTTCTAATGTTGGTAAAATCTGTTTCCCCTTTCAAAGACAGAGAAGGCAAACTACTGAAAGTTAGTATACTCAGAGAATCAAAAAGATTTAGGAAAAATTACCTCTAAACCAAGACCAAAGTCTTGGTTTAGCTAAAAATTTGAACCCCATGTTTTGGGACATGTCCCTGAATTCTTTATGTTGGCTATTAAGAGAAGGAGCTTCCATTTCAGGGTAAAAGTTAAAAAAAATTAAGATATTTTAAATATTTCTGTAAGTACTGTGATAAAGTTAGTATTCACTCCCCAAAACAACCCTGAGATGAAGTGAGGAGTAGAGATTTGATCTTTTCTGCCTTAAAGGACATGGTCTTCACTGTCACTTTATACTGTGTCCAGCTGAGACCTCTAATTCAGGATAAACATAGTTGAAATGTGGATGGAGTCTCCATTTGGAAGAACTGTGTCCCACAGACCTCTCATTTGCCTTGCTGAGAGAAGAGAAATTGTGTTTCCCCAGATGTCCCAGCAATAGGATCCAAGGTTTGGGACTTAATGTCAGATAGCCTATTACATATTTCCTCATTCTGCTTACATTATAAGGTGTTAGTTCATTGCTGAAAGACAAAGGCATTTAAACTATCTTGCTGACAACCCGTTCTGGCCCAAACCACCACATTCACTTGAAACAAGAAGTGTGTGCAGTGGCTCAGGGTGACCCAGTTAAGAGCAGTCCCATTTAAAGCTATTAAGTGTGGTTTCTTTTTCAGTGAGGTCATCCTGTTTAATCCCTCCAGACTGAAAGAGCCTGTAAAGCAGCCTCCCTAACAGCTTATCTCAGTCCATTTCTTAGTGGACTAAAGGACTCAACTCTTTAAGAGTGCTCTCTCACAGAAAGAAGAAGGAAGAGGTTGGTAAGAAGGGGGAAGATAGGTCAGAAGAACTCAAGCAGTAAAATGCTAGTCATATGAAGAAACTACTCAAGGGATTGCAAAAGAACACAGAAAGAGGTTGGGAGCGTGTACAAAGAGGAAGTTTGAAGGCTCCTCATCCACTTCCTCCCCATTCAGTAAATCTGTCCTTGCTTATTAGAAACCAACTGTGAAAAAAAAAAGAGAAGGGACAAGAAGGACCACATTCAGAGCATGTGTTCCTGTGTTGCACCGTGGGAAAATGAGTAGCTGTGACTGCCCAGTGCAGTTTCCTCTGGTTTGTAAGGCATCAGAGTGATGCCTTTCCTGAAGATAAAAAGGCATATTCCTTATAGAGAATATCACCATTGAGAAGTTTCTAAATCAGAAAGTCTGGGTGGAGTGGGGAGAGTGTAACCAACAGTGTTTGTTTTAACAAGCTCTTCAGGTGAAGTTAGAGGACCAATGGCATATATGTCTTTATTTCTCCCAGGCTCCAGGATGAAAAGATAATCAAAGCCATATGAGCTTTCTTCAGTTCAGATCATGCAATGTTAAAGGGATAAAACACATCTATATTTACTGATTGCTAAGATGAAAAATAACATGTAGAATAGTATGAATGGCATGATATCCCTTATATAGTAAACCGTATCATCTGCCTCTATCTGCTCTGTTTGTCTATGAACAGAAAATTTCTGAAGGAACTCTAAAAAATAGTTACATCTAGGGACGGAGATATTTGGGGATGGGACAGAGGAAAGTAACATTTACTTTTTATATTTGTAGCCTTTTATACCATAGTTTGCTGTAAAAATTCTTTCTTTTTATGCTTTTATATTTTTAAGGTTTCATGGTCAATTCTGATGATCAGCTGGAATTATGAACGGCAGAAAACTAATTGTTAGTTTCCATTAGTGTAGTGGCAATTAAGCAACTGTTGAAACATTTGTTCATTGACCCTGTGGATTCTCTCAAGCTTGCTATTTTCCGAAGCTTCTTTGAAGTCCCACTCTAGAAAATATATGTGCATTCAAGATAGGACCATTTTGGGGTAACCACCAGCCTGCCAAGATCAATCATGGAGCTCTACATCACAGGACTGTCTCAAATCCATCGCACAAGTTCAAGGTCCTTCACAATCAGATTCAACAGCAGCAGCGTGGCTAGATTCAGGAAGGAGATACTGAGAAATGCAATTTGGTTTACCTGGGTGAATTCAATTGTCAAATATCAAAACCACTGGCCTAAGAGGGTCTAGCTTGCTCCCAGCACAGAGTTCAGCGTACCCTGTTAGTATCCAGGAAGGAAAATAATTTTCAAAAGCAGAACAAATTTGTGTGAGCCCTCCAAGAGATTGTCCTTTCCATTTATTGGGAAGCAGGAAAAACCCCAGCATAAATTGTTAAGTATACCAAACTTCTCTTCAAGTATTTCTACTCTCCTCTTTCTGAGCCTCTCCCATCCTCCTGCTGCCTAAAGGAATCTGAACTTTTGTGCCTGTATCCCAGAGTCCTCAAAACTGACATCAGGCAGCTCAGGATCTCTACTGCAGTATCCACACAAGCCTACCCACCACAAAGCATCTTCAAAACTATTCCTTCAAAATTGTTCTTCCCAACATCAAAGTTTTATCTTCTCCCCTATGTTTCCTCATCCAATTGTTTAGTCCCCTAATATTTTAATCTATTTTAGCTGTAACCAAAGAAAGCAATTCCAGAAAATCACACCAAGAGTTCTATCAGTAGTTCTCAATCTTTTTGTCCCCAACCCCCAACACTACCTGGAACATATGACACCTGGAAAAGTGCAGGAAAAGAGGAGAGGAGAAGGACTGTATCATAATTTTAGGGATGATGAAACATGTGGTTTGGAAGAGTCCCCAGTTCTGATTCATAGTCCTTGAGTGACTTCTTTTGAGAATCACTGGGTTTAGCTAGATATTAATTTCATAGTTCACATCTCAGGGCTATTTATGTGTTAATGCAGCAATTCTTTAAACTGAATCTCTAATTACAGAACTACAGGCATGTTACTGGTGGGGAAGATATTTTGGGAAAAAGAAGCCTTCCTGGGTTTCTCCCAAATACATCATTCCGATGGGTGTATATGTCACCTGAGCAGGAGAAGGGTTTCTCTCCTGCTCAAAATTTTGCTAAAGATTTGCCAAAAATCTTTCAGAACCTTCCCAGTAGGTCACTTGAAATTCTACTTATTGGGCCAGTCCTGCCAAAGTAAGGCAAGAGAGGAAAACTATGCATTCTATCACCTCTTCATTTTTAAATGGTATTGACTCTTGAAACCCAGAGGAATGCTAGCTTCCATAAGCTTCTCTCCACAGACTGATATTTTAAGTCTGGAATGCTAAGAACTAACAACCTTCATTTTGCCCTTGTGGACAGGACATAGTTTACCTGACCTAGAATAGGCAGCTCTGTTTTTCTGATGGAAATCTTGGAAACCAACATGGAAAATATAACAACAGTAGCCTCATAAAACAAGGAAACATCCACCCACAAATATTTTTTTAGAGCCCACAATATCACAAATGCTTTGCTTTCATTTTGGTCACTTTACTTTCCCTTACAACACCTCAAAATTTCTGAAACCCTTCTAACTCTGAGGTCAATATTCATCTGCCCATCATCTCCCAAAGCAATCTCCAAACATCTTCGCTATCACAAAAACTGGAAATGGCACCACTACTACGAAAATGAACACCATGCCTGTCAGTGAACCTCAAAGGTATCACTAAACAAATACTTTGATTTAGTGTAATTTGACTGGGATCCTGTGGGATCAGACTAACTGAATAATCCTTCTCAGAATGAAAAGGTAGTCATAATCCATGAGTCCAATCACATTTTTCATGAGATCCACCACAGAAAAGCTGAGTGTTAATCATTCCAGCCATTAAAATTCCAGCCTGAGATCTAGAGGATGGATCTGATGCTGCTTCACCAAGAAAGGCTGCAGTCATTTACTAGAAGCCCAAATATTGACCAAAGCCTCAGAGTGGAATTCAACTGAAATTCCAATATTCACAAGCTGTAACCTTGAGCTGTCTAATAGGGATTTAACACATATCTTAAAGCAGTTTTTGTTTTATGTAAATCTCATTGGTTGCAAATAACAGAAGTCCACTTGAACCAACTCAATTAAAAGCAGGAATGGGTGTATTGTAAAGCTATCTCATGGATCCCCAGGGCAGGGAGAAAAGGCCTTATAAGGATCAGTCAGACACCAGAAAATTCTCAGGAACTAAGACAATGATACTTTTTTTCTCTCTCTCCCCATCCCTCCCTTCATCTCCTTTTTCTCTCTCTCTCTGCCCCTCCTTCCTCCTCTCTTTCCCCTTCTCTCCCTCCCTCCACTCTGCTCCCTCTCTATCCTTCTTCTTTCCTCCACTCTCTCTTTCCCTCTTCTTTTTCTCTCTCCTTCCTTCTTCCCCACAGAGTTTCACATCTCCACCTTTCTCTGAGGCTTTGCCTCCATCTTACCAGTCAGCAGAAGCACTTGCTTCGCTTCTCCATGCACAAGCTACAAAAGGCCACCTTTCAATCATCAGAGTCTAACCAAAAGCTCAGGTGCAAACTTCTGAGAAACAGTCAGATTGGCCCAAAATGGGTAAATTCTCTGTTTCTGACTGAGTCAGTGGAGATACAGAGAGGCAGAGTCTTACAGTATAAACATGGCTTCTGGGGCTCCACTTCCTGAGGAAGCTGGGAAGATACTAGTTATCCCTCTCACTGAAAAATATTTAAAAATGTAAAGGTCACAAATTGACAAATGGAAAAACCATTAGGCTAAACCTTTGGGAATTCTTTCTCCTCCTAGTTGGTTTCCACTAACATGAGAACTTATAAAATATTCTTTAGTGTTGTCCTTTGGGGAAAAAATACATATATACTAACAAGATAATTTTTTTTGTATAGTTGAAAAATTAATAGACTACGAAGGTTCAGGGTACTCAGCCTCCACTGCTAACCAGCAATGTGTAAACTTGCATGATTCACTGTAACTATCTGGGACTCCTCATTTAGGCCATCTATAAGGCCTCTTCCAGCTCTTACATGCTAATTCTGAGATGTTAACTCCTACTCTTATACAAACTACTTGAAGAAGAGAGCTATTTGACTTGTGAGGTTCCTTTGGGGAGAATATTCATTCAGGGCAGAGATCAATTGGTCCACATCTTGTCTGGTTTTGTAGTTAGTATTTTGAAACTTGAAGACTAGAATTCATGGGATAAATTACTTGCATATTGGTATCTTCATTAATTCTTTCAAGATATTTGGTTGCCAGTTATGGGAGTCTGTGAAGAATTGGAGTACCAAAAGTGAGCTAATTTAAAAAAAAAAAAGTGAGTTAATTGGCCTTATATTCACCAACAAAATTAGTCTCCAGGGCATTCAGACAAGATTGGGTGCATTCAGAGTGGTGTGGCTGTAGACTCCCCAGGGCATTCAAACACACTTGCTAAATTGAGCATTTTTAGTGTCACTTACATTCCAATATGCATTCAAAATAATAACCCCAATGACCATGCACGTGGCCTTATTAAGCTCTGCTCTGGGAATTCGTGCAAGAGTGATAGTGAAAGACCATTAAACAGAGAAGGAGAACATCCTGAAGCCTGCTTACTCATTTCCTCCGATGGAAATCAATAAGCTTTTGACCAGCACCAACACTATCAAAAAGCAGATGCTCAGCAGACCAGCCACACCTCCAATTTCACATCCTTTCCCATTAGAACTGCTGAATGTGGCTTTTGAACCAGGCCGGATCAATCAGATATAACAGAAGATCTTTCTTGTCTTCTCTAGCACAAATTTCCGCTCTAAAAGGAAAACGGGTTCCTATTTTTAAAAGATTGATAATAAATCAGGGAAGTGATACATCCACCATACCAACCATGTTTGTTTTTCTTGGATATATTCTACTTTTCAATTAAAGATATTTAGGATAGCCAATTGGGGGTTTTACTATTAGAAACATTATTTTTACAAATGGTCTCTTCACTCAAAGAAATATTCTTGTTACCAAGAAAAAATATTTTGGTTTTATGTTCAACTGTGATATACATAGCAAAGTGAGCACAAATCTTGGCGCATGATAAGTAAACAATAAATGTATGCTTCTCTCCTTTTCCTGAGCTGAATCAAATGTACGAGAAAAAAAGAGAGAAAGAAATCTGGACTTTTTAAGGAATTTGTTCACAAAGCTATAATATTTCATTCAATTTAATTGCAATTCTACCCCCATGATCTCAAAATATTTTCACATGTATTATTGACCTTTCATAATCATCATGTGACATAAACAGGGCTAAAAATTATCAACTCCATTCCTTAATGAAAAAAACGTAAGCATAGAAAAGGCAAGAGACTTATTTAGATTTTTTTTTAACAACTTAGGGTAGAATTCAGAGTCTCTGAGTCTGATTTATTACCCAAGTTACAATACCTCATTAGGAATCCAGGATCAACAAGCCCTGTGTGACTGGCTGTAAAATGTTTTCCTTAAAGGACTAGATTATATTCTTTTAAAAATAAGTTACCAATATAACACAAACAAAAATGAATATCTAATCTGGCTCTTTGGCTCTCCCTTGCTCATATATATTTATATTTCTCCCTTGCTCATATACACTATCTGATCATCCCCCATAATTGCTTAAGGGAACTCTAGCTCTGAAAAATGTGAGATAAGTTTAAATACTAAAAAGGAAAGAAATTCTACCACAGATGCTCCATTGCAATCCCATCTCTGGCCTAGAACTCTCAGGAGACACTCTGATGAAGTTTTTCAGCTTGAGCAGAAATAACACAGACTTTTAATAGTTTGAAAGGCATAATAAAGCAGTATCAATAAGAAGAAAAACTGTCATAGCTGCTAATTGTGTTCCGGGGTCTTTTTAAAACCTTAGTAAGTCTTGGATAACGAGCAGGAGGCTGATTTTCACTCTGTGGTTTGTAACAGACTATTATCAGTATTCTCATGTACATTTTTGCCACACACCCATCACATGAAATCTGATTCATCACAGCCATTCAGCACTGCTATCGTGTTCCCTGGAGATGCCATTCACCCACAACCCTACTGCTAAAGCCTGAGTATTAAAGTGAATGAGCCTTTCAGTAAGAATCTTTCCCCTTCCATTCAGACTTCCTTATTCCATCCTTCCTTACACTGCAGTTTGCCTGAGACACTGACCCAGCATTCTCAATCTTTGATGAACTGGCACATGCCTATGAACTTGAATTTGTTGAAACACAGTGGAGGAGAGGAAATTTGTGCCTTGCCGTCAGCCATCTACAAGAACACCTCTCTGGACTCTTTCCCACTCCATTGTATGCCTGTACCTATGTGTGTGTGTGTGTGTGTGTGTGTGTGTGCGTGTGTGTGTGACATACTGCCATTCCTCTTCAGTTTTCTTTTATCATTTTTTTATTAAAAATTAAAAGTTAAAATTATATTTTGTCCAAAATATATGTGTATTAGGTTACATAAAAAGTCAAATATACTATAAGTCTTAGAATGAAAACCAGTGAGTCTTCTGTCTCAATTCCAGAGGCAACCACCTTCCTGTTGCTCAGACGCTACTACTTTCTATTTTCAACCATTTCTTCTTCTGCTTCTTACTTCATATTTCTGAATAATTCTCTTATACTGCTATTTCTCAGTTCTCTTTTATAGATGATCTATTGGCTTCCTGTTGGAGACAATAGAATTTAACTCCACATTTACATAAACCACTGATGAAGTACACACTCATATTTTCTATCCACCTGATATTAAGTTTTTCACTAAATCAACTTAAGTATTTAGTTTTTTAATAAGTGTATAAATATCTTTCACACATAAGTTACGTCATGCACTTTGGTCAAATTTTCTTTCTTATAAAATCTCTGTTTTTTCTTAGAGTTGATAATTCCTTATTATTTTGGTGTTTTCTCAGTACACATACTATTCCATGCCTAACTGATAAAACTCCTCTCTGGATAGTCAAACGCCTCAGAGAATCCACAAATTCCTTCTTGCCTCCCAGAGGATCTATCCCTTCTGAAGCCCCTTCCTCTTTTGCTCCAGTTTGGACTACTCACTCTATAGACCTGCTATGCGATTGTCATCTGGGTTTTCCATCATTCTGGAAATTCCTTTTTTCTTCTATGTTCAGTACCATGTCTTCTTCATGGTTTTATCCCCGCATTTGGAGGTAACATGTCTTCCAGGAAGCTGCTCAGAAAGACCACATGAGATGTAAATAGCACATGCATGCCTAAAATGTCTTTGTTCTGTCTTCTACTCAGTTGGTAGTTTGGGTAAAGAAATCTAGTAATTTTTATAAAGAAATTTAAAAGATCGCTCCACTTTCTCTAGCTTCTAATGTCATTGTTGCAAAGGCTGATGTTTTTCTAATTCCTGTTCATTTGTGGGGTATTTGGGATTGGGTTTTTGGGGGGAGTTTTTTTTGCCTTCCTTAGGACGTCTTTATTTTTCTTCTTTGATCCTGAAATTCAGAAAGGTAGCAATGATGTGGCTTTTTTATATTCACTGTTGTAGGCACTTTGTAGAACCTTTCAACCTAGAGATTTATATTTTTCAGTTCTAAAGAGTTCTTTTATAATATTTCCTTGATAGTTTCTTCCCCTTTATTTTCCTCATTCTCTCTTTATGAAATTTATTTTGGTTGAGGCTGGATCTCCTGGATGGAACCTCCAATCATTTTATCTTTATGCCCTCATTTTTTCACTTATTTTTCTGGGAAATTTCTTCAACATTACTTTAACCCTTATTTTGAATGTTTTTAGTTCTGCTCTCATATTTTCAATTTACAAACAATTTTCCTTCCTCTTCACATATTTCACAGAACAACTCCTTCCTTTATCTTTCTGAGGATATTTTTTTCCTGTAACATTCAACTGAGAAATGGCTGTACTTTACCTCACCGAGAAGCAGGCTCCCTGCGGGGAGCCCAATGTGGGACTTGATCCCAGGACTCCAGGATCACACTCTGAGCCAAAGGCAGGCACTCAGTCGCTGAGCCTTCCAGGGGTCCCTCTGTTCATATTTAAACAAAGTACATAAGAACTGATCAAAAGCTTTTGGAGTAATTAATGTTTGGGTAGGATTTGATAACTGGTGATCAGGAATATTTACAGATATGCCAGATGTCAGTGCCTATAGGTCTTTTTTCCTAAGCTAGTTTAGAATCGCAGAGGATAATCCCTCTATCCTCTGCCTGGCTTTTGGAGTTTTGCATGCCATGTGGGAAAGGAGACAAGGGAGCACACTCCTCAGGATGCAGATTGGCATCAACCCTCCACTGTTTAGTACTGCTTCTCACACATATCTTCACATGTTCCCTGTGTTCTCCAATTCAAAGCCTCGCCTTTATTTCAATCTTCTACCAGAGAAGAGAAGAGAGTCACAGCTGAACTGATTTGAGAGAGTCTGGGCATCTAATGCTTCTTTCATAGATTCCCATTTTCAGCTCCACCTACTTCCAGAATAGCTTGCTTTCAATTCCCGAGTTTTTCTCACTCAAATTCGTTAGGATGAATCCATCAGTTTCCTTTAATCCTCTCTCTCCTGCAGGATTATTTTGTCCTTCCCCCTTTACAAAGTCATCAAGTCTTCTAAACTTTGATGACGTCTCTTTTGCCCTTTATATCACTTTGTTGAATGGATTTAAACCTTTGTCATTTCTTTCTTTCTTTCTTTCTTTCTTTCTTTCTTTCTTTCTTTCTTTCTTTCTTTCTTTCTTAAGATTTTATTTATTTATTCACGAGAGACAGAGAGGCAGAGAGAGAAGCAGGCTCCATGCTGGGAGCCTGACGTGGGACTCATTCCCGGGTCTCCAGGATCACACCCTGGGCCAAAGGCAGCGCTAAACCGGTGAGCCACCTGGGCTGTCCTTGTCATTTCTTTACTATCATTTCAGTGAAGTTTGAGGAGATGACTCTTGTATTGTCTCTACCATGTTGGCTACAGATCCCTCACTCCCCTTACCACCATGCTTTATTTATTTGACCAATATTCTCTCAGGGTGAGTATTACTTGTGAATAGTAAGAGATACAGGGAAGTAGAACATATATTCTTAGCCCTAATGAAGCTTATACATGAGCTGAAAGACAAAATACGTATATATTAACAAATTCTAAAATAAATTAATACAAACTTTAAAAAATATGATTAAGTCCTAATTCAATACTATATCTTATTAGGTGAAAGGGAATGATACAGCTAACCACTGTAGGCATTTAGAACTGAGACAGTCTTCTGTCACCTAGAATATGAGGGCAGGTTTCACTAAGACAGTAGTAGTTAAATTTCATAGAATTTGGAAAGGCACTGAGAATGAGAGAATTCTAAGTGAGAGAAACAGAAGCACAGAGAAAGCATGAGGAATAGTGAATGAATGTAGCAAAAACAGAAGGTTTGTACAAGGAAACTGTAACTAGGCTATCATGAATTTCACAGTCAAGGAAAAAATATGCTAACAAAAATATGGATAATAATAAAAAGCATTTTATTGAGGTTATGGTTCAAGGTGCACCTTGGACTCGATGCATAGAGAGGGGGAGTCACTATCCTACCTCACGTCCAATATCCCATCCATTACCTGTGAAATGTACCTAACAGAACTTCTTTTTGGTGGAACTTATGGGCACACCAAATTAGCTTCTCCCAAAGAAAGGAACAGATGAAGGAGCAGATTCTGCAACATCTGCTTTCTGAATACCTTATATGAGAGATCTTTAGATCTACTTGCTTAAAGGTTTAAAGGGATGGGGGCGTGGTTGGGTGGATTACAGCTCTGAAGGAAATGGCAGTGAGCTTTTGAAAGAGGAAACCTGAATGTGGGATAAAAGATTCTCTGGGATAATGAATATGCTGAGATGGTAGCTACATACAAGTTCAGGGTCTAACTTAGCAAAGGGGTAATGCACAGCATTCAAAAGAGAAGAGAAATACAGGAGCAAACATTCAAATTGGAACGCTCTGCATTTATAAAAAAACTGAAGTGTATTCAATTTTGTTTGCAGAAGTATTTATGCTTGTTTGGTGGCAGAAAAAAAATGTAAATATGTGAATATTATAAATACATGGTATGCCAATATCTTCTATAATGAACTAAAATGTGAATAGTCAAGCTGGGCACTAACAAGTTTTGTTCCTTATACTTTTTCTTTATTCTTCTCCCTCCTGCAACACTGCTGCAAAACTTCTTCCCACTCAAAACCTTTCCAGAATCCTTCAATATTCACACCTTAATATTCATTTTTCCATTTTCTTCTTTTATTTTTTTGTTTGTTTGTTTTGTTTTGAAATGTACCAAGAAATTCTTTGTTTCAAACTCTCTTGGCAAATGTCTAAATGGGTAGATACCTGCCTTTTCTCAGTAAATGCTAAGAATAAACAGATGTTTTCCTGGTGACCTTTCAAAGAAGCTGCCTTTTTCAAAGGGGAATAAGAAGTAACTCTAATCTGGAGGTGACCTAGTTTGTGACCCTTGCTGAAGATTTGCTCTAGGAGCACAGTCTTTCACTGACAGTAACAGATACAGTTGCCCAACGTCAGGCTTAAAACCACACAAGAGATAGGTCCCCAAAAGCCAAATTTGCAGTGACTTTTCTCACATCCTAAGAAAAACTGTGTTTCTAAGGTACATCTTTATCGAAAGAAAAAGCCAACCATCTATAATTGCTGTCAGTGCATTTTTCATTGTGTGTCATTGTGCTGAATAGCTTATTTGTCCTTCCATACCCTCTCCCCATTCTACTCCATTCTATTCTGCACCTTGTTAAGCTAATCAGTGAGGACCACCACCACCACATGACTTCCATGTTCTCTGGTTTCCCATTGGGTTTGGCCAATATGAGTTTTAGCAACAGATCAGATCAGAGGGTAGAGAAGCATGAGATCAGGGTGTGTATTCCCCTTGGTCCTTCCCTTGGAGGCGGCTCTGGGTTGTCCATGCCCTTCCATCCAGGATCAATGGGCCTTTCCAGGCAACCTTCACCACACAGCCTTTTTTTCTGGCTCAGCAACTGCTCCCTCCCCTCATCCTATCAGATACAGGTGTAGTAACACTCCATCCACGGCTCCTAGCCTCAGGTTGCTTCACTATGTCTTGTGGTTGTTCTACTCCACCTTCCCCTCCAGCACACACCTTTTTAAACAATCTCTTGGTAGTAAACTCTCCTAGAATCATCCTAATTTGGGTATGCCATCTGTTTCCTGCTAAGAACTGACAGAGATAATAAAGAAATGATTTTTTAATAAAAGATTTTATCTAAGAAGTCCATACTTAAAAAGAGGTGAAATTAATACAGCAAATGAAAACTTTTCAGCTTTGAAGTAAAAGAAAGATTAATTCAAGCTCCAGACCATCCTCTTATAAATTGTGTTTCCTTGGACTAGGTACTCAAACTTTCAGAGCCTCAGTTGTTCAATCTCTAAAATAAACACAATAATAGTACCTACACCATAGAATTGCTATGAAGAATATGAAACAATTTTAAATGAGATTAAGTAAATCCATATAAGTCAAGCTCTACATTCCTATTAGCTAAAAATTCAATCATAATAATAATGTTTATTAGTTAATAACTGATAACTCTTCTGACAGAGTTTTAACCTAGATGATGGACTTGAATTAGATCTTAAAGATGGGGTAACTGAAATTTATGTTGGTAGACTCAAGTACGACTTACCCAAGATACATTTCTTCACATAGAATATGAGTGATTACTTTTGACTTTCCAGACTTCTAAAAGGAAAGTTACCTTGAAACTTTGGGTGAGGATCAAGAAAAGAAGTCACTTCATCTTTTGTCAAATATAGTGACCATTTTGTCCAGAAACCTCCCCAGCATGGTCATACACAAGAACCTTTGTGTATATCTGTAACTTCATTTGAAAGCAAAACAAGGGCCATCATTCCCCTATTGGTGCCATGAATTAATCACTAGCTTTAATTAAGAACCACATTACAGAGGCCTCTATAATTGGAGAGTTAATTTAATGAGCTATTGCAAATTAAAGTAATTTCCACTTCCTTAAACTCAACTGTGATGAATGGAGTTTTTCAAGAAAACTTCATTACCTGTCCGATTATCCTAAGCCTTCCAAATCATCTAGTTTGGACTAGGTTTGTCTGCAGTCCAGGGAGCAAAATCCTTCATGGGTCTGAAATCAGAAAGATGCTGATGGTACATTCATGAGGTAGATGTACTTTTGTCATACAAAGTTTACATATGTTAATAGATTTAAATTGGTCTATAAACTAAGTCAATTGCCATTTCTCAATTATTTATATAAATTAAAGGATGGCTTAACTTAATTTCTACCATGTGTGCCCTCTGGCACTAAAGGTTACTGAAGATTTTAGACTTCTTTTCAAGGGACTGGGAAGAAAAACTACCTACTATCTGCCAATATTTAGCTGTACTTCATAAGAGGTAGTTTATTTTGGAGTCTATAATGATATAATCAAGAAAACCATGAATCTGATGTAACTTCCCCTACTCAGCTCCAGCACATCTCCTAGAAAAGACCATAAACAAACTGCAAACAAAAGAAATAAAACTGTATAGGATTTCACCACTAGGCATGGTCCCAAACCAAGGCATGCAATTTTAAGGATCTTGACATCATGGCCAAAATAGACAAAGCAGATGTGGTTAGCTTGGTTGACTATGGATTATTGGAATAAAATGGCAGAAGAATACATTAACCCTTGCACCCAGAATCAAGGAATGAGGTGCTTCTGAAGACAAGAAAGAGAGGTTTGTGATTCTTTACCAGTATTGACAGGTACATATTTGAAAATATATTCATTGAACACCATAATTAAGTGGCTAGCACCCTTTTGCAGAGGATCCTCAACAGGAGAATAAATAGGAGAAAAAGAAAATTTCATATATATCCCTATCAAGGCTGTTTTTTCATGACAATAGCATGCAGACTCTAAAGTTCTTTACCTGGATTTTTCAATTCCGGATAGACATTTTCTATCTCTCCTTTACTCTTGGTCTCCACTATAAGAATAGGTAGAGATGGGAAGAACTTGTCACAACCCCATAATTAATTCCAACCACATTTCAGCCACTAACTCACTTTGTATAACAGATCTCTGAATATCAAAGATCAAATGAGATTGTTCATTGCAATGAAATAGAACATACACATGAATGTCAGAAATTCTAAAGTGCTCTATAAATGAAGGTTGAATAGTGAAAAATTTAGTTCTATGTTTTCATTTCTCAAGTGTCCAAGTATTAATAATTCAATAAAGGGATGTAAATTTTCTCATTGATATTCTTAAATTCAGTAGGTGACGATAGGTATAAGCCAATGCAGTTATCCATTTTATATAATAAAATATTTTGTGTTAAACTTTTTTTTAATTTTATTTATTCATTCATAGAGACACACACACAGAGAGAGGCAGAGACACAGGCAGAGGGAGAAGCAGGCTCCACGCAGGGAGCCCGATGCGGGACGCGAATCCGGGGCTCCAGGATCACGCCCTGGGCTGGAGGCGGTGCCAAACCCGCCGAGCCACCAGGGCTGCCCTGTGTTAAATTTTTTTTTTCCTGTGTTAAATTTTTTTAATGCAGCTTATAAACACCCTTTTTTCCCCTAAATCACCTTCATGAAAAAAAGTCTCTTACCAATGGCTTGGATAAAATCACTGGTGATAAATCCATGAGAAGTAACGATGAAAAATTGTGATATAGAGTTATATACTTTACTTAAAAAAATAACAGTTTGTGTCTGGTTACTAGAATAGTGCATGCTTGCTAGGTGTGGTGGCAGGTACCTGTAATCCCAGCTACTCTGAAGGTTAAGGTAGGAGGGTCGCTTGAACCCATGAGTTCTGGGCTGTAGTGAGCTATGCAAATCACGTAGTTGCACTTTTAAAAAAAAAAGCAGCACGTTTATTGGAGGACATTTAGCAATTATTTTTAAAATTATTAATTTTCAAATACTGTGGTCCCTTGTATTACCTAGTCAAATGTATCTATGTGCTACTCCTTACAAAAGTTTCTCTCCTTCACCAAAAGCAAGAGCATATGGACGATCTTCTGGATGCCCCCTGCTGGAGCAGTTAAAGTGAGGGTACTGGACTAATTGCTCCAGGTCTATAGCAGTTTTCTTTATGCCCTGTGTTTTGACAGAAAAGAGAGGAATTTCAGAGCTGCAGTTGGCAGAAGCCTAAACTGGCTCTCAAGACTCCCAGCCCTTGGTATTTACACATCTTCACCCAGGGATC
Organism: Vulpes vulpes; assembly: GCF_048418805.1. Lineage (NCBI taxonomy): Eukaryota > Metazoa > Chordata > Mammalia > Carnivora > Canidae > Vulpes > Vulpes vulpes. The sequence continues at coordinate 45,260,587 of NC_132794.1, forward strand.
CAATCAAACATTAATCCAGGTGCTACTGTGAAGACATTTGCAGATGTAAATAAGGTCACAAATCAGCTGATCTTAATATAGGGAGATGATCCTTAGCAGAGCTGGCATAATGAGATGAACCTATTAAAGGGAAAAGGTTCTTCCTGAAGAAAGATTTGGAACATGAAAAGGAAGCCTCTAGAACTGGGATCGCCCCCAGCTGTCAGTCAGCAAGTAAACAGAAATCTCAGTCCCTCAACTACAAGGAAGAGGATTCATCCAACAACCTGAATGAGCTCAGAACCAAATTCTGCTCCAGGGTCTTCAGAAAAGCATACAGCCTGGCCAACACCTTGATTTCAGTCTTCCAAGACCTTGAGCAACAGAGCCAGGCATGCTGTGCTTGGACATCTGACCTACAGAACTGTGAACTAATAAATGGGTATTGTTTTAAGCTGCTATCTGTGTGGTAATTTGTTGTGCAACAACAGAAAACAAATGCAAAAGTTTTGCTTGTAAAAGTCTGTTTATTCTTGTCTATTGCTGCTGTAGCATTCCATTGCATGAATGTGCCTCCATTTGTTTATCCATTCAGCTGTTGAGGAATACTTGGGTTGTTTCCAGTGTGAGGCTATTCTGAATAAAGTAGCTAGGAACGTTCATTGACAAGTCTTTGTGGAGACATCTGGGACAACTTTTAAGTCCAGGGCAGAAAACATATAAGGAATCATTAATTCAGGAATACTTCACCATCTCCCAACCTGTTCATCCATCACCCTATGTTTGAGATATGATCCACAACAATCAAAGGTCCTGGGTCTCCTATAGCAGTCACCAAATACGTGCCATGGCTAATCCCTCAGCCTACTTCCCTGCCTAATTCCAGGCCATGTTCCGTAATGCCTGTTTTGAATTTTGGTGTGATTCTATAAATAAAAAAGCTTATAGATATCCAGGGACCACAGTACTTTATATTCAAACTACCCAGCAGATGAAAAGGAAGTAAATAAAGAGAAGAGAAACCACCCGATCTCCACTCCACGGGTGCCAATGACAGGACGTGTGCAAAAGCAGTGCTATTGACAGAACAGAGCAAAAACTTCCCTCTAGTTTTCAGTGGTATTTGCCCACCCTTAAAGAAACATTAGGGGAGTATTTCATAGTCACTAACACCATATTTCTCACTCAATAATTAAAACAACAATTTTATGGTCCTTTTTTTTTTCTTTTTTTTTTTTTAATTAATTTTTATTGGTGTTCAATTTACCAACATACAGAAAAACACCCAGTGCTCATCCCGTCAAGTGTCCACCTCAGTGCCCGTCACCCATTCCCCTCCAACACCCGCCCTCCTCCCCCCTTCCACCACCCCCTAGTTCGTTTCCCCGAGTTAGGAGTCTTTATGTTCTGTCTCCCTTCCTGATATTTCCCAACATTTCTTCTCCCTTCCTTTATATTCCCTTTCACTATTATTTATATTCCCCAAATGAATGAGAACATACACTGCTTGTCCTTCTCCGATTGACTTATTTCACTCAGCATAATACCCTCCAGTTCCATCCACGTTGAAGCAAATGGTGGGTATTTGTCGTTTCTAATCGCTGAGTAATATTCCATTGTATACATAAACCACATCTTCTTTATCCATTCATCTTTCGATGGACACCGAGGCTCCTTCCACAGTTTGGCTATTGTGGCCATTGCTGATAGAAACATCGGGGTGCAGGTGTCCCGACGTTTCGTTGCATCTGAATCTTTGGGGTAAATCCCCAACAGTGCAATTGCTGGGTCGTAGGGCAGGTCTATTTTTAACTCTTTGAGGAACCTCCACACAGTTTTCCAGAGTGGCTGCACCAGTTCACATTCCCACCAACAGTGTAAGAGGGTTCCCTTTTCTCCGCATCCTCTCCAACATTTGTTGTTTCCTGCCTTGTTAATTTTCCCCATTCTCACTGGTGTGAGGTGGTATCTCATTGTGGTTTTGATTTGTATTTCCCTGATGGCAAGTGATGCAGAGCATTTTCTCATGTGCATGTTGGCCATGTCCATGTCTTCCTCTGTGAGATTTCTCTTCATGTCTTTTGCCCATTTCATGATTGGATTGTTTGTTTCTTTGGTGTTGAGTTTAATAAGTTCTTTATAGATTTTGGAAACTAGCCCTTTATCTGATACGTCATTTGCAAATATCCTCTCCCATTCTGTAGGTTGTCTTTTAGTTTTTTTGACTGTATCCTTTGCTGTGCAAAAGCTTCTTATCTTGATGAAGTCCCAATAGTTCATTTTTGCTTTTGTTTCTTTTGCCTTTGTGGATGTATCTTGCAAGAAGTTACTGTGGCCGAGTTCAAAAAGGGTGTTGCCTGTGTTCTCCTCTAGGATTTTGATGGACTCTTGTCTCACATTTAGATCTCTCATCCATTTTGAGTTTATCTTTGTGTATGGTGAAAGAGAGTGGTCCAGTTTCATTCTTCTGCATGTGGATGTCCAATTTTCCCAACACCATTTATTGAAGAGACTGTCTTTCTTCCAATGGATAGTCTTTCCTCCTTTATCGAATATTAGATGACCATACATTTCAGGGTCCACTTCTGGGTTCTCTATTCTGTTCCATTGATCTATGTGTCTGTTTTTGTGCCAGTACCACACTGTCTTGATGACCACAGCTTTGTAGTACAACCTGAAATCTGGCATTGTGATGCCCCCAGCTATGGTTTTCTTTTTTAAAATTCCCCTGGCTATTCGGGGTCTTTTCTGATTCCACACAAATCTTAAAATAATTTGTTCTAACTCTCTGAAGAAAGTCCATGGTATTTTGATAGGGATTGCATTAAACGTGTAAATTGCCCTGGGTAACATTGACATTTTCACAATATTAATTCTGTATGGTCCTTTTTTTATGCAAAAGATGGAGGATAAGTGTGGCAGGAATTCAGTGAGTCCAGGATAGAGTAAGAATTCAGGTGCCCGGAATCCCCATCAGGTGCACTCTGCATCAGCAGACAGCCCTTTCCACTTAAAATAAACGCTGAACCAGAGATACTAGAAACAGGCAATCACAATGAGTGCTTTGCATAGGTTTTGCTTAAGCTTAATTTTTTGTCTTTTGATTGGGGAAAGAGGGTTGTAAAAATTAGTTTAAATCTAGTTGGTTGTTGGGGTGTCTGGGTGTCTCAGTTGGTTAAGTGTCTGACTCTTGGTCTTGGCTCAGATCATGATCTGAGGGTTGTGGGATTGAGCCGTGTGTTGGGCTCTGCGCTCAGCAGGATCTGCTTGAGTTTCTCTCTCTCTGCCCCTCCCCCTGCTTTGGCACGCACATGCTTGCTCTCCCTCAAATACATCTTTTTAAAAAAATCTGGTTGGTTGTTTAATTGAATGTGATTCAGTTTTGTCAATGTCAAGAGCCACAGAGGACAAAATGGGAAAGGGGAGAATAAGATACTGACTTGGGTAACTGTCTTGAGATGCCTCATTCAAAATTTATATTGTTTTAAAACCTCTCGGGGGTGGGGGGGAATGGGTGATGGGCACTGAGGGGGACACTTGACGGGATGAGCCCTGGGTGTTTTTCTGTATGTTGGTAAATTGAACACCAATAAAAATTAATTTATAAAATAAAATAAAATAAAATAAAACCTCTCTTTGTTGGTAAGAGATTACAAAGTTTCAAATACAGTATATACAGGTATTAGAAATGGTAAATTCAAGAATGGTCATAGTCATGGGAGCTAGTGCCTTCAGGTATTCAGAATTGGTCAATTAGTCACAAGAATAAAAGGCTTTAAATTAGAAGAAGTAAAATGACCTCTACTGAGAAGTGATGTGATCCTATAGATAGAGAATTCCAATGATCCAACAAAACAAAATGAAAAACACCCACTAGAGCAAATAAATGAACTCACCAAAATTTCAGGGTACAGAATCAACACAAAAAAATCAGATGTGCTTCTATACACCAGCAATGAGCAATCTGAAAATGAGACTAAGGAAACAATTTCATTTACAATTCCATCCAAAAAAAATAAAATAAAATATCTACTAAAAAAACTTAACCAAGGAGGTGAAAGACCTATACACTAAAAACTATGTAACACCCCTGGGGAAATTCTAAAGGAGACCTCTCTCAGTGGAAAGGCAGATATCCACATCCGTAAACTGGGTGACAACAGTCTTAAGATGACAGTACTACCCAAAGCAGTCTACAGATCCAATGAAATCTCCATTAAAATTCCAATAGCCTTTGTTCGTAGAAATGGAAAAGCCAACACTCAAATTCACATGGAATTGCAAAGCACTCCAAACAACAATCTTATAAAAAGAGAAACTGTCACAATAAGATGTGTGATTTATTTGAGAATAGAGAGAAATTTCTCCAGATACATAACCGTGATTAGAATCTAGCTAATTGTAGAATGACTGCCTTTCACTGAAAAAAATATCCATTTGACCACCTCCTTGATCCTTGAAACCCTGGCTGAGCAGGAGGTCCTTCTTTCTGGAATCAACAGTCATGGTTGCTGCCTCTTGAAACTCCCACCTGATTCCAGCATTCTCACAGAGGAAGGTCAGTAACTGAGAGCACCTGGGGTGTGTGTGTGTGTGTGTGTGTGTGTGTGTGTCTGTCTGTCTGTTTAGGGGAAAGTAGCAGCTTTTCGCAGGTAGAAGTTTCATCCTCAAAGTGAGACCTTGGAATCATTTCTCCTTTCTTCTCCGTCAGGGTTTGGTAGTTTTCTGAAGGAAAGACCAAAGTGAGAGAGTGATATATCATAATGGAAAGGACAAGCCTCATTCAGATCACCCTCTGTCACCAACTTGATGAACTTGAGCTGATAACTTCATTTAGTTACTTCATCTGTAAAATGGGCAAGTCGCCCCTAGTCCACATGCTCACCAAAGGATTTGTAGATCTGTGAACTATCTACTGGCCATACATGTCTCAATATACAACAGTTTAGGGGTGCCTGTGTGGCTCAGTTGGTTAAGTGTCTGATTCTTGGTTTCAACTCAGGTCACTCTCATGGACTATGAGATTGGGCTCCAAACTCAGTGGGGAGTCTGCTTAAGGATTCTGTCCCTCTGCCCCTGCTTCACCCCCAGTCTAAATAAATAAATAAATAAATAAATAAATAAAATCTTAAAAAAATAAATATATGACAACCTGAACAAATCTTTTGGCCATGAAGATGTACACTTTTAGGGATGTGGCCATATAATTCAAATGTCTACTCAAAAGTTCTGTTACGCATACATAGTTAAAAGTACATTTATGGGCACCTGGCTGACTCAGTGGTGGAGCATCTGCCTTCAGCTCAGGGTGTGATCCCGGGGTCCTGGGATCGAGTCCCACATCGGGCTCCCCAGAGGGAGCCTGCTTCTCCTTCTGCCTGTGTCTCTGCCTCTGTGTGTGTGTGTCTCATGAATAAATAAATGAATAAAATCTTTAAAAAAGTACATTTATAAAATAATATATTGATTTTTAAATAATGTATTCATCCACTGTCATTTCACAAAACAATGTTATTCCTCACCACTGCTGTTTTATGATTGATTCAGCAGTTTATTAGACACATCATTGTCACTTCCTTCTAAGTCGTTTGAAAACTAACACTTTTTGGGACCGTGTGCAATGTTGTCACTAGAAATAATACCTGAAGTCACCCATTTGTATAGTACTTGGTCATTTTTTTCATTTCTTGATGTATATTTGTAATCTCCATAATGTGCCAGTTGCTGAATTGCTTTTCTGTGTGTTCTCTAAGAGGTCTATTTAAAAAATCTAACACTTGAAATTTCAGGGCTAATAATTTCAAGAATAATGACTACATCAGTGATAAATTTCTTTTCCTCTTTGTTGTAACCAGTTCTGGCAGATGACCTCCATAAACATCCAAAACAGACATTAACTTAGATCATTTCACCCCAAAGCATCTTCCCCTAACAGTAGTTTGCCGTTCCAAATTCAGCTATTGAGAGAGAATCCAAAGATAATTTCATTAGGTTGCGTCTTGAAGGTGACTTCCTTCTTTCTGGGAAATAATTTTGGAGACAAAAAATTCATCTTAAATTTGAGAAAATTAGGGTATATATAAAGCCATTAATTCAAATTAATTCCAGAAATTTAGAAGCAGCATATGCCTTGTTTGTTCAGTTTTTTTCTTCGTTTGGCTTTGGAACCCAAGGTCACAACACTCTACGTAGAATTCCTCTACAATTATATTACTATTATTCTTCTTTTAAAAGAAAGAATCAGAACTTAATACATGTGCTCGATGAATAAGGCTAACTCTGAACCACAAGAAAACAAAAGGGAAGCCCTCTGAAAAGTAAAAACTAACCACCCCCTCTGGTTTATCCCAACACTGACCAAGAAGATAGAAAAAGAAAAGTTCCTACACAGTGCTTTTGAGTTTTTCTTCTAAAGTCAACTTTCCAACAATAACCTGGGCTGTGCCTTTTTCTTCTGATCTTGCTCTTTACATGGAAGCAGGGAAATGCTGCTGCCTATAATAGTAGCTGGTAGCTGCTGCCTTTTAGTTGCTCTCTTGGTCATACTAGAAAGTGTTGACACGTTCTAGTGGCCTTTCCTGATACTGGGGCATTCCTAGCAGGAGTCAACTATGAAACCTTTTTCCGATCAGGAGGCAGGAAATGAAAAGAAACCCGTCTTTCCGTTTGGCTCAAAATAAAGATGAGTGTATCTAGTAGAATCCCAGGGCGGGTAAAAGTGTGAGGGGGTGAGAATAATAAATTCAGCTTTCTCCCTCCAACACCATCACCCTTTTTTTGGTCCCCAACAGAAACCTACAGGCAAGCTGTTCTCAGTGGATGTTAAATATTCAAAATTCTAGGAGGGAAGTGTTACGTGAGATTAGAGCAAAAACAGTGGGAGCAAAACGGTTGTGTTCTGTGTTCAACTCTGCAACAGGCAAAGTTATGTGACCCGTTATCCAAAGGTCTCCTTCATGTACCTCAGCTATGGGAATGGGGAGAACAAAACGGCTTTGGCTCCAAGAAAAAAAGATCAATTCTAAAGAGACTGTGGGGGGGGTCACCTGGGCTGCTCAGTCCATTAAGCATCTGCCTTCCCCTCAGGTCATGATCCCAGAGTTCCAGGATTGAGCCCAGCATCAGGCTCCCTGCTCCATGGGGAGTCTGCTTCTGCCCCTCCCTCTGCCCCTGCCCCTGCCCCTTCCCTCTCATTCACTCTCTGTCTCAAATAAAATCTTTAAAAAATGAAATAAAGAGACTGAAGTTCACCTTAGTATCCCCTAACTCTTATTTCCATCTAAATGGAAAGCCCAGGCTGAAGTAAGGGCATCCCCAAGCAGCCAGTCTTTGGAATACATTGTTCTTAAAGCTTGGAAGTCGCACAAGAAATGCCACAGATGATCAACCCCTGCCCCCACCCTAGACATGGGCTACCTGATTTCACCAGGCCTCTGTTCCCTCACTCAGGGGGAAAAGAGCTTGCCAATATCCTTATCAGGAGAATTTTGAATAGAATTGTTTAAGGAGAGGGTTAATACTGACTTTTGTTCAAGATAGCCAACTCCTCCCCCACACAAAAATCTGAAAATAATTCCGATAAAAAGAGCAACTCTGCTTGTGAGCAAACCAGATGGCTACACACCCCTTCATCAAGTCTGTTAGTTTTCACATCACCGCCTTGGAAGTTTCTCCCCAGGAAAACACATGGACATGAGACTTTTTGACTGAGTTAGGAATCTGTTTTAAAACAAGGCCCATCCACACTAACTCCTAGGTCTGCCTGACATAATTGCCCGCTTCATTTTCTTCAGGATATTTTCCCTGGCAGATTGACTACCCTTCTGGATAACTAAATATATCACTTATGGTCAACAAAGTGAAAACATTGAGGCTTCTTTGTGGAGAATTCAGACCAAACCTCGGTAATTGCCCAAATTCCCCACAGTCTCAGTATGTCGGGGCTGGGCATGCTCTGGAGGGTTGGAGCACTCATATTTGGAAAACATCTCAGATTCTACTTAAAGGTTTATTTGCAGAGCAGCTCACTAAAGCATAAGTAGAAAGAGCATTGGAGGCCATTTATTAAGGGAAGCTTCTTGTTTCTTTGGGAAGGGGGATTGAATACTTTATCAGCTCACACAGTCCCACTTCCTCCAACTAATTGTCATATCCCAAAGAGGTGATAAATAAAGTCCAACCTCGGAACGGACACACTTTGTCCATTGCCCAACATACTGTGTGAATACATTGAAAGAAAATTTGCATCTCGGCAAATATGGAATCATTGAGAATACCTGGAATTGATCAAGATAATTCCATTAGTGTGGGGATCCCTGGGTGACGCAGTGGTTTAGTGCCTGCCTTTGGCCCAGGGCGCGATCCTGGAGACCCGGGATCGAATCCCACGTCGGGCTCCCGGTGCATGGAGCCTGCTTCTCCCTCTGCCTGTGTCTCTGCCTCTCTCTCTCTCTCTCTCTCTCTCTCTCTCTCTCTCTCTGTGACTATCATAAATAAATAAATAATTTTTAAAAAAAGATAAGCATTAGTGTGGACTAAACTATTCTTTACATAGGCATGGAGTTCTCAGCATGGGATAAAGAGCTTATGAATAGACTTCAGAGTGGCTCTCCTTTAAATTCGACAGAAAAGAAGTTGACATCTGCATTTGTACCTTTCAGTGGAAGGGGTCCATGATTTCATTCACATTCACAAAGGGTACCTGACAAGAACGGTTAACAACCAGAAGCTTTAGTTTAGAACACAAACACTGAACATGAAGTAACATGCTATATACTTTCGTGACTTGGTTTTACCAATTCAATCCTTCCAATGAATCCATACCCTCTTCCCAAATCCTGATCCTGCCACAGACCTACAACCAACAAGACTACTTGAACTACTCTAGATTAAACCCAAACTGTGTGAGATATTGACAAAGCAGATTTTTCTCTTTCAGTTAATGTTTTTACTTAAATAAAAAAAAAACACCTCTCTTTAATAATCTGATTAACCATTAATGAGAATAAGACATATCTTGTGAAACAACTTTGAAAAGAAATGAATGCCAATGGTATAGTTTGGCATCCTTCTCACTAGTTCTAATTTAAACTTAATCATCACTATGAATTATCTGTCTCCCAAAAGGCCTGATCTTATTTAGCATCAAAGCACTCTCAGATTTTGTATTAAACATGAAAACTGTTTTTAAAAATAGTGTTGCTAGATATAATAAAAAAGATACAATATACTTTAAGATTTAAAGAAAACTCTATATTCAAATAAACCATCAGCACTTTATCAACTTTATCATTTGATAATTGCTTAACTTAATTTTAATCTATCTCAACAAACTGATGTGCCAAAATTTTCACAGGAGCCTCTCAAAATGTTTTAAATTATTTTTCAAGAATGGCTTTATTGGTATAAGTCACATACCATAAAATTCACACACCAACTGTCAAATTTTAGAAATTCTCCTAACCCCCAAAAGAAGTCTCCTGTCCATTAGCAGTCCCTCCCCATTCCTCCTGCCTTCGGCCCCTGGCAACCACTAATCTACTTTCTGTTTCTACTGATTTGCCTGTTGCGAACAATTCATGTGAATGGAATCATGCAATCCTTGGCCTTTCGTGTCCGACTTCTTTTACTTAGCATAGTGTTTTCCTGGTTCATCTGTATTGTAGCATCTATCAGTACTTTGTTCTTAGAGACTGGTCCTGCAAATTTTTTTTTTTTTTTTTTGCAATTGCACTTTTTAATCAGGTGTAATTACATAAGGCACAGGTCAAACTATGTACAGATCTGAACTGCACAGACTGAACACATTCACTTTGGTGAGCTTTGGCCAGCGTATACAGCTGTATCACCGACACCCCCACCAGAAGACACTTGCCACTCTAGAAAGTCCTGTGTCATTCTTCCGTCAGAGGCCTGGAAGCAGTCTTGTAGATAAAGGGTCAGGAGAGGCCTCTCTGATGAGGTGGTCTCTGAGATTCTGAGGAGGAGAAGGTAGTCGCCACAGGAAAGCCAGGCTGGACTGTGTCCTGATGGGCAACCAAGGGGGCCATGTGTCTGATGGGGAGCAGATGAGCGGAAGCGAGAGCAAGGAGACTACATAAGGCCCGTGGCTATTGATGCACCTGGCCTTCAGTCCACCTGAGAGGTTGGTGGCTCCTAGGGTGTCTGCGTGGAGCTGCTGTGCGACCGCCGGGCTGCCGCATCCTCACTGCCACAGCCACCCTCAGCATCTTCCTCAGCCAGCCACCTCCTTGGTGAAGGCCTCCTGCAAAATTTTAAATGCTCTTTTATTTGGGCTGTTACTAAGTGTGTAGAGTTAATTATAGCAATGTCTATCAGATGTCATTCTGTCGAATAGATTCTGGGACACAGTGAAAAGCAAGGTATAGCGGTAAGGGGCACAGTGTGGTGCCAAGTGATCCTAAAGAGAGCCCAGAAAGGGCACTGAACAATTGGATCTCCCCACATAGTAGTGGACTGCTGAGGTTAGTCAAGTGAGAAGATAGTAGTAGCTGTGGGGCTTCTTAGGGCAGCCAGACATGGCCCTTGGTCTTCCAAACGTTTTATTTCCTTCAAGTGCACTACCCAAACTTCTAGTGTTCAAACATGTGCAGAAGACACAAAAAGGTTGAGAACCATCATTTACGCTGTTTTTCTCTGCTTGGCTAAATGGTAATTGCCATCAACATACACCTAATCATTTTTTGGGTAAAAAAAAAAAAATACTCTTGAATTGACTCCAGGTAAGTCTTGCTTATCTTTTAGTAGAAGGTCATGCTTTGCTGGGTCATGAACACAGGTGGTCTAGATCATACTTTTTGCTTTCTTTCTCCACAGGCAGAGGAGGAACAATCTGTGTTGCTACGATGCCACTGAGACCATAAAAGGGCTGTCCTCCTTTCTCCCTATCACAAAAAGATCCTTTTCCACTTAATTCTTTTTAAGCACCACACCACCCCCTTCTTCCTTGTCCACTAGTCAAAGAGTTTAAATTGATTTACTTGGAGCCAGGTGTGATTTTATTTGACCAGAGTTACAGGATTCTTGCCTATTTTAAGCACAGTCTTAAAGTAATGGTTCCCATATGGCCCATATGATCACATAGAATGTTTGTTAAAAATGCAGATATCTTGGGTTTGATTCTGATTAGGTAAACCTGGGGTTAAACCCAGAAATTTGCATCTTGAGTTACTAAATTGTCCTATGTTGAGTCAGAAATGCCAACCTACTAGCTTCAGTTTATAAACTGCCTCATACACTATTTCCAAAATGTCCTCCTTGAGTGTTGATGTATTCCATAACACAATAAAGTTAGAAAGGAGGACACAAGCTTTATTTTTTTTGTCTTTACATTTCACTACATGGCTTTTCTGATGCCAATTTTTATTCATGTCTTCCTCTAGGCACGGTGTGCAATAATGGTTATTTTGTCACTGCCTCATGAGAAGATGGTGACTGTAGAGAAGATTCTAGAGAGATGAGCTAGTTCAGAGCAGGAAAAGAAGAAAAGGCAATATTCAGTTTCCCAACCTTGCCGTTTCTTGATCTTTGGTCCTAGGGTCCTTCTTTGAGTCTTCAAATCAAATCATTTTTGTAGCATATTGAAGAATTTTGAACATACCTACCATGGAACTCAAGGCAGATTTTGGCAAAGGGTAAGGGCAACTGGTGATAGCAACCTGAACATCATCTTGCATGTTCACACATCACTATTAATTTCACTTAAAGCTAAAGGAATGCACATAACTGTCAACTAAAATTGCCTACCTGAGTCTAGAATATTCCCTTTTCATCAAAAGGCTATGTGCCCATATGTAACAGTTAACGGTCAAAGGTTTTGAAAATACTTCTCTCTCAGAAGTTTTCTCTGGTTAATGGAGAGCAGTTAGGTTTCTATATTTTACTTTGGTCTCTCTTCTTGGGTATCTAGCAGTAAATTCTATCTACTGTCACGATTCTAATTCCTAACTGAAATAGTACAATATATGAGTGCACAAAGCAAGAAACATGAAGTGTATGAACCGGGAGGCAGAAGTACGTCGGAACTAGAGATGTCTCAACATGGCTCAGCAAGTCCAAAAGAAAACATAAATCAAATGTCAGAAATAGCAAAGACACAGAAACCAAGCATGGAAGCAGAAATAAAATCATATGGGTATATGGGAATATAAAAAGTTAACAAAGGCAAAAGTATAGGGAAGCTCAACACTAGGATACAGCTCAGGGAAGTGACCAGTAAACAGAAGGTCTGCCTGCATGGGAGGCTAAGATAGTCCTGTCTCAAAACACACGGGGAGCATCAGATGCAAAAAGAATCCATTCTGGACAGTCAGCTGTCCTGGTCCTGTCCACTGTACAAGAAACTGTCCAAGGCTTCTTAGCCATATATTTTGTTGAGAATAATCTTAGCATTTAGCCAGCGTGGAAGGATGGTTAATGGAAAGGAAGAAATATGATTGGGGAATATGAACAAATCTTATCTTTTTTTTTAAATTGGAGTATAATGGACAAGACACAATGCTACATTGGTTTCAGGTGTACAGCATAGTGATTAAAGAACTCGATTCATTATGCTATGCTCACTGCAAGTGTATGTAGCCACCCTCTGTCACCATGCAATGCTATTACTACACAGATAACATATTCCTATGCTGTACCTTTCATCTCTGTGACTTACTCATTCTATAACTGGAAGCCTATCCATCCTACTACCCTTCCGATGGTATCCTGAAAGCCAGTACTTTTAAATTCAAATGTGTATGAGAAGATGACAAGTAATGTGGAAATGGGAAACAAAAATTTAAAGGATTTCGGTCAGGCATCATGTCCTAGAAGCCATCCTGGAATTCTCTGCCTGGGTTAGAAGCCCTTTCCTGCTCTCACAGCATCCTTCTCTTTCACCTACTATGGCATTGAACACACCCTGTGGTGATTGGCCATCTCCCCACTGAGGCTCCAACCACCTTGAAGTAAGGATCATGGCTTATTTATCTGTATATACTCTCTAGATAGCAGCTTTGCAATAAGGGCTTATCGAATGTCAATAATTACCTTTGTCTTCTCAAACCACAAGTTCCTTATAGACAGGAAACACATTTTTACACTTTGTAGGCACAATATTCTAGTTGATAAAGATGAACATTTCATCTGCTAGTCTTTATTCTCTTACAACCCATTCAAGTAATATCTCATGAACAGATACTCTACAGGCACGCCAAGAATCTCCTCATACTGACGCAAGAAGCACATTCCTCAGACTATTTTGTAGAAAGTGCTTGGCTGAGTTAGAGGCTAACTATCAAGAGTTTGAATCTTTTGAACACATCCCAAGTCACTTTATTTTCTATAAGGGCCCTTGGTCATTTTTCTAAGAGGCAATGTCACATAGCGATTAAGAACACAGATTCAAGAGCCAGACTGCCACAGTTGTATCCCAGCTTTTCCACTTATTATCTGGTGACCTAAGGCTAGTTACATAACCTCTCTGTGCCTCAGCTTTATCATCTGTGAATGGGGATGAAGGTTGTTGAGAGAATTAACTACAACTACTGGCTGTTTTTTTTAAGGTACTTAAAGCAGTGCCTGATGCATAGTATGCCATATAAATTGTACAAAAATTAGCCACAGTTATATTTTGCTTTGCCAGATACCATTGATTACTTTAATTAATAATTATAATATCCACCCAAATATATTTGGGTCCTTTCTCAAAACATTACTCCTCTCCATATCTGATATTTTGCCCCCGTTTTGGTAAAAGATGTTTTATTATAAAAACAGGCAAATATGCTAAAAATTGAGAAGAAATTATGCATAAATTATCACTTCATTTTGTCATAAAAACAAGCTATCCTGACTTCCTGAATTCATCGTATAAAATTTCAAGAATTTATCTGAAGAAAGTAAGAGGTATTGAGGAAAGTATTTATCTTTTGTCTTAATCGTTTCCTAAGAAGGTACTAAACCTGAGGTCGTTATTGTTTATACAGGAAAAGAATGTCTTATACTTGTGGAAAATTTTTAAAACACTGCTAACATGCTTTCTGATCATCCCTACTTCCTGTGGTGGGGTTTAAAGACCACACCAACTTTCGTAACTGCTGAGATTTACAGAGTGAAGCCTCATTTGATAATCTTGCAAAAATGGATAGGCAGTACTTCTCTTCCTTTCTAAATGCCACACATGCCAGCTTTTACAAATGTTAGAATTTCCAGCCAGCCCCAAGCTGGTTCCAAGCAGGTGCACATGCTATTTCTCAGCTCCATCTCCAGGGTAGCCTAGGAAATCCCTCTTTCCTCGTGATCTCCCCTAGATCCAGTTAATCAGCCCTGGAATCTGTTTTCCTGGAGAATGAAAATGTTTTATTTTTAGCTGCCTAGGTTCTGACTAGTATCTCTGATATCTAAATAATGAAAAGTGGGAAAGAATGGATCGATAAAAATAAAAATGTTATTTACCTAAAATGATCAAGAGCTGGGATGTCATTAAAAGTTGGCCTTAGTAAGTTTTCCAGAATTAGCAATTTTTGAAGATTTTTGAATAGAAGCAAATACTATGATACAAAAATTCATACTTGAACATAACTTGATTTTTCTTTTTTTTTTTTTCATAACTTGATTTTTCAAAGATGCCTGTTGCATTCTGTGACCGTCCCCAGAAAGAGCAGTTATTGTTCAATAGAAGCAAAAAGTATAGGCGAATAAAGTATAGTCATTTATAGCATCTTTTTAGTACATGTGCTGCCGAAGCGAGCACTATAGCATCTTTTTAAAGCTACATTTTAGGGCACCTGGGTGGCTCAGTGGTTGAGGGTCTGCCTTCAGGTCAGGGTGTGGTCCTGGGGTTCTGGGATCAAGTCACACGTCAGGCTCCCCGCAGAAAGTCTGCTTCTCCCTCTGTCTGTGTCTCTCTTTATTTATTTGTAAATAAATAAAATCTTTTAAAAAATAAAATAAAGTTGCATTTTAAATCCTTCTCTCTCTCTCTCTCTCTTTTTTAGTTTGCCGTTTGCCTCAAGTTAAGGAGAAACAAATTCCACTGGAGGTCTCTATTTTTTTCTGATTTTCTTTGAATTGCTCATCTTGCCCTTTAAAAAACAACTTTCAATTTTATGTGGCTCATTTTGCCCTTTTTGTAGAGTACAACGTGCTTAAATCCAGTTTATAGATGTATTCACAGGCACAAGCAAACCAATAATATCGCCTTTGTAAAATTACAAAAATAACTTTTTTGAAAGTCCAACTAGCTCCCACTATTAGAAGTAGAGAACACATCTGAGTCAAAGTCCTCTTCCTCAGAAACCCTGTTGTTGCCATGGGAAGACTGTGAAAATGCTCCAATGTGGGCATGCTGTAATTAGAACCAAACCGTGGGCTTTATGGGGCCTGTCACGATGTTTCTAGGAAGCTAGTTTTGCGTTGGCTCAGTAAGACATCCTTTTCCTACCATCATGACTCACTTGTGACTTCCAAGGCTCCCCCCTCATCCTCCAAACTCACCCCCCACTTGTTCTGGGTGGAAGAATGCCCAGATGCTCCAGAGGCAGATAAGTTAGGCGGGTGTCCAGTCTGCTAACGAGAACACACTCCTAGGCATCGTAGAAGTGGGGCAAAGGGTTTTGCTAGGCATATGCAGAGCTAATGATGTGATGGGTCTATGTTAATCATGCGCAAGAGACTCATTTCTTGGCAATCCTAGCCCACTCGCTGATCCATCCAAGCCCTCCGCTTCCTCCCTCTTTTCTTCCTTTCAGGAAAGCATGTGCAAGTTCTCCCCCAAACGATGAATCTCTCTGCTCCTGGGGGAATCTACGAGTCAGAAATGCTTTTAAAAGCAAAGAGGAGCCAAAGCCTTTGCATAAATAGGCCAGCTGCAGAGCCTCAAGGCGGGGAGTTAGGGAGAAATCTCCTTGTGGCCTAGGCCCCAAACCTCCTGGCTGCCACTTATTTCCATTGTCTGCCCACAACCCCAAACAAGCCAGCCCACACCTCTGTGACTGTACCCACTGTCATTTTCAGGAAAAGAGCTTTTCTGAGTCCATATTGGCATTTCTGTGAAATTGCAGAAATAATTCATTGAATCACAGAACTGAAAGAGATGATCTAATCACTTTTATTTTTAAAACAATGAAAATGCAATCAGGAGAGGTTATCTGACCTGCCTAACCTCACACAACTCTAAATACCTAGAGCCAGAACTAGAATCTGCATCTTTTTATTCCTTGTCCTTTGCCTTTTAATCGCAGGTGAGCTTGTACAGGTGACCCCTATGGTGGATGTGCTCTTTGCACTTTAGCCTTCCTGCTATGGTTTCCTTTAGCTCTCTCTTGTCATTTGTGTCATGAGTAACCAGCATACAGCTGAGCTGAATCTGATTATGAAGACTTATCTGTGGCATTTGTTAAAAATAGAAATTCCTAGGACTTTCCTCGGGAGATTCTGGGATGGGTCTCAGGAATCATTTAACATGTTTCCCAAGTGAGTCTTAGGATGAGGTCATTTCAGGGAAAAACATCGTAGACTAACAGTCAGGAAGAAAAGAAAAAAATGTTTGATGGGCAAGGTGTCCGAACAAGAACAGAACACAGAGATGGAGAAGACCAGGAATTTTGCCTCCTCGCTGCTTTTTTAGTGGGTTAACCACTAGACCACACTTCCTCCCTAGGAGAGGCAAGGAATTAAAATCAAAGGTTTACCACTGATTCATGCTGCCTGCTAATGCTGCTTATTGCGCCATGCTGTGACCCAACTCTCTAAGGCTTGGAAACAGATGTGGGGAGTGAGCAGCCTTGAGGTACTGAGGGATAGGGGAGGCGGGGAGAAGGCAGACAGCCAGAAAAAGAACTTCCTCTGCTGCTAAATTTCAGGCAGGAGTGGAAGTCAGTCTAAATTGTTACCATGCAGATCTGGAATCATTTTTGCAATTGCCTGGCTCCAATTCCAGGTTTGTGCATTCTGCAACAAGAACTGAAAACTTGGTAATGCTCCTGACCTGACTTTTGCCTCTGCCCTTATCTGAATGCATATTATGAAGTTACACTTTTAACTTGACAGTCATTTCATTAGACAAGAGAGTTTGGTTACTCTCTTTGTCCCATAAGCTCCCTCCCCATGCACACTTTTTAAAAGGAAGTAAAGAAGAGTTAAGCAATTTGACCAAGGTTATGTTAATCTCAATATTGTGATGTTTGGATCAAAAGTGCAACCAAGCCATTTCAACTAAGCTTTCCAGACTCCCTTCAACATATTCTTAGACAACTGAAAGAACTGGATTCATTTTCTCCCATATGGTGAATATTAAGATGTGCCCTTAAACATGTAGTTTACTACGCTGGTGTTTGTCAAAATCACAGAGCTTTTCGGTGTTAAATAATTAATTCTATAAATAGATTTTGTGACTTCTTTACTAAAGGGGAAGCTCCACAAAAGTGGGCAGAAATTACAGCTTTGGTTTTTACTAGACATCGCAACTGTAGCAGTGTTGAATTTCCAGGGGATTCATTTTTTTTTAAAGATTTTATTTATTTTTTCATGAGAAACACACAGAGAGAGAGAGAGAGAGGCAGAGACACAGGCAGAGGGAGAAGCAGGCTCCATGCAGGGAGCCCGACGTGGGACTCCATCCTGGGTCTCCAGGATCACACCCTGGGCTGAAGGTGGCGCTAAACCGCTAAACCGCTGAACCACGGGGGCTGCCCCTTTCCAGGGGATTCAAAGTTGGATTTTAGGTCTCCAGGAATTAGGATTCCCAGATTTAACTAAATTTGAATTTCAGATTTTTAAAATATTAGTATAAACATATCTCATGCAATATTTGGGACATACTTATACCAAACCATCATTCATTATTTATCTGACATTCAAACTTATCTGGGCATTCTGCTGATTAGTTTCAGAACCCTAGCAAGGGTTCTCCCCATTAGCACCAAAGTCTTCAGGATTCCCCCAAAGCTGATGAAAACGCAACCATTCCAGCCAGATTTACAGTGTAGTGCCTGAGGAAAAAGCAGTCATACTACACTGTGATCAATTATAAAGCAGAAAATGCAAAGAGGTCCAGAATCCCAAGACAAGGCGGTGACCCAAAAAGGCAATGTTGGTCATGAAGGTTTCTCAGAGTTGGTAACATTTGAGCTTGATCTTAAAGGATAAATAGCCCATCAGTCAGAGAGAGAGAGGCTTGAATGAGCATAGACTCAGCGTGGCTGGAGCATTCGAGGTGTGTGTAGAGGACTAGAGGTCAGAACTGATGGACATCAAGGGTGCGGTTTGGAGGGTTGGCTGGGGTAAACTTGTGACGTGCCTTTAGGCCATGCTGCAGAGTTTGAAACTTCTTTTGATGGATAGGGAAGCCAGCAAGGTTTTTTCAGCTGAGTGGCATAATCATTTCTGTTTTTGAAAGATAATTCTGGTGGCAGATTGGAGTGGGCAGAACTCGTAGGCAGGGAGACCAATTAGGAGGTTATTGAAATAGCCCAGGCAAGAAAAGAGGAGCTTATTTCAACTAGGCAGCAGCAGTGGAAATAGTCAGGGAAGCAAAAATTTCAGAGACATTTACGTGGTAGAATCAATACAACTTGGTGATGGATGCACAGGGGCAAGAAGATAGAGGACAGAATTCACGTGGTGTAGGCCTCCGGACAAATGAGAGGCATTATTCTGACTTGGATCGTCTATCTGTAGAATGGACCAATAATACTTCATAAGGCTACTGTGAAGATCATTTAAGATCATATATTTGAAAGTGGTTTGCCAAGTATAAGGAGCTGTAAAACCGTACTGTGGTCAAATGAACATGCATCTATCTCAGAGGACAATGACATTTTTTCAGGACAGAGGTTACATTTTTTTCATCTTTGGCATTCCCTAGCGTAGTGTCTTGGATGTATGGGTAACCAACACATGTTTGGAGCATTGAGTCACATTCAAAATTCTGCCAAACAACAAAATACAGTTTGTCTGGTTTCTTTACCATCTTGTTGGTGTGTGTCTGGAAGTGTATCATGGGCCAAGGTTGGTGGAAATACCAACAAAATCAGAGCCACAAACCCCATGAGAAATACCCACTTAAGGAATCGTTGATGTTGAAGGAAATCTCTTGCTCTTTGTTCACAGATAAACACTGAGAGCCATCTTAGCTGCCCAAGCAGGTTTTCCTCTTTACGTTGCTCCCATTTTAAAATTTAAAATCAGAAAGAAATTATCTGCTTAATCTGTTTCAGACGTGCCACTAAATCCAGCTTAGTTTAGGTGTGGAATACTCTGGCCTTCTCTCTGTATCCCAGTATCCAGCACAGTTCCTTTGCTGTGGTTGGTGCTCAATAAGAGTGTTGGTTGTCTTTTTTTTTTTTTTTTTTAGATTTTATTTATTTATTCATGAGACACACACACACACAGAGAGAGAGAGAGAGAGAGAGGCAGAGACATAGGCAGAGGGAGAAGCAGGCTCCATGCAGGGAGCCCGATGCAGAACTTGATCCTGGAACCCCAGGATCACACCCTGAGCTGAAGGCAGGCGCTAAACCACTGAGCCACTCAGGGTCCCCTCTAAATAAGAATGTTATAACTGAAAGAAGATCATGATTTCCAAATTAAGTTCACTCAGACTTTGAATATGACTATTCTCACCAAGCAAAGCACTGTAATTTTGAATTTTATTGCAAAACATGAATAGCACATTTTCAAATAATAATTCCATCAGATTTTTCTCCTCCTAAAATAAATCCATCTCCCTCACTCTTTTCTTTTTCCTTTTCTTTTTCTCTCCCCACCCCCCCTTTGATTCTGCTATTTCGTAGACTACTTTGATTCCAAGAATAATTTTTTTCTACTTCCCTGTAACTGTTTTTTTTTTCTCTCAATTTGGATCAAAGTAATATATAGAGAGAAGTGTAGCACAAGTCTTCTGCTTCCATCAGGTACAAATTACAAATTATCATATTATTATTTTATTAACTTCTGTTCATAGTTATTTATTGAACACATCCATGGGATATTAATTACACTAGAAGCTTTAGATCTCATTTAAATCTTAATCCTGGGACTCCTGGGTGGCTCAGCAGTTGAGCATCCTTCTTTTGCTCAGGGCATGATCTGGGGGTCTTGGGATCGAGTCCCCCATCAGGCTCCCTGCAAGGATCCTACTTCTTCCTCTGCCTGTGTCTCTGCCTATCTCTGTGGGTCTCTCATGAATAAATAAAAATCTTAAGAAAAAAATAATAACCTGGAAAATCTCTGTTATTCCCTGGGTGAACCATTAAAAAAATCTTAATTCTATAAAAGAGCTCACACTGTCCCCTTCTTATATATGAGAGAAATGAGCTTTAAAAAGATTAAGTAAGCTATTCCAGGTCAAAGAATTTGACATAAGCAGGATTCAGACTGGATCTTGCCGATTTCCCCATCATTTCCTGCTTACTAAACCAATGATTCTCAAACCCTAACAACAATTATTTTTTTAAAGTTTGTTTATTTATTTATTTATTTATTTATTTATTTATTTATTTATTTATTTATTCATGAAAGACAGAGAGAGAGAGAGAGGCAGACACACAGGCAGAGGGAGAAGCAGGCTCCATGCAGGGAGCCGGATGTGGGACTCGATCCAGGGTCTCCAGGATCACGCCCTGGGCTGAAGGCGGTGCTAACCCACTGAGCCACCTGGGCTGCTCCCCTAGCAACACTTAGCTGGAGGGCTTATTAACCATAGATTGGTGGGTTTGACTTCCAGAATATTTTAGAGTGATTCAGTAAAGATAGATGGGACAAGAATTTATAGCTCTAACGAGTTCCCAGATGGTATTGATGTTGCTGATCCAGCGAGCACACCTTGAGAACCACTGAACTGAACGATATTGCCTAAGGTTGGCTCATTATTGTGCTCTAACTTTGTGGTAGTCATTGACCTGGGCAGTGAAGATACAAAAATGAGTGAGGCACTTCTTGCACTTAGGAGTTTACAGTCTAGTTGAAGAGCATCAATAATATAAACATGGTAAATTCTGTAAAGTTACATGCATGAAGTGCTAGGGAAATACCGAGGGGCAAACCCCAACCAGGTGAGGGGGTAAGGGGTAAATAAGGCATACTGGAAAAAAGTAATTCTTAAGTCAAATTTTAAAGAATGACCAGGAGCAAGGGAAAGAAGAAGGAAAGATGGAAACAGCCTGTGTAAAACACAAGGATATTACGTGTTTGGTATACTAAGAAAATTATTAGTAGTTGG
Source organism: Vulpes vulpes (assembly GCF_048418805.1). Lineage (NCBI taxonomy): Eukaryota > Metazoa > Chordata > Mammalia > Carnivora > Canidae > Vulpes > Vulpes vulpes. The sequence goes on from NC_132794.1 coordinate 45,281,789, forward strand.
TTATAACTAGAGCATAAGCACTTGCAGGATGTCAGAGGGAGTTTTACATATGACTTTGAGTTTGGATTTTATCCTTGAGAAAAGACCATCTCTTTGTAGTATGGGGACACTGGATACAGGAACTAGAGTTACAATAAGAAAATAGAGAAATCAAGAAGCCATTTCAGTATCGTAATGATTACCTGTGATAATATCTATAAAAATTGATGAACCTCTAGCCAAATTAACAGGATAAAAATAGAGAAAACCAAAAGTACTATTGGGATTGAGAGAGGGGATAACATATATTCCACAGATATTAAAAGGGAAATTAGGATATATTAGAACAACTTTATGGTAATAAATTTGACTTTGTAGATAATTTTGTGGACATTTTCTTTGAAAGACACATACTACTAAATTCACTCAAAAGAAATAGAAAACCTGAATAACTCAAAATTTATTAAAGCTCTCAGATTTGTTAAGAGCCTTCCCACAAGGATAACTTCATGCCAATATAACTTTGCTGAGGAATTCTACCAAATATTTTAGAAAAAATAATAATTCCACACAAAATCTTCCTGAAAATTAAATATGTAATACTTCCCAGCTCATTCTGGTAAGGCCAGCATTACCCTGACACCAAAACGAGACAAAATTATAAAGGAAAAGAAAATTACTATCTATACTGTGCATAAAGACTGGTCCACAATTCTTAGGATTTCACGAAATTAAGTACAACAATATGTTAAAAATAATACATTCCAAAAAATTATAATAATAATACATTCCAAGAATGTAAGGTTGGTTTAACATTTGAAAATCAATGAATGTAAGTAACTATGGTTAACAAGTTTTTTAATAAAGATTTCTCCAATACATGTACAAAAGCATTTGACATATTTCAACATCCAAACCTGATAAAAACTGTCAGAAAGAAATGGGGGAAACTTTTAAAACTTGAAATGGCAGCTATGTAAAATATACACTTAACATCATACTTAAATGATAAAAAGCTGAATGCTTTCCCTCTAAGATTAGGAACAAGGCAGGGAGGGATGTACACTCTCATGACTTCTATTCAATATTGTACTGGAGTGTCTAGTCAGTGAAATAAGGAGAAATAAATAAATTTAAAAATATCTGGATCGAAAAGAAAGAAATAAAACTATTAATAGTACAATTGTCTATCAATAAAATCTACAAAAGCACTGCTAAAACTAACAAATGAATTTAGCAAAATTATAGCATATAAGATCTATAGAAGCCTATTATATTTCTACATAATGGTATTAGAAAATTGAAAATTTAAATTTAATAAACACAATTTACAACAATATCAAAAGTACTTGAAGATAAATCTGACAAAAGATGTATATGACATGTACACTGAAAATTACAAAACATTGCTGAAAGAAAGTAGATATAAATAAATGGAAATACCATGTTCATGTATCAAAAGATTCACTTTTGTTCATGTAAATTCTCTCCAAATTGACGGATAATATCAATGCAATCTCAATTAAAATCCCAGCAGGCATTTTTGTTTCTAAAACTCATATAGAAATATAATGGGCCTAGAAAAACCAAAATAATTTTTTAAAAAGAATAAAATTTAAAAACTTACGTATCTTTCAAGATTGATCCTAAAGCAATGGTAATCAAGATTGTGTGATGTTGGGCAGCCTGGGTGGCTCAGTGGTTTAGCGCCGCCTTCAGCCCAGGGCCTGATCCTGGAGACCTGGGATCGAGCCCCCACATCGAGCTCCCTGCATGGAGCCTGCTTCTCCCTCTGCCTGTGTCTCTGCCTCTCTCTCTGTCTGTGTCTCTCATGAATAAAGAAATAAAATCTTAAAAAAAAAAAGATTTTGTGATGTTGATTTACAAATAAACATATACATCAATGCAACAGAATAGAGAATACAGAAATAGATCCACACATGTATGGACAACTGATTTTTGACAAGGGTATAAAAGCAATTCAGTTGAGAGAGGACAGTGTTTTTGACAAATGGTACTTGAACAGTTGGATATCCATATACAAAACAAATTAACTAATTTCAGTTCATACCTCCCAGTAATACAAAAGTTAACTAAACCTATATCAAAGAGCTATTTATAAAACCTAAAATTTGAAAACCTCCAGAAGAAAACCTTCATGACGTTGGATTAGGTAAAGATTTCTCAGGTACAACAACAGAAGCACAATTCATAGAAGAAAAATTTTTTGATAAATTAGACTTCATCAAAATTAAGGACTTCGGCTTTTTGATAGAAGCCAAAGGGCTTGTATCCTAAATATATAAAGCACACTTAAAAACTCAATAATACAAAAACAATCCAATTTAAAAATTGGGCAACAAGTTTGAACAGACACTTTATTTTTTTTTAGAAGACTGTCTATTTGAGAGAGAGAGAGAGAGAGAGCATGAGCAGGGAGGAGGGGCAAAGGAAGAAGAAGCAGACTTTCCACTAAGCAGGGAGCCTGATGCAGGCTAAATCACAGGACCCTGGGATCATGACCTGAACCAAAGGCAGATGCTTAACCAACTGAGCTACCCAGGGGGCCCCTTGAACAGACATTTTACCAAAAAGATATACAGGTAGCAAATAAGCACATAAAATGATCATTAGTCAACATCATCAGCCATTAGAAAATTAAATTAAAACCAAACCACAATGAACTGTCTCTACATACCTATTAGAATGGCCAAAATTTTAAAAAGACTAACCATACCAAGTATGTAGACAATTGGCATTCTCCTGCCAATGGTGATGTAAAGTGGAATGCCACTTGGGAGAACAATTTGTCAGTTTCTTAAAGTTTCTTTAATTATACATTTACTATACGACCCAGCTGTTCTACTTTTAGGTATATAACCAAAAGAAATGCCCGTACAGAGGCGTGTACACAAATATTTAAAACAGCTTTATTTTTAATAGTCAAAAACTGAAAATAACACAATGTTCATCAACAGATGAATGGATAGACAGAGTGTGGTGTAACCATGTAATGCCATCGTTCTCAGCAACACGGTTGAATGAACACTTCATATGTGTAACATCATAGATGAATCTCAACATTATTATGCTAAAAGAAAGCAGCCACAAAAGAAAAACAGTACCTACTCTATAATTCCACTTATATAAGTTCCTATACTATAAACTAATATATGGTGGCAGAAATCAGAATAATTGTTGCCTTGGGAAGAGAAGGTTGTGGGGAAGATTGAAAGGGGATTACAAAGAACACAAGAAAAATTTGGGATCTAATACCGATGTTCATTGTCTTGATTTTCATAATTATTTCACGGGTACAAACTTACTTGAAAACTTATCAAATGTAAATTTTAATATTTATCTTATGCCAATTTTATGTTATGCATTTGTTTTATGTCGGTTATACCTCAGTAAGTCAGGATAGGATAGAACTCTATCGTATAATCTGTTTCAAGTAGTATACAATTTTTAGACATTATTTATAAAGGAAAATACAGACCTATGTCTATAAATCACACTATCATTGTCTGTTACCATAATAATCTCACAGAAAGGTCCACCATGAATCAAAAAGCTATGATTCTAGTTTTGGCTGACATTGCCTAAGTGGATGCCATCAGAAATCAGCAAAATACTTCTAAGCCTAGTTTTCTGCATTCCTAACATGAAGGCATTGGAGGGGTGAAGGGGCATCCTGTTATCTACCTGTGCTCAGAGGGTGGGTGGAATGACGGAGATAGTAAGAGGAGTCAAGCTGGCAAATTTCCAAAACCCCTTCTGCTTGCTTAGGGTTGAATATCTGCCCCTCACCCCAATTCATGTGTTAAAGACTTAATATTTTTGGTGAAGGTATTTGGAAGTAGGACCTTCAGGAGATAATTAGGTTTAGATGAAGTAATGAGGATGGAGCTCCTGTGAGGAGATTAGAGTCCTTATCAGGCAAGGAGGAGACCAGAGTCCACTCTCTCTTCATGTGAAGACACAGCAAGATGACAGCCATCTGTGCCAGAAGGAGGCTTCTCACCGGAACCTGATCATGCTGCACCCTAATCTTGGACTTTCCAGCCTCTGGAACTGTGAGAAATAGATGTCTATTATTTCACCTCTGCAGTCTATGGTGTTTTATTATAGCCATCCAAGCTAAGATACTCCTCCAACCAGAAAAGTTCTGCTTCTACCGGTTTTGTGTAATGAGTTGTCCACAAAGCTTATTTTGAAGAACCAATTTTCATGGATATCTTTTTCTTTCTTTCTTTCTTTCTTTCTTTCTTTCTTTCTTTCTTTCTTTCTTTCTTTCTTTCTTTCTTTTTCTTTCTTTTTAAAGGATTTTATTTATTTATTCATGAGAGACCCAGAGAGAGAGGCAGAGACACAGGTAGAGGGAGAAGCAGGCTCCCTCTGGGGAGCCTGATGTGGGACTGGATCCCAGGACCCCTGGATCACTCCCAGAGCCGAAGGCAGACGCTCAACCACTGAGCCACTCAGGTGTCTCCAATTTTCATGTATTTCAAAAGGAAATATACAACTATAGTAGATGGCCTCCAAAATGTCCTCAGTTGACAAATTCTATGGTCCTAATTGGTAAAACTAAATCTGCCAAGCATCTATTGTGATTCTTCACGGACAGGAATTTGTTTGCAAAGCTGCTTTAGAGAATATTAAGGAACTCCCAGTAATCCTCCAGAAGTTTCCTATCCAAATCCTTTTGTATTTTATTTTGATTCACAGGGAAGTGATGCTCTTCCCTGTGCATATCAGCAGTGTGCTTCTGAGGGTCTCTACCCGCATCCCTCTCCCCACCCAGAGGACTGTAATCTGTAAAACAGATGGGAGGCACTTCCTGTGCTTTCACATGCAGAACCCAGCAGCTGTCCCAGGGGCCCCTCCTGCTGCATTTACTCCTCTCAAATCTCATGATGGTTCTCAAGGCCCCTATAATTATTCATCAGTGAGTCTAAGTAATTCAGAAAACCAGATTCTCAAAAGCCTTTAGATAATCAGGCACCCAAATCTGATTTGTGTTGGATTTATGTTTTCTGAGACCCCACCTGCCTTGCAGCCTCACAACTCTTCCTATTAATTTTTTTTTAACCTTAAGTATTTGTACATTGTGCCTGTGTTCTTTTTCATTCCCCTAATTGCAGTGACTAAGTTTGCTTTTATAGTGCCCACACCTTTTCCCCACAAACTTTGAGTATTGGAAACATGGTATAGCAGAAAGGAAACCTAGACTCTAATTCTGGCTTTGTCATTCAGCTTCCCATGTGATTCGGGCTCGGAGTGGGAATTGGGTCATCTTCTGGGCCTCCATTTTCTCATCTTAAAATAAGAGGGTTAGATTAGGTTTTTTTTTCTAAAGCGTTTTGCCTACTGTTGCTAATATGGGAGGGGATTTTAGACATACCATAAAATATTCTTAGTAAGTATATATTGATTTTAACACACACTAGAAAAATGTGTAATTGTTACATCAAACCAGCTGAAATTATATTTTAATCTAATTAGTAGATTATTTAATGGTGATTAGGTTTTTTTAAGTGAATTGATTTAGAATTCACTTAAGTTAGTAAGCAGATTCAAGAGGTAACTGAGTATGGCAAAAATTGGAGAGATGGAGGCATATAATAGTGGCCCGGAAGCAGTGTTATGACTTGCCTAACTGCTTCACAGGAAAGCTGCATTTCTCCATTCTCCCTGATATTGGGTGGGAGTCACGTGCCTGAATTCTGACCAATGAAATGTGGACACAGGTCATGTATCACTTCTGGGCAAAGCTAGTGTGCCCTTTCCATCTTTCTATTCTCTCATCACAGCAACTTTGGAGGCTATGGAGGTAACATGATATAGAAAGAGCTTAGGACCTTGAATGATCTGATGAATGAAAGTGTCTACTAAACCAAACTAAAAAATAAACTTCTATTGTGTTAAGCCACAGAGATTTCTGAGTTTGTTATCTCAATATAGCTTATCTTATCCTGACTAACACAAAGCATGATAAGATAATCGAGTTCCATCCAGCTCTAAAATTCATTGTCTTTTGTCTGTTCCGTTGTTTAGTTTTAACCTATACTTTTTTCTAGCCCTCTAACTTCAAAGAAGTCCCTTTTAAATTAATTTGCTTATGTTTTTGTCCTTCCAACTAGCTCTGTTTTTAGAAGTAGCATTCATTTTAATTATGGCCATACTTCTGGATAACTGCATAGAATGCTTCTCACATCCAAAGAGGACATGACAGTTAGTGTTATTGTTTGTTTGTGGTGCCTTTCTGAATAGACTCTGGTGACCCTCAACTTTCAGACTACTCACATAAAGATGACACCTTTTGCAGCACCTTGTTTACTATTGATGTCACCACTTCCAGTGGTTATGAGCCTGTGTCTTTGGCTTAAGAAAGCCACCTCTCTTCCTGTTCTAAGTCAGACCAGCCAAATTTTGCTATTGGTTCCCAAAGTCTACCAGTGAGAAACATTCTTAGAAATTGTGCTATAGGGATACCTGGGTGGCTCAGCGGTTGACCCCCTGCCTTTGGCCCGGGGCATGATCCTGAGTCCCACATAGGGCTCCCTGAGGGGAGCCTGCTTCTCCCTCTACTTGTGTCTCAGCCTCTGTCTCTCCCTGGGTCTCTCATGAATGAATAAATAAAATCTTTAAAAAAAAAAAAAAAGAAAGAAGGAAAGAAATTGTGGTATAGGAAGCTCATCTATCCACCCCACTCATAGCATGAACCCTTTTTAAGCCCCAAAAGCTGGAGGAGCCTGCTTTCTTCTACCTTCAGCATAATCCAGAACAGTTACATGATGAAAATCATCATTTTAAGCCTTGGCAGCTGATTACATTTTGAACTTCATATTGGCTTGTGTTGTCTGGTTTTGTCACTTTGTGGTCAAAGATATTTGACCACAAACAAAAAACAACAACAACAACAAAAAACATATTTTTTCAAGAAGCATGATTTAAGGTCTGGATCAAATCACAACCTGTTCTAATCACTGTCACTGATCTATATATCTTCGATTTGTAAGGTCTGCAAACTTTTTATCTGCCTCTTCCCCAAATGACATTACATTTTGATTCAATTTGCCTTCCTAGTGCTTGATCAATCAATGTATTAAATCTGCTGCTCAGGCTAACTAAGAGACAGTTTATAACAATGTTAGCTGATGAAAAATTTGAATTTATGTATTTTCCTTACTCAAGATAATATAGAAATCTAGTTATCTTGAGACTCAACACAAATACCAGTGGTGACTATTCAAATGGTATAGGAAAGCAGTGGCTTTTACTCTGTGAGATCATAAATGGCATGATCATGGGTTTGTTATTTATATTCTAGAAACTTCTAAAAATAATTTGAAGATCATCTTAGAACTATTAAAAATCATTCGTCAGTCAAAACACCGTGTGTGTGACAATATTGATGTCTGTTGGAAATCACAAAACCATGGAATTAGAGAAAAGCAGAAATGGAAGAAAACTATCAACCATATATCTTAGCTCTTTGTTTGATAAAGAAAGCAAGCACTGGGACACACACATGCAAATGTTTTATTTCTTATAACTTTATTGCAATATAACACATCTACTACATAATTTGCCAATTTAAAGTGTAATAATTCAATGTTTTTTAGTGCATTCAAAAAGTTACACAATCAGGGACAGCCCAGGTGTCTCAGTGGTTTAGCGCCGCCTTCAGCCCCGGGGCGTGATCCTGAAGACCTGGGATCTAGTCCCACCCACATCAGGCTCCCTGCAATGGAGCCTGGTTCTCCTTCTGCCTGTGTCTCTGCCTCTCTCTGTGTGTCTCTTGTGAATAAATAAATAAATTTTTTTTTAAAAAAGTTACACAATCACCATTACAATCAGTTTTGGAACACTTTAATCAATCAGAAAGAAACCACATATGCATTAGCAGTCACTACCTGTTTCCCCTCGACTCCCCTAGCCCTAAGCAAACACTGATCTACCTGCTATCCATAATGATTTGTCTATTCTGGACACTTCATGTAAATGGAGCCATGCAATAGATGGCCTTCTGTAATGGCTTCTTTCACTTGATCAACAAATGTTTTTGAGGCTCATCCACATTGTAGCAGGCACCATTACCTCATTCCTTTTCAACTGCTGAATAACATTCCATCGTATTCCTCTGTCATATCTTGGGTACATGTTCATCCATTGATGGACATTTAGGTTGTCTCCACATTGTGGCTTATGAACAATGTTGCTACAAAACTTCACCTAAGTTTTCGTGTGGGCATAAGTATTCATTTCCTTTAGGTATATACTCAGTAATACACTTAATAGATCATGTGGCAACATTATGTTATCTTATAAGGAACTGCCAGTTTTCTAAACCAGCTACACCATTTTACATTCCTGACAGCAGTGTAAGACTTCTGCCTACCTCATATTTTCAGCAAAATTTATTATTACCTACTTTTTAAATTATTGTATTAGCCATCCTACTGGGGGGAGGGAGTGATATCCTATTGTGGTTCTCATTTGCATTTCCAAGATGGCTAATGATGTTGAGAATCTTCTCATGTGCTTAGTAGCCATTTTTGTATTTTCTGTGAATGAACTATCTATTCAGATTCTTTGCCCATTTTTAAATTGGTTTATTTGTCTTTTATTACTGAGTTGTAAAATCTCTTTACATATTTTAGCTACAAGTCCCTTAGGTATATATATCACTATTTGTTTAAAACACACACACACACACACACACGCACACAAATAAATAAATAAAACAAATAAAAATAAAAAATAAAACACACAACACATCCCTATTCTTTCTCCTAGTGAATTATCTTAGCAACCCAGTCAAATAGCAATTGATTGTAAATATGACAGTTATTTTTGGATTTCAGTCAATTGATCTATATATGTATCTTTATACCAGTACTACAGTACTACACTGTCTTCATTACTGTAGTTTTGTCATAAATTTTGAAATTAAGAAGTGTGAGAACTCCAACTGTGTTCTTTTTCAAGACTGTTTTGGCTATTCTGGATCATTTACATATCTGCAAATTTTAGGATCAGCTTGTCAATTTCTGTAAAAAAGGCAGCTAGAATTTTGTTAGATTTTTGTCAATTTCTGTTAAAAAAAGGCAGCTAGAATTTTGTTAGATTTAAGTGAATCTGTAGATTGCTTTGAATACTATTGCTATTTTAGCAATATTAAGTCTTTCAATCCATAAACAGGAGTTATCTTTCCATTTATTTAGGTTTTCTTTCTTCTTTCTTACCTAGGTCTTTAATTTCTTTCAACAATGTTTTGCAGTTTTCAGTGGCTATGTTTTGCACTACATTTTTTTTTTAACTTTTTATATTATTTTATTTATTCATGATAGGCACACAGTGAGAGAGAGAGAGAGAGAGAGGCAGAGACACAGGCAGAGGGAGAAGCAGGCTCCATGCACCGGGAGCCTGACGTGGGATTCGATCCCGAGTCTCCAGGATCGCGCCCTCGGCCAAAGGCAGGCGCTAAACCACTGCGCCACCCAGGGATCCCTGCACTACGTTGTTAAGTTTATTCCTAAATATTTTATTTTCTTAAATGCTATTATAAATGGAATTTTTTCTTTGATCCCTTTTTTTGGATTTTTTGTTGCTATATATTGATATACAATTATCTTTTGTAAATTAACCTTATATGCTGCCATTTGCTGAGCTCATTCATTGGTTCTAAGAGTTTGTTTAGAATTTTCTATATATAAGATCATGTCATCTAAAAATAGAGAAAATTCTACTTTCACCTTTTCAATCTAGGTGCCTTATCACTTCCTTTTCTTTCTTAATTTCCTCACCCAGAAACTTGGTGCAATGATGGATACAAGTGGCAGAGCAGATATCCTGTCTTTTTCCTGACCTTTAAAGAGAAACGTTCAGTCTTTCATCATTAAATATGACATTAGCTGTAGGTTTTATTCCTAGATGCTCTTTGTCAAGTTGAGGAAGATCGCTTCTATTCCTAATTTATTGAGTGTTTTTATCATGAAGTGGTGTTGAATTTTGTCAGATGCTTTTTCTGCATCTATTGGCATGATCACGTGGACTTTCTCTTTTATTCTATTTATATGGCTTATCAGATTGGCTGATTTTTAGATGTTAAGCCAACCTTGCATTCTGGGATAAACTCCACTTGATCATAGAATAAATTCTTTTCATATGTTACTGTAGTTGCTTTCCTAACTTTTTTTTTAGGATTTTTGCATCTATATTCATAAAATCTATGACTTATAGCTTTCTCTTCCTGTAATTTCTTTCCCTGGTTTTGAATGAGGACTCATATATGTTTATTATTTTTAAAGCATAGAAATCCCTGAAAAAAAATTCAGATAATGAGAAAGACTAAAAGCTGGAAAGTGTAAATCCCTTCTCCTGTACCACGTTCACTGTGAATAGGATTAATTTGTGTGTGTGCACACATGCAAATATGAACAAATATGGAATATTAATAAATTTCAATTTAGTTATGTGATGTCAAGAATTAAAAAATTAAAAAATGGATTGATTGGGCAGCCTGGGTGGCTCAGCGGGTTAGCGCTGCCTTCAGCCCAGGGTATGATCCTGGAGACCCAGGATCGAGTCCCACATCAGGCTCCTTGCAGGGAGCTGCTTCTCCCTCTGCCTGTGTCTCTGCCTTTCTCTCTCTCTCTCTGTCTGTCTTCCATGAATAAATAAATAAAATCTTTAAAAAATGGATTGATTAAAAATATATATATAATTAAATAAGTTTGGGTATCCTGAGAAATATATTAAAATAAAAAGTTGAATGGGATAGCTTGACATGGTATATTGATATTCAAGTTAATAGCAAAGTTATGATCCAATATTCATCATCAATAGCCTAACTGGATTTAATCTATTTTGTGGAGTCTTATTTAAATGTGTCACAAGGGATTGGAAAACCTCTAAAAGTTCATTGATTCCTAAGCCTTTGACCTTCACTAGATTGGGGATCAGAAAACTAAGAATCTGAAGATGATTGTGTTAATTTTGAATCATGTGATCTCAGATAACCACTTTTCATTTATTAACCACAAACCTCTAAACACATAAACACACACACATATTAACATTCCACTCTTACATTTCTTATCTACAAACAGAAATAAAATTAATGAGCTAAAAAACCAAAACTAAACTAAAAACAGGGGAAAGCTTATAAAACTAAATGTGGATCCCAACATAAATAGCTGAACAGAGAATGTGATTTCTCAATTCTTAGCAGATAAAAAAAAACTGAACACTTAGAAATTATTCAAAACCAGGGATCCCTGGGTGGCTCAGCGGTTTGGCTCCTGCCTTTGGTCCAGGGCATGATCCTGGAGTCCCGGGATCAAGTCCCATGTCAGGCTCCCTGCATGGAGCCTGCTTCTCCCTCTGCCTGTGTCTCTCCGCATCTCTCTCTCTATATATATATATGTCTATCATGAATAAATAAATAAAATCTTAAAAAAAAAGAAATTATTCAAAACCTGGAATCACTGACCAGAAATTACAGTTGGATCATGTTGGAAAGCAGCAGAAAGGGCTGTGTGTGTATATGCATATACATTTATATTTATTTATATTTATATGTAAATAATGTGGCCATAAACCAAATTTCTTACTATAAATCATTGTATTACATTGAGTGACATGGGTGGCTATAATAACTTACCCCAAAATATTAATAGCTTCAAAAGTAAAAATTTATGTCTTTTGCTTACCAAATGATCTAGTATGGGTGGCAAGTCTTCCTGATTAAATGCCAGATCCCCTCTAAATGGTAGACTGGGCACCCAGGCTTCTTCTATCTTCAAACTCTGCCATGGTTTCCAAAACACCTTTAACATACACTTTGCAAAGTTATCATACTCGTCTATGTGGAGCTATAAAAGGAGAAGGAGTATAGAAGATCACATGTGGAAAATTTATATGGACAAGATCTGGAAATGGTGCACATCATGTCTGCTTAAATTTTATTGTCAGACACATGACAATGCTTCACCGCAAGGAAAGTTGAGAACTTCAGTCTCATTGTGGGCCCCAAAAAAAGAAGAAACTGGTTTGTAACCATCCATCCCATCTCTGCCGCAATTATCATTCTTCTCTGAGACATCTGCAGAATCAGAAATTTCTATTCCAAAACTTTTTCCCCTAAAGTGAATGCTTAATATCTTTTATTAAATCTCTAGTCTCTTGTCCTAATTTTAGAAAACTGGAATTTTTTATTCAAGATTCTTTTAGCCATCTTTCATGCATTTTTGAAAAATGCATAATATAACAATAAATTACTTTTATACAGAATTTTAATTATCACATATGTTGGCAAAGAATGTGCATATCTATAAAAGTTTTTAATGTATGTATGCATGTATCTACCTATCTATCTATATGTTTTATCGAACTAGATTCCAAATTCCATAAAGGAAGAAAAGAACATGTTTTAGTTTTGTACCCTTGGAACTTAGTATGGTATCTAGAACATACACATTCACTTATTCAGCTAATGTTTATTAACAGGCTACTATGTAAAAGTGAACGTGTAGACACTGGAGTGCAAAAGAAGGCAATAAAGAAATTGCCCTATCCTTGTAGAGATTAGTCAAGAATTCTTTATCAAGCAACAAGGTAGACTACAGAGCCTGAAATTCTTTCCCTATATAACATCTGATAATACCCCATACAATATTTAAGACATTATCATAGCGACTGTGTAATATGTCAACTTGACAAGGCTGACCTATATTTTGCAGAATTCCCTTTCCGGTGTGATTCCAGTTAGGGGCGGACCACAAGAGAGATTTGGAGAGAGGAAGTGAAGCAGTAAACATTCTGTAACCCATACATGTTGATCTGCTAGCATATCCTATCAACTTGAGGAAACAGCTACACCAGAGGCTCCCACTTAACTTGTCCTTGATCTTCCTTCAGCTTCTTTGACTCCTGGGCCAGGTGCATGTGTTTAGCTCTGTGACAAAAGACCCTGGCATCTGCAGCACACTCATACTACCTATAACAGAGACAAAAAGAATTGACAGGATCTTCAGTCCATTCCCATGGGTGCTCCAAATTGTTTTTGCCCTCTGATTCTTCACATCCAGCTTCCCTTGCTCACATTACACTTGAGATGAGTTTGTGACTTGCAGCAATATTTCACTGAAGGCTTAAAGAATAATGTAACCAAAACACAATGTGGCTATTAAAACATTTAACCATTTCCAAAGAAGATATACAAAAGGCCAACAGGTATATGAAAATATTTTCAACATCATTAATCATCAAGGAAATGTGAATCAAAGCCATAATGGGATACTACCACATACCCGTTAGGATGGCAATTATCAAAAAACAAAAGAAAACAGATATTGGCAAAGATGTGGAAAAATAAGAATCCTTGTACACTATTGGTGGAAATACCAAATAGTGCATATTGGAAACAGTATGGAGATTCTCCCCAAAATTAAAATTAGAGCTACTGTAATTAGAGCCAGCAATCTCACTTCTCTGTATTTATTCAAAAGAATTGAGGGGGGATCCTTAGGTGGCTCAGTGGCTTAGCGCCTGCCTTCAGCCCAGGACGTGATCCTTGAGTCCCAGGATCTAGTCCCACATCAGGTTCCCTGCATGTAGCCTGCTTCTCCCTCTGCCTATGTCTCTGCCTCTCTCTCTGTGTGTCTCTCATGAATCTATAAATTTTGAAAAAAAAGAATTTAAATTAGGATCTTGAAAAGATTAACACTTCCATGTTCATTACAGCACTATTCACAATAGCTGAGATGTAGAAAGAAACTAAATGTCCACTGATGGATTAATGGATTATAATTTGTGGTATAGACATACAATGGAATAGTATTCAATCTTTTTTTTTTTTTTTTTAGTATTCAATCTTTAAAAAGAAGAAAATCCTACCATATGTGATGACATGGATGAAACTTGAGGACATTATGCTAAGTGAAATAAGCCAATCACAGAAAAACAGATAGCACATGATTCCAATTGTATGAAGTACCTAAAATAGTCAAACTCACAGAAACAAAGAATAAAGTGGTAGTTACCAAGGGCTGGAGAGAGAGAGAACGGGAGAGTTGGTAATCAAGGTGTAAAATTTGAGTTATGTAGGATGAGTAAGTTCTAGAGATCTGCTGTACAACAGATAGTAAAACTATATTGTATACTTAAAAAATCTGTTGAGAGAGAAAATCTCATATTATGTAATCTTAGCACAATAAAAAAAAAATCTAGTCATGGAACTCAAAAGGCTAACCTCAGTCTAAATCTCAGGCCTCCATGTGGTTGGGTCAAACTCAACAACCACCAAGAAAATTCTTTGGGCCTTTCTACCCTACAAACCCAAGCCTAACTAAAACCCAACTCTCCTAGATTCACTTTCTTTCTCACCCCTGGATGATTGATCTGCTGACTCACTTGACTCACTTGAGAAAGATTCTACTCCATACCCATTAGGCATGTCTCATCCTCTGAGGCCAGAGAAGTTAATCGATGATAATAATCTGAAATCTTATATATTTCCTAATCTTAATCCTAACTCAATAATTTCCTAAGGTCTGAATTATCCTGTCTCAAAAAAATACCACATGTGAGATATTGTTGGTTCAATGTGTTGCTGCACCAATTGACTGCTGTTTCTTTTAACAGTCTCTCCTCACATGTTAAGTAGAGATGAGCCTATATGCTTATGTAGTAGAAGTCCAGTTCCCCAGTTTGCTATGAAGAAGCACATAGACAAGAACACTGTATGAATTAAGGTAATGTGAGCTGCTGTAACAAATAAGACAAAATTCAAAAAAAATGGTTTATTTTCTTTTCTTTAATGATCAGAAATAGTGTCCTAGCTTCTGCAGATAGTGTTTCTTTTTGAGGCAATTCAGAGACACAGGCTTCTTTTATCTTGGGGCCCTGCCTTCCTCTTGACTCTGTCAATTGTATCCATCAAGACAGAAAGAGTGCATATGCAAGGGCTATCCACTTCTTAACATCCTTGGCCTAGAAGTGACACACAACAGTCTACTTATATAGTTTGACAAGAACCAATCACATGGTCACAAGTAATTATAAGGAAAGCTAGGAAATATAGTCTAGCTCTGTGCTCAAGGAAAAAAAAATAAAAGGAAACAGTCATAAACAACACATTTTTCAAAAATACATTCATATACAAATAATCAAGGAACAATCCATTTCTGTCCATAGGTTACCTCCATTCAACTTCCAAGGGAAAATTATCTAATTCTGCTGGACTACAATTGTGCTAAGTGCACTCTATTTATTTAACAAATTATTTTACAAACCAGTCTGAAGTGAGTATATTTACATTACTCCATTGTACTCAGATATCTCCGAGCAGGTAGAGAGGTCCATGATTTAAATTCACAGTCCTGAAAGCAAAATAATCACTCCCAAGACAAAGAGAAAAGCTCCCCTAAAGACTAATTTTTGCCTCTTATTTTATGAGCCAAAACTGAATTCAACTTCAAAATGGTATTAAGAGCTCTGAAAAAACAACCCACAGATTACCTAGGTTTCAGGTCATACTTCATTGTCACTAATGAGTCCTAAGAATTTAGGGTAGTTATACTTCCTCTTCAACCTTCTTTGTGAGTCACCTTCTATGCAATGAAAGTTTGGACTAAGGAATTCCTAAGATTACTAAAACTTGTATCCCAGTGACCTACACTTTGACTTGAGAACAAAATAAAGTAAACTTAAGCTCAAGCACCCCAAGCTCAAGCAAAAAAAGGAAGAAAAAGGTCTTTTGATATACTAAGAAGACTAGAGTAGCTGCTGATTAAATGAACCAAAATAGGTGTTTAGATTGAGATTGTAAACCTCACTGTATATACAAAGCATAGTCTAATGATTTCCTAGTTTTTGAAGGTCAGTAGCTGGATGAGGAACATAAGCAACTGAATATAGAATATTTACAAATATCCAACTTTCAAAAACCCAGGCTGTTTTTGAAATCAGACTGTGCTAAAGCAAACTAAACATAGCTTTGATTTAACTTCAAGAT
Organism: Vulpes vulpes; assembly: GCF_048418805.1. Taxonomy (NCBI): domain Eukaryota; kingdom Metazoa; phylum Chordata; class Mammalia; order Carnivora; family Canidae; genus Vulpes; species Vulpes vulpes. Next base: position 45,297,792 of record NC_132794.1, read on the forward strand.
GTGTCTGTAACAACTGATTACTCCAAATCCTTCTATTTTTTCTCCCAATGGCAAAATGCAAAAGCTTCATATTACCTCCATAATTATAGTAAACATAGACAACAATTTCTAAAATCATAGCACACTATTTGACGATCCTAACCTATGGATTGTCTATAAAGAGCTGGATTAGGAGGCCATCTGGGAAGTGGAATCAAACACCAGATTCGAGGTGTTTGAGAGGCAATGAAAAGGCATTTTCATCTCAGTATTAAATGAAAATGGTTTTCATATAAACTAGAAAATATCTGGAAATCTGTCTGAAATTATGTTGTAAATAATATTAATGAAATAGTTTCAACTTTATGCTAACGATTGGGTAAGAGAGTAAATTAGTGCTGATAATCCCGGTATTTTAGATGGTTTCCATCCCCCTGCCACCTCCTCCCTCCTCCCAAATCCCACAGGAAATCTAGAGTAATTCGGACTCTGTAAAATAAGACTCATGATTAAAATAATATATGTTCAGCAATCATTAGTTCCTTATATATTTAGACTTATTCATCTTTTTTTGTTTTTAGTTTTGTTTTTGTTTAGTGGTGCCCCCCCTCCTTTCCTGTATTCAGTTGGAATGTAAGGTTTTTCTATGTTGATATGGAAGCTATAGGTTATATTTCTACTTTTCTAGTGGTTTCCCTAACCTAGGTACCTAGATATATGTTTATCTAACAAAGTCTACATTATTCAGTGTCTCCTCCACCTGAACAAGACAATGACCCTAAAACATGTAAACATGTCCCATACCCATAAGATTATTACTTTATAGCTTTGGTTTCTTATTATTTAACACAAGATAATATTATTAATATTATTTTTAATAATCCAATTGTTCTTAAATTTACCAACACCTTTCAACTTCTGTGCTCACTGTTGTTTATTACATCCCCCGTCCCCTCTGAATATTCTTTATTGGTATAGTTGCTTTTTTAGAAAGGACATGTGGGTGGAATGTATGCCTGAAAATGTCCTCAGATTTCTCTTACCTTTGAATAGCCATTTAGCTGAGAATAGAATTGTAGGTTTTCAGTTATTTTCCCTCAGGACTTTGAAGGTGCTTACTTCATTGTCCTCTAAAATTGATGATTAAAAAAATTAAAAAAATAAAATTGATGATTACAGATGGAAGTCTACTGGAAATATAATTTTCTTGGTAGACAGTCTTTCTTTGGGATTAGCTGGCCTTTGAGATTTTTCTTATTACCCTTGATACTCTGCAAGTTCACTCTAAGGTGGATCCATTTTATTTAAGGTACTTGAAACTTGAAATACACTCTCTATCTAAAGATTCATATATCATCTCTCTTAGTTCAGAAGAATTCTCAGCCAATTTCCCTTCAAATATTCCCTCTCCAAGACTGCTTCTAATCTCATCTTCTATATAAGCTAGAGTCTCTAAATCTATATTTCCAGGGTATATGACTTTGGGTAAGCTCCTTTAAAACTCTCAGGCTTAGGCAATATGAGAAAAATTCTGAGACATGTCTCCAAATTAATAGTGCCTATATATATTGCCTAAATATGACCTAACAAAGACCCATAGCAATGTCCACTACGGTGAAATTATGGAGTAATGGGGATAAAGAAATGTCCCTAAGATGTTCCCTTCATAGTAGCACTGGGAACATAGGAACTACGAAATGTTTAACTTAAAGGAAACTTCATGTTTTAGAAGATAAAACTTGAGACACAGAGAGATTAAGGAGATAATTCACTTTCAAGCAATTGTCAGATTTAGGGCTAAACTCAGAATTTCCTGATTTTCAGCAAAGTACTCTTAGTACTCTTAATGCAATTCCACATTATCTTCCCAAGACATTAGAAATATCTTGGCTATTACATCAAAATCCATGTTCAGCTCACTATCTAATCCAATAGTCGAGAATCTTGAATACTGGGAGGCAGTGGAGATCTATCAAAAATATCACTGGAATAACGAGAGGTTAACTGAGTCACCCAGCAACATGGATAGATTAGCCCTCTAACATTGAGCCCTGCTCAAGCTGCCAAACAGTGATTTACTCAAAGAAAAACTCCTGGAAATATTGTGAATTAAAAAACTCATCCAGGAGCACCGGGTTGGCTCAGCCGGTCAAGTGTCCAACTCTTGATTTCAGCTCAGGTCATTATCTCAGGGTCATGAGATTGAGCTCATCTCAGGGTATCGGGGTCATGGGGCTCCATGCTTGGTAGGGGGCCTAGGGAAGGGTGGAATTTGCTTGGTATTCTCTCCTGCTCATTCTCTCTCTGTGTTTTTCTTTTACAAATAAATAAATCTTTAAAAAAAATCCATCCAGTTGAGGTGTGGAATATTTGTGCACTAATTTTCTGTAGGTGGCTGCAAAAATAAAGTTTCTACTGATTTCTTAAGAACTGTATTTTAAGAGCTAATTGGTAGAAACTGATTTAACTACAAGAGCCTGTTCATGGGCTAAAGAGTTCCTAATCATAAATACCAGAAAAGACTGATAACTGATTAAAGAAAAAAATAAAGGTAAATCAGGCATGGCGATAATTAGCCAGACAAGATGAACTATGCCAGGAACATGGTTGTTCTGTAAAAAGACAAGATAAGTGGAGCTGAACAAGAGTCACGCACAACTTTAATCTATCAATTGATCAGTAATGTCAGCATTTCAGTGTGTTCTATAGGCCCACCACTCTATTTAGAGGTATCATGGAAAAAAGGTCAGAAAATTATTAGCAGCTGAGTTAATAAATACAATACATTGTGTTTTCTTTCTTCCCGCAAAATGGAAAAAAAAAGGTATATAGAAGGGAAGAGATCTCATTTTGTCCATTCTGTGGAGGGTGAAGTAGGATGTAATTGGATTTGCCCACAAGTATATAAAAAAACAATTTTAAGTCAAACAAATACTTGGTTAAGGAGCCCCAGAAGAACAATTCAGAAGCAAGTGAAGAGAAAGGGCACTTTTCAGCTGCTCCTGGAAGAAAAAATAAAATGTAGATAAAAAAACACAGATGTGTTAAAGGAAAGATCAAAAATAGCCTTAATCCTGCTGAAAAAAAGTGGGATTGTCAGTATTTCTGCAGTGGTAAATAAAGAAATCTTGGGGATTTATAGAGAAAGAAATGCATTTAAAATAACTGTTAGAGGATGAGGGTAGGCAAGTGATAGAGGAAGAACAACAGAGTTGATGTACAATGACCAAGGAGGAAATACAGGCGATACACTGACAATTAGAACTTTCAGTGAGTTGGTGAGGAAAGAGTAAGAGGCCAGAACTAACAGTCCTAGGGCAAGAGCAACTAAGCAAACAGTAAGGCTACCTCCAAAGGAAGGTGACAAGGGGGCCAACTATATTATCCCAAGGGATCTAGAAAACTCAAATAGGATCCGAGGTAGTGCCAATATCCACAACCCCAAGAGGAGCCTATAAGCAGCATGAAACAATAGCAAAATGGAAAACCACATTACACATATATCTTGACAAGATTCAGTTGGAGCATTTGCCTTGGGGCCAATACCTCCAAGGAGTTTTTCTTTCCTCTCAATCCTAAATATACGTTTTACCAGCATCAAGCTGCTGAATGGAAGAATATGGGTATCCCACCAACCTCATCTCTAGCTACTCCTCCTGCTACATTCATGCTCCACATACCTTGAAATGAATGTAATTCCTCAAACCCACTCCACTTTGTTTTGTGTCTAAGCTTTAAGATATGTTGTTCCCTCTGTCTAGAATACCCTTTCCACCCAACTCTCTTTACCTAGCTAAATTCTGCTCTGGATCTCTACGTCCTCTCTTATACCTCCTTGCAGTTGCACTATCAGTGCCTTTACCACACTGGACTGTAATAATGTCTTTTCTTGTTGACACCCTAGGCTGTTAAGAACCATGAGGAGTCAGGTACCTGTTGTTTAGCTTTGTTCACCTAGAATTATATCAGTGGTCTCTGGTGCACAGTGGATGCTTAATAGTTATTTATGGAATGAGTGAGTACAATTTCCACTTGTCCTTTTATTAATTTTTTTAACTTTGCTCAACCATCTTTATTTTTTTTTGTAATAATAAATTTATTTTTTATTGGTGTTCAATTTGCCAACATACAGAATTGCTCCACCATCTTTAGATCTGTATTCTTCTAAACCAACTTTTCTAATCTTTTTGAACAAGGAAATGTTTCAGAATTGAGAACTTGTTCCCCTGGCATCTTAATGTCCAAAAAAGAATTACTTGTCAAGAGTCCCTAGGAAGGAAAACAGTATTTTCAAAAATATAGAAGAATTGTTAAAAATAATAATCCAGGAATCCATGCCTCCTCGGACAGCTGAAATAAATATACTGTCTTAGTCATCACTATTCTCTTAAACTGGTTTGAGGAAACATGTTTTGCTTTTTGTTTTAAACAGGAACAGATTGCTCAGGATTTGGGGGAGCCAGACACGAATCAGAAAGTCCTTCCTCTTTCATTTAACCAGTCCTTGCTCTCTGACCAGCCCTGAGATATTTACTGAACTACAGATGAAACAAGCTTCTTCTCTCCAGGTGGCCTTGTGTGGTGTTAAAGAGTGAAAGAAATCATGAGCACTCTTCCAGCAGCCAGCCTTGAGAAGTTAGCATAGGAGAAGGACCATGAATTCTGCTCACCCTCATCACAGGGACAGTCTGAACCCAAGTGGTGGGTGTATAAACTAGGAGAGGGAATTGGTGGGGGGTGGGGGCGGAATTAACTCTTCAGCTTCTGACAAGCTCAGCAAGTTGCAGAATGAGTCTGCTCCAAAAATCCTCTGGCATTTTTCCTCTGGCTTTGGAGCAACCTGTTATTTTTTTAATTTTTGAAAGTGTATAGAAGTGAATGTAATTACTAAATTATCTTTATGTGTCAGGCACTGTGCTTAGTGCTTTTTACATGCATTATTTTATTTAATCATCCATACAACCACATGTACTATCCATTTTTATCCTCATGTCACAAAGAAATTAATGCTCAGGGTAAGAAGTAACTTAACCATCTAATTAAACAATAGAGCCTAGGTTCAAACCCAAATCTCTCTTTTTTTTTTTTTAAGGTGGACAACATGATTTTTTTTTTCTTTTTTCAGAACTGTTTGTATTTTTTATTTTTTTAAATTGGAGTTCAATTTGCCAACATATAGCATAACACCCAGTGCTCATCCCATCAAGTGCCCCCCTCAGTGCCTGTCACCCAGTCACCCCCACCCCCCGCCCACCTCCCTTTCCACCACCCCTTGTTCGTCAAACCCAAATCTAATGAATTCAAATCACAGTATTTTTTTCCTCCTACACCTAGAGATTTGTACCTTGAAATCATAGAAATGTTTATTCTATTTAGAGGAACGGCTTTTGGGAAAATTGCACAATTAAATTAATTCACCAGATAGAAAGGCATTTCAAAAATACAGAAGCTTAAAGCAAAGGCAAGAAGGCAGAAAGAATGGCAAGAAGCTAGAAGAGGGACACATAGATTTTCTTCTTGAACTTTTGAGAGAGGTAGAAGAAAAGGAACAAGAGTTAAAAGACTTAAGAATTTTTGTCAACAATATCAAAGTATACCTAACTATTTCTTTATATTTTGTGCATAGTGTATCATTTAAGATATAGTTAATAGTCCAGAGGCTATGGAAGCCTGGAGTGTGATTGTGAATAGGTCATTCTCTCAGACTGTTTACTCCTAATACCATTTGCAGGACTTTAGAGGAAAGGGCAATTGAGCATTCTAGAGGGCAAAGATCATCAATACTGAAGAAAACCTTTTGAAAGATTGAGACCATCTCCACCTACGAAGAGTGAGAAATGAGGTACTTCCTGTAGTATCTGCACATCAGCATATCCCTGAACAAGTTCTCTCAGGGCCCCGAAAGCAAGCACAATGAGGGGAAGTGACATGGAAATATCCAGACTCTCCTCTCACAGTCTAAGGGGCCCTGGAGCAGTGGTTCCAAACCTTGCCTACATATTAGGATTACTTAGGGAGCTTTCAAATACCCTAATGTTTAAGCCACACCACTGACCAATTGACTCAAAATTTCTGGAGATGGAATTAGGCATTGTTATTCTTTAATGATTCCAACATGCAGCCAATGTGCAGCCAAGTTTAAGAAATGCTGCCCCAAAGAGTGGAGAAACTGGTGGGTAGCTGGGATGGTGAAGCATTCAGTAGAGCTAAGGGGAGGTGATTCCCAAGCAGGTTGGCTGTGGATCACACTAGAGAAAACCTGGTATAACAGATTGGTCTCTGTCATCTGTGCAGTAGGGACCATAGATATAAAGTTCATTTGGAGCTTGGTTACCATGCATGAAAGACACCATCTAATAATGGATCATTGTTACATAACAGCAAATTCTGATCTATTCTTATTCCCAAGGACAATAATGCAAATTTCCTTCAGAGAAGAGCCATGGCACTATGCAAGAATATGGATTACGAAATGTAATATAGCACACGAGTGTAGTTTCACAGATTGCTTGTCCATTAAACCATATGATTTCTCCAACACCACCTACACTCCTGAAGGTTTTGCTGAACAACAGCACATATTGGCCAAAATAATAAAAGTGTGGGAGAACCTTACTGATTTCAAAAGAAAACGTATCTTCAGGGCAACAGGAAAATGCTCTTAAGTAAATAGGCGTGTGCATATAGGCTTGTAACCACCAAATAAGAAATACAAGGAGTTTCTTTTCTATTAATCAGAAAAGAGAAACCTTTTTGCAGGGTTAAACCAAATGTTTCTTTAATAGTGCTTATGCAATTGATATCAGTGGAGGAATTTACAGAATTCCATAAATCCATAGATTAGAAAAGCAGCATTAGGTTTTAATTAAGAGGAGCATTATTATGCTTGTAATTTTAAAAGGAAAATAAAGATGTTTCACTATATTTCTACATCTTTAAGGGCAGTGGTCTTTGGGAATATATTCATGAACTGGTAATATTTGGCACTTGATCAAAATTGCTACATTGTAGATAATTATCTCAAGAATTCAGGTTAGGGTTCAGATCCTTTGAGAAATGCTATGCCAACTCTATCAGGGTCATCTCTATCATTAGAGAAAAGAGGGTCCAGTAAGGCAAAAGAAAATTTCTCAGAGGTACATGGTATAGTATAGCAACACCTTTTCCTACACACAGAAAATCTGACATGAGTATATTTTTTACTCTAATTCCAGTATAGTTAGCATACGGTGTTATATTAGTTTCATGTGTACAATGCAGCGATCCAACAATTCTATATGTTATTCAGTGCTCATCACGGTAAGTGCACGCTTTAATCTGCTTCACTCGTTTCATGCATCCTCCCCGCCCCCTCCCTTCTGGTAACCACTAGTTTATTCTGTAGAGTTAAGAGTCCATTCATTTTTCTCTATTTTTGTTGTTTATTTTGTTTCTTAAATTCCATATATGACTGGAGTCATATGGTATTTGTCTTTCTCTAATTCCCCTTGGCATTCTACTCTCGTAGCTCCATCCATGTTGTTACAAATGGCAAGGTTTCATTCTTTTTTATGTCTGAGTAATATTCCATTGCATATATATCCCACCTCTTCTTTATCCACCCATCTACCCATGGACACTTGAGCTGTTTCCATAATTTGGCTATTGTAAATAATGCTGCAATAAACACAGGGGTGCATGTATCTTTTTGAATTAGTGTTTTGTTTTCTTTGGGTAAAAACCTAGTAGGAATAATCACTGGATCATAGGGTAGTTCTATTTTTAATTTTTTGAGGAACCTCCATACTGTCTTCTACAGTGGTTGTACCAGTTTGCATTCACACCAACAGTGCATGAGGGTTCCTTTTTCTCCACATCCTCGCCAACACTTGTTATTTCTTGTGTTTTTGATAGTAGCCATTCTGACAAGTATGAGGTAATATCTCATTGTAGTTTTGATTTGTATTTCCCTCATGATGAGTGATGTTGAGCATCTTTTTCATGTGTTTGTTGGCCATCTGGATGTCTTCTTTGGAGAAATGTCTGTTCATGTCTTCTGAGATGAGTAATTTATGCCTTCAATATTTCCTTTTATAAAACAAACTTCTCCCTCCCCCATAATTCACTGGGAAGTAACACACAGATACTCCTAAAAAGAGCAAATGCCTGCTGTCTGTCCCTGCAATACTTTCTGAATGGAGCCTGTTAACCATAAGACCCTTCTGCCAAGAACCTTGATGTGTTTAGGAATGAAACTTGGTAGATGTGGATGGTTCACTTGAGTCTAATTCATGGAACCAGGAGTCCCCAGCATCTGGTTTGCTAAATTGTTTTGTCACTGTGCTTTATAGGAATGCCATGATAAAAGTCATGTTCAAGTTAGGTAAGTTACTTCAAAACAGATTTTTTAAAATTCTTTTGATTGATTTAAGAGCTACTTAAGCCCATGCTAGTCACTCCTGGCTTACTATCACCACTTCTAGACAGCTATCTCTACTTAGAGCTGCAAATATTCTTATTTGTTTATTCTCCCTACTTCTAAACCCAACCCAAAGGAAGGGTACTTCCCTTAGTTCTCTCTGTCCCTAGGAAAGCAAAGGGGTTTTCTATGGATGTTTTTGATAGACTCCTTTGTTACAGGTAGTCTTCCCAGTCACCAGATCCTCATCTCAACAGGTTCTCTGAGCTCCAGACACTAAGTCACCTTTCTGATGCTCATGGGCTGTACTCTTTTAATCTCTGTCCTCTGAGCTTCTCTAAATTCTAATGATTTTCTCCTGAACTAATTTTATTATCTGCTCCTATTACCTTCACATCATTCTAAGTTCTCTCCTTAAAGTTCTGTGCATTCTCTTCTATATGTTAAACAAAGCCTTTTTTCTTTACAGATTCAAGGAAACAAAACCCATGCACACTTAAGAAACATAATGGAAGCTTTATTGGAAAGATCTAGGATAATGGAATCTAATGGAATCAGGGATAGGGGACTATGAAATGCAAAGGAGAGGAAATGTTTTCTCTCTAGGACTCCTTAATACCTCCTCACCTCCTCTTCATTTGCTTCCTTCTTTGTTATTTATCTGCAAAATAGCAAAGACAGCCTCACCCCAGCTCCCAAGTTATGTATCAACTCATTTCAAATCTCAGAGTCTAGGACCTAAGAATCTAAATTTAAAAACTTCAAACTTCAGTGGGCTTCACTGTTAGTTCAATAAGCTATGGCCTAATTAGGTAGGAAATCAGGGTTTCTGGAGGAGCTTGTGGGTAGATGAGAATCCATGTTCAAAGGAGACATTATATGGGTATGTAGTAAACAGAGGATCTACAACTACAATGACTTGACTTAAAATGTTTCAATTTTACAATGGTGCAAAAGCAATATACATTCAGCAGAAACTGTACTTCAGTTTTTGAATTTGAATCTTTTCCTAGGCTAGCAAGTTGTGGTGCAATATTCTCTAGGTAATGCTGGGCAGCAAGCTGCAGCTCCCAATCAGCCATGCCATCATGAGGGCAAACAACTGATGATATGCTTACAACCATTCTGTACTCGTGTTACCATTGTATTTTTCACTTTCAGTATGGTATTCAATAAATCACACGGGATATTCAACATGTAAATATAAAATAGGCTTTGCATCAGATGATTTTGCCCAACTATAGGCTAATTTAAGTGTTCTAAGCATGTTTAAGGTAGGCTAGGCTAAGCTATGACGTTGGGTAGGTTAGGTGTATTAAATGCATTTTTAAGTTGTGATATTTCAGGGATGCCTGAGTGGCTCAGTGGTTTAGTGTTTGCCTTCGGCTCAGGGTGTGATCCGGGGATCTAGGATGGCGTCCCACATCAAGCTTCTTGCGGGAAGCCTGCTGCTCCTTCTGCCTGTGTCTCTGCCTCTCTCTCTCTCTCAATCTGTGTCTCTCATGAATAAATAAATAAAATCTTTTTAAAAATTTATATTTCAACTTATGATGGGTTTTCCAGAATTAAATCCATCATACGCCAAGATTTGTATTATAAAAGCTATTTACATTTACCTATAGTTTCTTTGGCCCTCCAGAATTTAGGATTTTAATCCAGATCTTTGTAACAGATGCATCTTGTCCCAGGATGATGTTTTCCAAACATTTTGAAAGCAAAGAAACTTTTTTTCCCCAGCTAAATAGTTCACTGCAAGCCAAGATGTAAAACAGATAAATAGCAAGAGTTTTTCTAGTTGAATAGAGGAGGGGAGAACGCAAAGCCCAATTCCTATATGCATTTTGCTCCATAGTGTCCCCTGAAGCCTTCCTTGCTTTAGCCTCCTAGGAAAGCCATTGCTCTTGTGTTTATAACCAGTGACAGTCACTTCATTACTATAAGAAATATGTTGCAATTCTGTTTCCTGATTTTTTTTATAAATTTTTTTTTAAAAAAATAAATTTTTTAAAAGATTTATTTATTTATTTATTCACGAGAGACAGAGAGAGAGAGGGGCGGAGACACAGGCAGAGGGAGAAGCAGGCTCCATGCAGGGAGCCCGATGTGGGACTCGATTCTGGGTCTCCAGGATCAGGCCCTGGGCCGAAGGGTCGCTTAAACCGCTGAGCCACCTGGGCTGCCCATTTCCTGATTTAACTTTAGACAGTATCTTTTAACTACCCACCATAAAAGATGAAACACTTTTTTTTAAAAAAAAGATTTTACTTATTTATTCATGATAGATACAGAGAGGCAGAGACAGAAGCAGGCTCCCTGCGCGGAGCCAGATGTGGGACTCCATCCCAGGACCTCGAGATCACACCTTGAGCCAAAGGCAGACGCTCAACCACTGAGCCACCCAGGCATCCCTAAAGATGAAACACTTTAACTCAATTTTACTTCTCCCCCCTCCCTTCCTAGTTTGGAGAGTTCATTTATTTTTAGTTCTTTTCATCATTAATGTTAGAACTTTAAATATTATACTTAAAGTATATATTTTTTTTCTTTTGACTTTAGATTCCCATCTCTTCAACAACTAAAATAACTCCTTTACCCTACCCTCTACTCCTCACTCATTCCAATAGGTATATACAAATATATCTTTTAACATCTGAACACGAGATCATTAAAATAGGCTTTCTATCTGTCATTTCCATTCCTCGACCCACTTATTCCCTCACTGGTCTATGAATGCAAAGTTCATTTAAAACATAAGCTCCAAGGAAGCAATGAGAGAGGTGGTCTATATTCTTTTAAATGGCATCATCACTCACAGGAGAAAAAGCAGATAGGGTGTGGTGGTGAAGGTGGTAGAAACCATCATCATTGATTCAAGAAGCTGAAAATCTAAATTGGAAACATCCTGGGGAGAGAAAGATGAGGAATGGTTTCCTGCCAAAACTCCAGCATCACTTAGATTTCATGGTCCATTTTCCTTCACAAATGCCTCTATTTTTGTTATTCTGCACAAAACAGCAGAACACTGTGACATTCAAGCACTGCTCGAACCCTTTTTAATTAGTGGCAGCCAGTTTCCTAATGGCTTTGTCAGGGAGATCCCAAGCCATAACCATGGACAGATATTTTATTGTCTGTGAGATGTTCACACTCTTCTCTTGCTGTTGATGAGTCAAGCTGTCCCCCAGGCTCCTCCTCATGCCCTCTTCTACTTTCCTAGACCTTCTATGAGACACACAAAGACGCTTTTTCAAGCAATCTTCTCTGTCGATGTTACCTCCCTCTGTAAATACTTTTCTTAGTAATTCACTGACTCTCTTGGGCTCACTTGAGTTTCCAGATCATTGGCCAGTAATTCGCCACTCATGTTGGAGAAGGTGCTGAAAAACTGATGAAGGAAGAAAACTTTCATTAGCGCTAAATTGTCGGTGATTTTTGTAAGTGGTGATAAAACACTAAGAATACGCAGGCAGAACAGATTATCCCAGTAGTGTTAGGAATAGAAAGGGGCCACTGAGGATTCTGTAGAATATCCTTCTCTGGAGCTTTCTTCTTCTTTAATTGTTTTTATTTGGCTATGGGTTTAGGATGGCTCAGGCTATGGACAAGAGGGGAAGATTTTATGAGTTTTCGAAGTACTATCTGGTCACAGTACACTAATCACCAAGTATTTAATTGATTTTGAGTACCTATTACTCAAAAAAAATTTAGAAACATTTTCAAGTATGTAATCTTTTTTTATTTTTATTTTTTTATTTTTTGAGAAAGGGGGCTGGGCAGAGGGAGAAAGGATCTTAAGCAGGCTCCACACACAGCAAGGAGCCAGATGCAGGGCTCTGTCTCACAATCCTGAGATCATGACCTGAGTCAAAATCAAGAGTCAGATACTTAACTGACTGAACCACGCAGGCGCCCTTTAAGTGTGCAATCTTATTTGATCTGTCCAACAATACTGCGAAGTAAAAAAGTTGCTATTATGTATGCACTTTATTTTGCCAATTAGGAAACCAGGATTTATAGGAATTAGTTGTGTTTCATAAGGTCACATAGCTATGACATAGCAGAAGGCTCTCTGTACCAAACCATGTTGCCTTTACTTACTGTCTAGGATTGTACCAGCAGACTCTCTGGAAATGGCAAAGTTTAACCAGTAGTTTACCAAACAGGATTCATGTGGCATAATCACCAAGCATCTTTATGTTGTTTCACACTCTCCCTTTAAAGGTTAATCAATGGGGAACATTCTTCCACTGACTTGGATGAAATTCCAAAGTCCTAAAGTCCCATGATTGTTCTAATCATTCAGGTAATAAAAAATTCAACTGTGCTTTCAAGTTGCAAATACTGTCTCAAATCCATACTTAAGAGTATCTAATTAAATGCAATAATTAAAATTTCAAACTGGATTTGGAGTTGAAATTCTTCCCTTTTCCCCTCCTGCAAGACTTGGATGGGTAGGAATTTAGGAAAGGGGTTGGATGAAGGGAGGGGAATTCCTTCCTCCTTCTTCTTTTTGTTAATCTGGTTGTGATTCTTTCTTCTAAAGCCAAAGGGTGGAGATGAGACAAAGGAGAGGATGGGATAGACAAGAAAACGCTTACCAAATTAGTACTATCAGGAAATGGACCTGTACTCTCTGGTAAATAACACTGACTCTTATGAGCTATTTTGTGGATTCTTAGAAAGAACCTCATCAGTGAGGACTTCTCATCTGAGATTCCCTTGATATGAGTCATACACACTCCTCCAGTTCATCCATCTAAAGCAAACCCGCCTGTCAGATGCCTTTTAGATTTCTCAAATAGGAGAAAATCTCTGGTCTTCTCTGTATCCTAATTTTACATCAAGTTCAGTAAGTGCTTCTCGTAAGTCCCTTGTACTGGGCGTACCTCAGCTTGCCCCTGTAGGGAGAGTTAAAAATCCCAGCCCAGCTCTTTCCAAAGAAATGCTCCTTAAAATCCTTCCTAAATCCTATTCTTTTAGACCCTCAATGCTAGGTATAAGTTATAAGTCATGTAATTGGTTTTGAGACATCCCTTAAAACTTCACATTTTGATCTGGAACCTCTCCAGGAAACATATCTATGAACTCTGTGTGTCTTAGCTAAAGTTTTCAAATGTTACATCCTATTAAATCAAGTAGGTATAAAACACGATCTCTGCTCTTTAAAAGTCCCATTTCTAACTGGAAAGGTATGAAACTACATGAGGATCAAAAAAGCACTAACCACAAGTGCTGCGGGTGCTCAGTAAACAGAGAATCCTCATCGGCCACAATAATACAGTCTATAAGCTTAAATTAAAACAAATGAAGAGCACCTGGGTGGTTCAGTCAGTTAAGCGGCTGGCTCATGATTTTGGCTCAGGTAATGATCTCAGGGTCCTGGGACCAAACCCTGGGTCAGGCTCCACACTTAGTGAAGAGTCTGCTTGAGGATTCTCTTGTTCTCCCTTAGCCCTCCCTCTCAAATAAATTTTAAAATCTTTAAACAAAAACAAAAACAAGTGAAAACTAGAACAAAACAGACTTTCCAGAGAGAAAAGTCACCATTAAAAAAGAAATGTATGTGATAAAAATGATATTTCTTTTTGACTTTTTAAATTTAAATTAAATTTAATTAACATATAGTATATTATTAGTTTCAGAGGTAATTTAGTGATTCATCACTTGCATAAAACACCCAGTGCTCCTCACATCAAGTGCCCTTCTTAATGTCCATCACCCATTATCCCATTCTCCCACCCACCTCCCTTCCAGCCACCTTGTTTGTTGCCTAGAGTTAAGAGTCTCTTATGGTTTGTCTCCTTCTCTGTTTTTATCTTATTTTTCTTTCCTTTCCCCATGTTTATCTGTTTTGTTTCTTAATTCCACAACGATCATGCTATTTTGACTAGCTCCCCAATTGTCTCTTCCCTCCTTTCCTATCACTATAGCCTTAGTTCAGGCCACCATGGCCACTCAGCTTGATTAATGCAACAACCTCTTGGGTGGTTTACTTAAGTTCGATATTCTTCTTCTTGCCACCTTCTCCCAGTCCATTTTTATCACTTGAATGATACTTGTCTCCAGACTTATCTTTTATTGTTTCTCCTTTCCAGACATCTCAGAAATTCCCACAAATTTCTGTGTTATTTTGCCTCCATTTTAGATATTATTTCCTCCATCTGACCCTCCTACTCTCACCTCATCTGCACCTGGTATGTTTGATGGCTGATCTGCATTCTGCATCTCTTCCCATCTCCTCCTACTGTTCCTTCCTTTGTACAGAAAAACCTACAAAGCTAAAAAATCACATTTCTCAGACTCCCTTACTCTGGTGTTCTGAGTGTGAACCAGGCTTCATCAATCAGATGCAGTCTCTCAAAGATCAGCAGATAGAAATAAAGGAGAAGCCTGTGTTTATTTCCTATGGACAAGGAAAGCAGATATGGATATTTCTACATTCCAATACAAGTTTCCAGCTTCATGGGTGCTAACAGCAGTAGTGTCCAGCTTCTTGACTCATTGGTGTCAATTACAGTATCATGTTTTTTTAAATCAGTAGGTCCAGTGGATCTCTTTTTTTAAAAAAAATTTAAGACTTATTTATTCACAAGAGAGAAATAGAGAGAGAGATGCAGAGAGAGCATGAGTGGGAGGAGGGGCAAGGAGAGATGGAGAATCCCAAGCAGACTCCCCACTGCTCAATGGGATACTCGATACCACAACCCTGAGATTACAACCTGAGCTGAAACCAGGAGTCAGATGTTGAAATGACTGAGCCACCCAGGCACCACACCAATGACTCTCTTGATTCCCACCACCTGAATGTGACAAGAGAGCAGCTCCCAGAATAGGAGGCATTCTGTGAGTCCTTACTGAAGACTCAGGCTAGAGCACATTCTTCTAACTCTTCCAATAATTTCCTAAGCACAAATATACCTATATTTAATCCCTTTCCATTTAAAATATGTAGTAGAGTGCCTTATTATTTCCCACACAAAAACTTGTCAACTTCATCCTCTAAGTCACCCTATAAACCCCAATTCAAATGCCCCTTCATCTAGGAAATCTGAATAGAATAGCCAAAGACAAGCAGGGGGTATTTCAGATACAAATTTACATTTTTTCCTATATACTTTCATGGCACGCTGTATACTGCTATCAGTGTATATATCACAGAATATAAGATTTTCCTTATATCTATCTTCCTTCTTACTAGAATTTCCTACTTCTCTTCTAGAAGGAGAGACTTCGTCATACTCATTTTGCACCTGCTACTCCTAGTATACTCCCAAGTACATTACAAAACCCTCAATATACATTAAATGAATTAATGATTAGATAGATGTGTGGATGAATGGATGGTGAGAGTATAAATAGGAAGACCTTCAAATTAAAGTAAATGATCTTTAGTGAATCACTTCTTTTTTTGTTTATACATAGTTCATAATTATTTTTGTTCTATTTTGTTTTTTTGGTCTTCATACCAAGAAAAGTTTTAGAAAATCTCCTACTAAGTCATGGAAGTCAAATACTAGGACTTTCTTAACTTTCCTCTTTGAAGCAGTGTTACAAAGAAGGAAGTATACAATTGCATGAATATTTTCCCCAGATTTAGCTTCATAACAAGGGATCAGAAACTCAAACAAAAGTAGAGAGGTGTTTTCTTCCTATTTTAATACAAAATGACAGTACACCCGAATAGTATTTAATACACTTGAATAATATTTAATTGGAATAAAAATAAGGAAAAAAGCTATATCTAAAAAGATAGGTTGTATATCTATTAACTACAATAGTTAATAGTAATTATTATTTGTGTGTGTGTATGTGTGTGTGTGTGTGTGTGTGTGTGTCCATTTCACAGTCAGAAAATTGAGCTTTAGCTAGTAAGGGCTAGAGCTGTGATTCAAACCTCACTCTGACAAGAGATAAGCCTTAAATATAAAGACACAGGAAAGTTAAAGGTAAAAGTATGGTAATGACATACCATGCCAGCTTTACCCAAAAGAAAATTGGTGTATAATAAAAAAAAAATCAGTAAAGAGGGGCACCTGGGTGGCTCAGTCAGTTAAACGAATGACTCTTCAGTTTAGCACAGGTCATGATCTCAGGGTTGTGGGATCAAGCCCCACATCAGGCTCCATGCTCAGCAGGGAGTCTGCTTGGGATTCTAATGCTTCTCCCTCCCTCCCTCTGCCCTGACTCATACCTGAGTGCTTGCTCTCTCTCTCTCTCACTCTCAGATAAATAAGTAAATTAAAAAAAATCAGTAAATATATATGAAATTTTAATAATATAATTTAAAACCACATAGTTAATACATATATAAAACTATACCCAATAACTTTGTAATATACATTCTTTACAAATGTGCATGAGACATTTACTAAACTAGATCTGATGCTGGGCCATAAGGTCAAAATAAATTTCAAAGGATACAATCACACAGAGCGAATTTTGGGACCACAGTAGAATTAACCTTAAAATAAATAATAGAGAAGTAACTAAAATATCCCAAAATATTTTTAAACTAAGCAGTATATTTCTAAATGACTCATGGATCAAAGAGGAAGTCACAATGAAAATTAGAAAATGTTTTAAATTAAATAATAATGAAGACATATCAATGCATGTGGCCTATATCTAAAGCAATGCTGACAGGGCAATACAGAACTTTAAATGCACATATTAGAAAGCAAGTTAACTATTAAGGTTATAAGCTTCCACCTCAAGAAACTAGGGTGAGAAACATAGCAAATTAAACTTAAAGGAAATAATAGTAGAAATTGAAAGCAAACATACACTAGAGAAAATTAACAAAGGCAAAAAGATGTCTCTTTGAAAACAAAATTTAAAATTAATAAACCCCAAGAAAAATTAATCAATAAAAATAGACAATTAAAACTTGCTAATATCATATTTAAAAAGGAACTTCTCTACAGTTTCCACTGACATTAAGGATAATAAACAGATAATTACATCTGAGGTTAGATGAAATGGACAAATTCTTTGAAATACATATTTCATCAAAAATGACTAAAAAATAAACAGAAAATCTTAACAGGCCTCTATTTAAGAAATTGAATTCATAATTAAAACAATGAAAACCCCAGGCCCAGATGCTTCACCAGTAAGTTCTTCCAAACATTTAAAGAATAAGAATAATCTTCAGCAAACTTTTCTGATAATAAAAAGGACAACCTCCCGAATCATTTTGTAAGGCCAGCAGTACCTTGGTATCAAACTTAACTTGAATATTACAAGGAAGCAAAATTGCAGGCCAGTATCTGTCATGGACATTATACAAAAATCTCAATCAAAATGTTAGCAAGTTAAATTAAATTAAAGTCATGGATAAATAATAAGGATAATAATAAGGATAATAAGGATAATATCTCAGTTATGTAGAGCTTACTTCAAGAATGGAAAGTTTGAAAAACAATAATAATTAATGGATACGGGGGAAAATCCATATGATTATTTCAATAGAAAAATAAACGAGTCGGTCTCAGTTAAAATTCTAGGCTTTAAAAAAGTAATTTAGCAACGCCTGGGTGGCTCAGCGGTTTGGTGCCTGCCTTCGGCCCAGGGTGTGATCCTGGAGACCTTGGATCAGGACCCACATCGGGCTCCCTACATGGAGCCTGCCTCTCTCTCTCTGCCTCTCTCTCTGCCTGTGTCTCTGCCTCTCTCTCTCTGTATCTCTCATGAATAAATAAATAAAATCTTTAAAAAAATTAAAATTAAATTAAATTAAAAAGTAATTTAACAACGTAGTATGAATACAAAATACATTCAGCTAAAAATAACAGAAAATAACAAAACTGAGTAAAAGCTCAAAGTAAAGGGGGTTCACGAAGTCTAGAGGTAGGTAGTTAAAGCTGTTTCAATGTTTAAGGATGCCATCTGGGATGCAGACTCTTTCTATCCTTCTGCTCTGCCACTTTCTGAAGCATCTATAATAGTGCCTGGCACTATGGTAGGCACTCAGTAATATTTTTTTAAAGATTTTATTTATTTATTCATGAAAGACACACACACACACACACACAGAGAGAGAGAGAGAGAGAGAGAGAGAGAGAGAGAGAGAGAGAAGCAGAGACACAGGCAGAGGGAGAAGCAGGCTCCATGCAGGGAGCCCGATGCAGGACTCGATCCATCCCAGGACTCCGGGATCACATCCTGAGCCAAACGCAGACGCTCCTCCACTGAGCCACCCAGGCATCCCTCAGTAATATTTGTTGAATGAAAGAATCAATGTGCTAACCTCTACCTTGAAGCTTATTACCAAACGGCCATAAGACTAGCCTAGTGGCCATGTTCCAGGCACAAAGAACAAAGCAGAAAGCCGTGTGGTGCCCATATCCAGAAAGCCAGAAACCCTCAATTTCATCTCCCTGTGTAGAACTGACTCATTTGGCCACCTGACTGCAAGAGAATTCGGAGAGTAAGTAGTATTTTTAGTTGAGCACATTATCAATCTGAAAAAAGAAAGAAAAGAAAAAATAACAGGAGTTCTGTTACTCAAGACAGAGAGAATAGGTATTAGATCCCTCTATAAAGAAGGCACAATGATAAACACTGTTAAATCTGCAACATGAATGAGAAAAGACACATCTCTAAGGAGATTGAAGTTTAACAAGGAGATAAGAGGAGTAGAAAATAACCATAATACAAGAAAGAGTAAGATAACGACCATGCAGGAAGTTCAAATAAAGAAATCAAAGCCAGAAAAGATGTCTATTAGGAAGACTTGAAAAGCTTCATAGAATAAAACTTTTTTTTAAGGTTTTATTTATTTATTTTAGAGAGGAGAGAGAGCACATGGGGATGGAGGGGCAGAAGGAGAAGAGAATCCTAAGCACACTCCACACTGAGCTCACAACCTGACGTGGAGCTTGGTCCCAGGACCTTGAGATCCTGACCTGAGCTGAAATCAAGAGTTGACCACTTGACTAACTGCGTTACCCAGGCACCCTTAGAATAAAACGTTTGAGAAGTTTAAAAGATGGCTAAGAGTTCCACAAGTAGCAATAGACAGCAGTATATTCTCGCTATAAAAGTACTAGCAAGGGGCAGCCCGGGTGGCTCAGTGGCTTAGTGCCACCTGCGGCCCAGGGCCTGATCCTGGAGACCCGGGATGGAGTCCCACGTCGGGCTCCCTGCATGGAGCCTGCTTCTTCCTCTGCCTGTGTCTCTGCCACCCCCCCACCCCCGTGTCTCTCATGAATAAATAAATAGAATCTTTAAAAAAAAAAGTACCAGCGAAAGCAATTAGGCAATATATCTGGTATCTGAGGAACGGTACACGTATGCTGTAGTATCAGCATAAGGGTCTACTTGGAGATAAGCTAGAAACAAATCTGGAGTATATCCTAGAAGCACTGAGCACTGGGTAAAGAATTCAAACAATCCAGTTGATAAAGAGACAAGGATTTGGAGCAAGGAAATGACAAGATAGATGTGGGACTTTTATTAATCTAAAGTTGTGTGATATTGTGATTTAAAATAAGGAATGTAGTCTTATGAATGAAAGTCTTATGAATGAAAGTGTTGGTCTTTGTCCTTGTTTCTGTCACAGTTCCTAAGGTTGGAATTTCCTAAGTGATGAGAGCTGGGAATGACAAAGGTGTCTTTCATTATGCTAATGAGGTGACTTTTAGACAGTACCTAAGGATGGGAGCTGGTTGCCAGGAGAACCAACCACATGATTAGAGGGTTTGAACTCAATCCCACTCCTCAACCTCCCAGGAAGGAAGAGGACCTGGAAGTTGACCACCAATGGCCAATGATTTAATAAAGTATGCCTATATAATGAAGCCTCCATAAAAACCTGAAGGACAGAGTTTGGAGAACTTCTGTGTTGGTGAAGACTTGGAGATTTGGGGAGGGTGGCATTCCTGGAGAGAGCATGGAAGCTCTATACCTTCCCCTCGTACCTTGTCCTATACATTTCTTCCACCCGGCTCTTCCTGAGTTATATACATTTATAATAAACCAGTAATCTAGTGTGTAGAATGTTTCTCTGAGTTCTGTGAGCAGCTCGGGCAAATGAATCAAACCCAAGGAAGGGATCATTGGAACCTGGTTTATAACCAGTCCGTCACAAGCCTAGGGAACAACTTGAACTTTCGACAGGCATCTGAAGTAGGATGGGGGAACAGGCTTGTAGGACTGAGGTCTCCAGAAGATAGTGTCAGAATTGAGTTGAATGGTAGGACACTCAGCTGATAGCAGAGAATTGCCTGATGGTGTGGAAACCCCTTCACCCCTAGCTTGGAATTCATACAAGAATCCTTAAATTTTCATGTAACATATTAGTTTAAGGTATACAACAATGATATATGTGTATATATTGTGAAATGATTATATAGATGTGGCTCTTTTGAAAGTTTATTCTGATGCATAAAAAGTTTAGGACAGGGAGACAAATTTCCAGGATATTTTGATTGTTTAGGGGACAGGTCCACATTCCAGGCATGAAGAACACAGCAGAATGTTCTTTAACAGGATGATGTCTTTAACAGGAGAAGGGGTGATGTTAAGAGGACATCTATGTGAATTTGTTCAGCCAACCCAAGGTGAGGCTTTAGGATTCATTCCCATGGATACCAAGGATTTCTCTAAAGGAGGAAGCCTAGAGAGAAGAAACTCAAGGCAGACTCTCAGAAAGAGTTTGCTGAGTGGAAAATTTAAGAGGAGCCAGTGAAGAAAAAAAAGGATGAGGAAATGTATGGAGGAAGACTTAGAAACAGGAACAAATAGCAGCAGGAAGGCCAGGGCCTTTCTGGCATCAAACACAGACGCAACACTTTTTTGTGAAGTCCTCGATTGTTACCTATATACCTCACCCGTTCCTAAATTCCTTAAAAACACAAAATGTCTAATTCATTTTTGTTTCCAATGCATAGCACAGCACCTGCAACTGAATAGTCCTAACACAGAGGAAGAGCTGGAGGTTGGAAGGAAAAAAGGGGAGGTAAAAGTGAGAGGAGGAAAAAGCTAAAAACAGTTGAGGTTGGTGATTAGAGAGTGGAAGACCCAGATTGCAAGTGGTGAAAAGTGTGGCTAACACAGAATGAAGACAATGGAGGCAGATGCTTCTTCAGAAAGATTAATAGTGAAGAGAATGAGAGTGAGAAGAGAAAAAATCAGGGACTTTTTTGTTTGTTTGCTTGTATTTATTTTGTTTATTGTGATGAACATACCATTTGAGATATTAGTCAATGAGTTTTTCCTTCTGATATTTAAAGCAGTCAGGGCTGTCTGTACTCAAAAGTCTTGGCTTTTTTTTTTTTTTTTCTCTCCCAAACTCTTAAACCCTTAGGAAAAATTAGGGAATTTGTGGTTAAAGAATCAGTTCCTGAGGAAAAATGAAGGGAGACATATTTCCCACAGACAAGGGTTTTCATAGTCAAGGTGGGAGGAGAAAAATAGAGACAAAGCCATCCACAGATTCCCAGGGCAGAGGCGGGGGGGGGGGGGGGGGGGGGGGGGGGAAGGGAGAGAGACTCTGCCTCCCAGCAGCCCCACCGGAGACTGGACCGGAGAGACAAAGCACTAGGTGACCTGTCTGGGGATTCAGGACCTGGGCGGGATCAGCAAAGATGTCCATGCCCCAAGGAGTGTGGAAACAGACTGAGCATCATGACCCAGTGGACCAAGGAACAAGAGACCCATCACTTCCCTTCTTCATTCTCCCCCCATTCACAAGCCATCCTACTGCCGAAATTCCACTGGTGAGGGTGCGGGGGTGGGGGGCAGTGAACCCTAAGAAGGAAAGCTGTTAATATTTTCTTAACCACATCAGTAGAATGGGGCTCTGAGTCAGAAATTAAGTTGTATTATACAAAGGACAGAGAGGCAAGTTGTTAGCTCAGCTTGTGGACAGGTCTGTAGGCAGAGGAGCAAGGACCTCAGAAACTACTAAGTACAGCTAGAAGCACCGTGCATGCACACCATGACACAGGCGGTACCCTGGAGATGCCCAACTGGACTGCCCTGAAAGAAAGGCCTTGGTGCGAGAGAGAGAAGTTGAGGAAAATCTCCTCGGATGGCTTCTATTTTTGAAGTCAACTTGCAGCCACGTCACAAAAAGATTTGAAACAGCAATCCCGAGGAGTTGTATGAAAAGACAAACCAATATGTATATTAGGTGAGCAGCAAGGAGCACCCAACGGCCTTTTGAGGGCATGCAGTGTGTAGTGATGGAAATCAGCACAGGCTTATTCATTCACACACTGATTTATGTCTGCACTTATACTCTGCCTTGTTCAACTGAGGGTAGAGGTTGCTTGCAGGGCATACAAAAGAACAGTAAAAGCTAAAAGAGCCATAAAAAATAAATGAGACGCAGGGAAAATATATAAATATAGAAAAGAATTCGCAAGCAGGATGCTCTAGGCAGCACAATTCTGTGTGTTTCTCCAGTCAACACTCAGCCACCTATACCAAGGATCAGAAAATAGTAACAGCAAGAACAAAGAAGCAAGTATGAAGTAGAGCCATTAGCTGCTCATAGCACCGAGCTTTGTTAGATGAGCGAAATCAAAACAGGATGGTTAGAATGAAAGAATTGGGAGAGTGGACCACAGAACGCAATTAAGATAAATAATGGGAAGAGAGAGAAGAATGGACAGAAGCCTGTGATCAAAGACTGCCCAGGACAGACTGTATGTTTAGATGCTAGCTAAGGGAAGCCTGCTTACAAGGCTACTGCGGACTGGTTGGTAATGGTACACTCTACCCCTGAAATCCAACACTTCCAAGCTAATGACAGAATAGTCAAACCAATTCTGGCTTTTAGTCACTGAATCAATAAATATTTATTGATCATCAACTTTGTAACCGGCTAAGAACTGAGGATAAAAATAAATATGACAAGGTCCTTGAAGGACTCAATGGGAAACTCAAGGTAAGCAAATAATTACAGGGCAGAGTGATCAGGGCTGTAGTATGGATGTGGGTATGGTGCTGTAGGAATGCAAGGTGCTGCCAATGCTCAACCACCTCACCCTGGCAAGTCAGGGAAGAATTGCCAAAGGAGACCTTTGCTCTGTGTCAAAAAAGATGAATTCAGTTTCAGGGAAGAAAGTGGCAGGGTGAAATGGTGTAAAGCCTTGGAGGCATGAAGTAGCACTGTATGTTATGTATACAAAAAGACATTCCGTGTGGCTTTGTCAGAGGACTTAGAAATGAATGGTACACCAGGCTGAAAAGGGAGATTGGAACCAACTGGAAGGGCCTCCAGTAGTGCCATATGACCTGCTGGAACCCAGGAGAAGCCAAGGTTTTTACCAGGGAAGTGTCAAGGTCAGTGGTGTGTAAAGTGCTGTGACAGGAGCATGGAGAATATTTTAGTGGTAAGATCAGGAAAATCCCTTAGGAGCATTACGGAATAGCTCATTTGAGAACTCAACTGAAGTGAAGTGAACATAGGTAGGGTGTACAGATAGGTGCTGTAGACTATGGAATTGTCAAGGGTACAGAGAATCGGACTTCCGTGATCACTTCCAGGGCACTGCAAAAAGTGTGATCTTTCAGGAGGGCAGCTGCAAAATGTACACATAATTTTTGTTTACTTATTTTTTAAGATTTTATTTATTTAAGAGAGAGAGAGAGCAGAGGGAGGGGCAGAGGGAAAAGCAGGCTCACCACTGAGCTGAGAGCCAGATGATGTGGGGCTTGATCCTAGGACCCTGGGATCATGACCTGAGCAGAAGGCAGACACTTGACCAACCAACTGAGCCACCCAGGGGCCCCGTACACCTAACTTTTAAGTTGTTTGTACCCTTTGACTTCATAATTCCATTTCTAGGAATCTACCTTAAGAAAATAATCAGCATTACAAAAAGGGTTGATGTTCAAGCATGCTCCTCTAATGGTATAAGTTTTAGAACATCCTGAATACACAATAATGGGAGAGTTGTTAAATAAATTATAGTATATTCATACAATACACTACTATCTAGTCATTTAAAATTGTGTTTTCCAAACCACGAGAAACTCCTAACTCTGGGAAACAAAGACTTGGGAAAGGGGACGGGGTTGGGAGGATGGGGTGACTGGGTGATAGGCACTAAAAAGGGCACATGATAGGATGAGCACTGAGTGTTATCCTGAATGTTGGCAATTTGAATTTAAATAAAAAATTAGAAAAAAAATACATAAAATTGTGTTTTCAAAGACTATGGCATGGGAGAAGCTCACAATAAAATATTAAGTTAAAAAGTATATAAAATAATATACAGTTTGATATAAATTTTCTACATGAATACATATATGAATTAAAATATTAGATTAAAATTCGCCAAAATGTTAATCACGTTCATTTCTAAGTAGTGAGATAATAATTTTTATTTTCTTCTCTCTACCTTTCCATATTGTCCAAGTTAGATTCAGTGAATATGTGTTGCTTATATAATCAGCCAGTTATTTTTAAAAATAAGTGAATAATGTAAAGCAGATTCACAAGAATAATTTGAGCTACTAGAAAACACAAGTAGCTGAGGAAGAAATAAATCTGTCTTGCAGCAAAGATGAAGCAAGTCTAGATAATCATACTCTCTGACATTGGCATTCTATTGCCATTGCCAAAGATTTGGAATCTAATTATGTTATCTTTAATGTTTCACTAGCCAAGAAAAAGGCAATTGAGAGGAGAAAAAGAAAGTTATTCTAATACTATCATTACAACCAAGACACAATAGGTGGATTTCCATGAAGATATTTTTATTATATTTAATGACATCCCTTTTCATTTTTGTATTTTTTTAAAATTCTCAATATAATGTACCCAGATTCCAAACTGTCAGAAAAATCAAATAATCAGGATTTTCCCTAGGATATGCAGTGATTGTTACTTACCTTCACTATGACACTGAAGCACTATTAGATATTTAGGCATTTGTTACTACCCCCAAACTTTTATGATATTCAGATTTCATAAAAATAAAATTAGTTCATATATGATATAATGGACTTAATTATCTAAAATATTCGATTAACCAGAGACCTCCTGTTCTCTAACAGTGTGTGCTAAATGAAGTAAATTTTATACAAATTCATCATTTCTTGAATCCTTTAGTAGCTGATTCTTTTTTTTTTCTTAAGATTTTATTTATTTATTCATGAGAGACACACAGAGAGAGAGGCAGAGACATAGGCAGAGGGAGAAGCAGGCTCCATGCAGGGGAGCCTGACATGGGACTCGATCCCAGGTCTCCAGGATCAGGCCCTGGGCTGAAGGCGGTGCTAAACCGCTGAGCCACCGGGGCTGCCCTAGTAGCTGATTCTTAGATGTGAACAAATAACTATGTTATACTTACTGGGAGAAACATTTCTCTTAATCGGAATGTATGCAGTCGAATGGAGCTAGAAGAAAACATTTGTCCATGACAGGTCTCCCTTTCAATTCATGGCAACTATCAATTTCAGGCGTGCCCGTCATGCTGCCCAGCAGTCGTAGTGCATTTCCCTAGTCCATTTACAATCCTAGGAACTACGATTCCATATGTTGTCCTATCTCCTCATACTTTCAGCACCTCCTCCCCCATTTTCACTCTCAGCCCATGACCTTGATTTCTATTTCACTGAGAAAATAGAAACAATCCACAAGTTCCCACCAACACCTCCACCCGCCCACCAGCATCTGGGGCCTATATGCTGCTTTCTCTCCTGTTACCAGGAATGAACTGTCCACATTCCCATCTAAGGCTGAACTCTCCACCTGATCACTAGATCCCAATCCTTTTCCAACATGTTAGTTCTCTCATCTATGTTGCCCTCCAGCTACAAGTTCATATTTCCATTCTTTATAGCCATTCCTCTGAAGAATTACCTATACTCATATCTCTACACCTCATTCTACCATTCTCTCTAGAATCCCCTTTAATCAAGCTCTTGCCTCTTCTGAGCATCCAAACTACTGTCTATCATTGGTGTCCACATTGCTAATCCAATGGCCGATTCCTTTATTTGACTCCTCAGTAACGTTTATCACCATTGTTCACTTTCTCTTCCTGGAAATACTTCTTTAACTTGTCTTTCAGGACATCACTCTCTCATGGTTTTCCTCCTACATCCAAGCCTTATTTGCTCATTTCTATTGACTTCATCAACCTGTTAACATTGGGTCTCAGGATTCAGCCCTCTTTTCATATAGATTCACTCCTTTAGTAATTTCATTTGTCCTCATGGCTTAAAATTCTATCCATATTTTTTATTTTATTTATTTATTCATGAGAGACCCAAAAAGAGAGGCAGAGACACAGGCAGAGAGAGAAGCAGGCTCCATGCAGGGAGCCCGATGTGGGACTCAATCCTGGAACTCCAGGATCACGCCTTGAGCCGAAGGCAGACACTCAACCACTGAGCCACCCAAGTGTCCCAAAATTCTATCCATATTGATCCATACATTGACTCTTACATTTGTACCTTCAGCCCAGATCTCTCCCCCCACCTTCTGGTCCTGGATGCCCAACTACCTTCTCGACCTCTTCATTTGGATGTATAATGGGCGTCTCTAACTTAATATTTGACCTCCCTCATAAAAGACTTGCACCTCATTCAGCCTTCCTCTTTTTGCTTAGACTAAGGAGTCGACCTTGATTCCTCTTCTTGTCTTACAGCTTGGGCCAAAAGCAATATCTGTCTGGTCTATCTTCAAAATCTATCTAGAATCTGATGACTTCTCACCTTTGCTACTACTTCCTCCCTGACTCAAGTCATCATTTTCATTCTCTTGAATGATTTTTAAAAGGATTTCATTTGTTTATTCATGAGAGACAGACAGAGAGAGGCAGAGATATAGGCAGAGGGAGAAGCAGGCTCCCTACGGGGAGCCCGATGAGGGACTCTATCCCAGGACCCCGGGATCACGCTCTGAGCCGAAGGCAGAAGCTTAACCACTAAGCCACCCAGGCGTCCTTCTCTTCAATTATTTCAAAAACCTCCTGAGTGGGCTCCCTTGCTCTCCGGTAGTCTATTCTCATAGGAGCAAGGACCTAAGTCTTTACATTGGTCCACAAGGTCATGCACAATCTACCTAGCCCCAAGCCTTGCCTCTCTGACCTCATTTCCTATGACTCTCCCCCTCATTTATTGCTCTAGTCACATGGTTTTCCCTTGGTTCATTCAACAGACCAGGCACATTCCTTCCTCCAGACCTTTCACTTGTTCCCTCTGCTCTTCCCCAGCTATCTCCATGACTCATTCCCTTGCCGCTTTCAGATCTTTGCACAGATGTCACCTGTTCTGGGAGGCATTTCCTGATCATCCTACTTAAAATTGCAAACTTCTCTCTCCAGCAACACACCGGATCCCTTTTACCTGCTTAGTTTTCTTCTCAATACTTATCACCAACTGCCATATCATATATTTTGTTTATCTGACTAGGGATTAGGCCTTATTTACTT
The DNA here is from genome assembly GCF_048418805.1 of Vulpes vulpes. Classification (NCBI taxonomy): domain Eukaryota; kingdom Metazoa; phylum Chordata; class Mammalia; order Carnivora; family Canidae; genus Vulpes; species Vulpes vulpes. Next base: position 45,325,566 of record NC_132794.1, read on the forward strand.
ACTGTTCACTGTAGCTGTAGGGGTCAGAGGTTAAATTTTCCTCTGGTGTCCTTGCTTTTGTCTCTCTTGCTGTTTTGGGGTTTTCCTAGGGACTTCTTGAATATCATCTGAGACGCATGGTTCTTACAGTTGTTATTACAAAGGAGCTCTATTGATGTGATGTCAAGGTGCAGGGGAAGGGGAAGCATTCTATAGTCCTGTTATCAGGACCCGTCCTTAGTGAGAACACACGCCTAAGGCCATGACCTTCACAAGTACTTCTCTTTGTTTTCTTTTATTGTGTTTTCCCCCTCAGGACAGATAGGAAGGCTAAAGGGTGTTAGAATTGGTCATTTCTTTTCCACTAGGTTAGTAAAACCTCAGTAAGTTAAGCTCTGGTAACACAGTTTCTCCTGGAGGCAAGCCTTAAGAAAAACAGAATGCCCTAGGCATATTTCAAAAGGGCTACTTTCCCTCTCCCTCACAAGAAACACAAGGGGATTTTTCTGATCTTCACTCTGAAAACCAGATAAGTCTCCTGGAGGCAAAAGTCACAGAAGTGTGAGGGCCTTACCTAAGACTGTGCCCCTCTGAAGTTTTTATCTCTCAGACTTGTCCACACTGAGCCTCCAGCAATTTGTCAGTTAGAGATTAGGCTTGCCAAACCCTGGCACTGGTTCCTAAGGAGTTTTCTGCTGCTGAGCTTCTGATTCTTTGTATCTGCCTATTTGCCTCTCTGATTCTGGAAGCCACGGTTGTCCTATGATCTCAGTTCTCTGATGAATCTAAGAAGAGTTGTTTTGTCTTTTGTTCAGCTTTTTCCTTGTTGCGTGGAGGAGGGAGACAATTTCCAAGCTCTTTACATGCTGGGCCAGAAACCAGAAGTCCATTTCATGTATTTTATTCATTTCTTTGCATTTGTTGTCCTTCTCACCTACCAGAAGGTAAGTTCTATAAGGGCAGGGATTTATGCCTGATTTGTTCACTGTACCCTCAGGGCTTAGAATAGTGTTTGACATAGTAGGTGCTCAGATAGTATTTCTTTGAAGAAATTGAATAAATGAAAACAAATCTCCCTGTAGTTTTTAGCACAGAAATGTCTTAGTTGGGGCCACTGCACAAAGGCCGTCACCTACATGTCCCTCTGCATGGAAAGCTTTTTCCCATTCTCCATTTTCCTCTTTACCCAGTTAACTGAAGTTCTTCAAGGAAACCTTTCCTGACCTTCAGGTTGAGGATCACTGGTACTCATAGCCCAGCTATTCCCCCTCAGACTTAATGGTAACTTAAAAATTGTATAATCATCTCTTTGAGTTTGTATCCATCACAAGATTCTAAGTTCTCTAAAGCGAGGAAGTAGGGATGCCTGTGTTGCTCTGTTGGTTAAGCAACTGCCTTCGGCTCACGTCCTGATCCTAGATAGAGTTCTGGGATCCAGCCCTATATCAGGCTCCCTACTGCAGGGGCAGTCTGCATCTCCCTCTCTCCCCTGCTCATGCTCTCTCTTGCTACCTTTCTCTCTCTCTCTTTCAAATAAATAAAAAACATTTTTTTTTAAAAATGGAGGAACTATATCTCTTCTATTTACTTTAGTTCAATTAAAACCCAACAGACTGCTTGACACAAATCACATGTATAGTCAGTATTTGTTGAAAGAATAAAGGCAACAGTATCTTGTCTTGGCAAGGTAACTGCGTTAGTGCTACTTAACAGATCATCACAAAACTTAATGCCTTAAAAACAGTAATACTTATATATTATCTATTACAGTTTCTATGGGTCAGGGATTTGGGAGTAGCCTAGCTGTGTGGTCTGGTTGAGTCTTTCATAAGATAGCAGTCAAGACATCAGCCAGGACTACAGCTATCTGAGGGCTTGGGTAGGATAGGGGAATGTACATCCATGGTGGATCTGTCATATGGCTGGCAAGTTCATGCTGGTTGTTGACAGAAGGTCTTGGTCCTTTTCCATGGGGGCCTCTTTCAAGGCTATTTGGCTATTCTTACAACATGACAACTAACCTCCCCCCACACTGGACAATCCAAGAGAGGTCAAGTAGAATTGGTAATATTTTTCTAATGATCTAGTTGCAGAAGTCCCAAATGATGACTTCTGTCACATTCTGCTTGTTTAAAAGAAGTCCCCATACATATGGCCCACATTTAAGTTGCAGAGAATTAGACTCTCCACCTTTTCAAGCAATTGTGTCAAAGAATTTGTGGACAAACTTTAAAACCAGAGCATAACCAATGAACAAATTAATGGATAAGAGGATGAGGAAAAATTTGATGTAGTGACTCTAAATAAGTTTTCCTAGTTTTAGAATAGAGAAGGAGGGTCACCTGGATGGCTCAGTGGTATAATGTCTGCCTTCGGCTCAGGTCGTGATCCCATGGTCCTGGAACAGAGTCCTGCATCAGGCTCCCCACAGGGAGCCTGCTTCTCCCTCTGACTCTCTCTGTCTCTCATGAATAAATAAATAAAATCTTTTTTAAAAAATAGAATAGAAAAAAAAGGGGTGCCTGGGTGGCTCAGTGGTTGAGCGTCTGCCTTTGGCTCAGGGAGTGATCCCGGGATGCTGGGATCGAGTCCCACATTGGGCTCCCCGCAGGGAGCCTGCTTCTCCCTCTGCCTGTGTCTCTGCCTCTCTGTCTCTCATGAATAAATAAATAAAATCTAAAAAATAAAAATAAAAATAGAATAGAGAAGGAAAATAACTGCCGTAGTTTAAGAGCAATGTAATTAAGAAATAGTAGATTAGTATCTGGAGAGATTACTTCTTTAATATCAAGAGAGATGCAGAGGTGTAAGGTTTATAAATGTTTTTATACCTGCAAATACGTTAGGAAAAAATACCAAAGCCTTAAAGGTCAAAGGCCAATAGCCAGCACAGTACTGTAAAATATATATCAATGGATAAGGTAGAAAATAAAATAGTAGCAAAATAATAGCACCTTCATCCTTGCAGGGATTACAATAACTCTATAAATGTCTGTATAAGAAAATCTTCAGTCTGTGCATTTTTGGGTTTTTGGGTGGAGGGCTGGGAGCACATGGAATTACTTTCTTTGCCAATTCATATCAGCTAAATGTCTGATCCTAGGATTGGAGAATTAAGCAGATAAAGTACACGGTTAGAATTTGAAAAGGCATAAATTACATAATCTATTGTAATAGCCCTATTTTATATACTGCTAAGCAGAACTTTAGCACGAACTAAGATCTCTAAACACGTTCTATAGAGAAGTTAGTCTCAGTGTTTTAGCTCTCTTCCAGTTCAGGTATATACCATCTGTCTGCTAAAAATCCCTCTTTAGTTTTAATTGACCGTGCTGTCTTCTTCCCTTCCTTTCCTGGGCCATTTTGAGCACAGAAGAATGATTTGCAGATCACATTAATAATACAGAGCCAAAACCACATAAGGAATATGTGCATGTAAGAAATGGTGGTAATTCATAGTAGATGAAAAAAAAAAACAGTTCAAAAGAATAGTGTGTTTGTGCATATTTCTTTTTCATCTGAATTCCTATTAAATGCAGGTTTCACAGAAGTGACTTCTAAATATTTATTTATTTATTTATTTATTTGAGAGAGAGTACAGGATGGGGGTGGGGTGAGGCAGAGGGAGAGTGAGAGGGAAAATCTTAAGCTGGGCATGGAGCCCATTTGGGGCTCAATCTCATGACCCTGCAAGGCACCCGAGCCAAAATAGAGTAGGATGCTTAACTGACTGAGCCACCAAGTGCCTGGAAATTTTTATATAACAAACACTCCTTTACGTACACTCAAACATTGTTACTTTATTTTAATTTATTTTTGGGGAGGTTAACCAACTTTATTATTTTTCTTTTATTTGAGTATAATTGACACACAATGTTACATTAGTTTCCAGGTGTACAACATAGTGATTCAGTTTCTCTATGTGTTGTGCCAAGCTCACCACTAGTGCAACAACCATCATTCACTATGCTATACTATTATAATACTATTGACTGTATTTCCTATGCTGTACCTTTTATTCCTATGACTTATTCATTCCATAACTGGAAGCCTGTATGTCCTACCCCCCTTTACCCATTTCACCCATCCTCCTAGCTGCCTCCTCTTAAAACCATCAGTTTCTTCTTTTTATTGTTTATTCATTTGTTTTGTTTTTTAGGTTCCACATACAGTATTTGTCTTTCTCTGTCTGACTTACTTCACTTAGCATAATACTCTCAAGGTCTAGCCATGTTGTTGCAAATGGCAAGATTTCATTCTTTTTTATGCCTGAGTAATATTCCACTATACATATATACAACATCTTCTTTATCCATTCATGTATCAGTGGATACTTGGGCTGCTTCCATGTCTTAGCTATTGTAAATAATGCTGCAATAAATGTAGGGGTGCATACATCTTTCCAAATTAGTGTTTTTGTTTTCTTTAGATAAACACCCAGTAGTGGACTTTTTGAGTAAATACCCAGTATTTTTAATTTTTTGAGGAAACTCCACACTATTTTTTACAGTGGCTGTACCAATTTACATTCCTACCAATAGTGTATGAGTGTTCCTTTTTCTCCACATCCTTGCCAACAATTGTTATTTCTTGTCTTTAATTCTAGCCATTCTTACTGGTTTAATATGATATCTCATTGTGATTTTGATTTGCATTTCACTGATGATTAGTGATGTTGAGCATTTTTTCATGTGTCTGTTAACCATCTGCATGTCTTCTTTGGAGAAATGTCTGTTCGTGTCTTCTGTCCATTTTTAATTAGATTATTTGATTTTGGGTGCTAAGTTCAAATATTGTTATTTTAATTTAACTTCTGGTAATGGACATTTTTGTAAAATACTGTAGGTTGTTCTATATTTTTTAACTGAATGTGCTAAATTTATAAATGTTGCTTGATGGTTCCATATTAAATTTATGATTATTAAGGATTGTTCTATATTTTACAAGGTAACCTACTGCAACAAAAAGATTCTTAGATTAGGGATAACAATTACTTTATCAAGTTCTTCAACCTCCTTGGTACACAGTTTCTTCATCTATAAAATGGGAATATCATCTTCTCTGAATTTCTCATTGTTTATGATAAATGTTAAATTATATAATTTATGATAAATATTACATTATATAATCATATAGCATATGTAAATGTTAACATAGCTATTGGATATAAGAATGCAGATACTAAAATAGAGGACAGTTTTAGCCCAAGATGTGTTATGTAGCTATGATTTTGATGTTTTTGTATTTATTGTATGTGAATCATGGTTCCCAAAGCAATTAGATTATGTTTGAAATTATGGCAAATATATTTTGAGTAATAGAATCTCCTATGAATAAGTCACTTTTAATTACATGGTTTTTATAATACCCATTTTAGTATATGGAGTTCTTTTTTGCTTGTTTTTTCCTTTTTTGCTCTATCTGGCTGGTTGAGTTTGCTAGTTGAAGGATCTCTATAGGTCATCTACAGTCTTATAATCTGTGTATCTTTTCTTAGCATAAATGCAAAAGGTAGAAATACTTAATATAATACTTCTTATGTTAATTATTTCTGAAAATAGATACAAGTATATAAAAATATGACCAATACTGATCAACATAGAAAGGTCAGCCTAGGCACTGACCATATCTAACATGGTTAGGTTTCCCAAGCATTTGGAGAAAGTACTACTTTGATGCATTTTTTTATATTATCATCAGATTTTGCTAGATCAATTTCTTAAAAACCATAAGTTTAGCTAGGCACATTACTAAACAGAGTGGATGACTTGGGGGGCAGGAGGAAAGCATCCTCTCTCCACGGCGGCTGTATAAAGCAATGTGGGTTGCCTCCAGAGAAAACCTTCAACCTCACTTCCACAGTTTTATCACAGAACAAAAAGAATAACTGAGCTATGGTGGCTTCAGCCTTCAAATTGGACTGGGCTTCTAAAAGTCATTTCAGGGCAATGCCTAAGGCAGTAGTTTCTAAACACTGGAATGTGGCCCAGGGCATCAGAATCAGCTGGCAAACTTACTACTAGTTCTGACTTTATACTTCTGACTTCAATAGAAGTCAAATCTCTTAAAGATGAAGCATAGGTATTTGTATTTTCAACAAATGTCCAAGCAACTCTCATGAGCATGTCATATTTGAGAATCGCCGGTCAAAACTGGTTGACCAAGGAAGCTCACTACTATTGATAGAATATTCCACAGCGAGCCACAGGATTCACCCATCCCCCACCCAAATGAATGCCCATCAAAAACTAATACTCTGATTTTCATTCCTTTACCAAGTATTTACTAACCTCCTATGACATGCACTGTGATGTGTGCCAGCTCTACAGCAGTGAATAAGGCAGATATGCTGTTTTCCATCACTAGGCTTAAAATCCTGTAATAGAAGGGGCAGTACTACACAGAGCAAATAATTGCCAATATACCTTGGATGCTATAAAGGAAAGCAGGGTGTTTGAGAAAGTATAACTAGTACTTCCTATCTGATGAAGTGTGAAAGTGGTCAGAGAAGGCTTCTGTTAGAAAATGACATTCAATTTGAGATTTAAATGATGGGTGCCAGTTAGCAATATGGATAATACAAGAGCTGTTAATAGCGGGTACATGAACCCTGCTGCAGCAATGAGTTTCATTTCTTACCCACACTTGTTCTCAAATATAGCTTCAGGTCCACTAAGCAGTGTGCCTTAAAGCCCTTAGGAAAAGAATACTGAATCAGAAGGGAGTCCATTGGACTGGGGGTCTCCATTAAGAAATGCCATTACGGGAAGTTTATTATCTGTTTCCAGTCTGGGGCTCTAGTAATCAGATTTTACATAATTTGATCTAAAACAGTGGTTCTCAATCTTGGCTGTACATTGGAATCTCCTGGGGAAGCTTTTAACAAAAACTTCTCATGGGTTGGCCTCACTCCTAGAAATTCTGATTTAATTGGTCTGGGGTGTAGTCTGGACATGAAGATTTTCTAAAGCTCCCCAGATGATTTAAACATGTAAACAATTTTGAGAATCACTATTTAAAGAAGAAAAAACAAACTAAGTCTGAATTGATCAACAAGGAAAGTCAATGAACAGTTACAATAATCTGTTTTACATGTCTCTGTTAGAAAGCAAAGACTAGCCAGTAAAATTGAACCTACAGTCATTAGCACACCAAACATTAAAGATGGCCTAACTGGCTCTCTATTTCACATGTAAAAGCACTAGGGCACTCGAGCCATTTTTATGGGATAACTTTTTATGCCAAGGGTTTTGTGATCTAGACTGAGGAAAAAGATGTACAGGCAGGTTAAGAATATCTCACCCTTTAGAAAATTTGAAGTCCATTCAGAAAGATATAACTAACATCCATAAAATAATGAAATGGAAACAGTGTAAGTTGTTAGCTGAGACAGCAGAAGTTCAAAAGTTGGGGGGAAAGGTAGGGCAAATCAAAGTAAACAAAAGGACCTCGGACCTAAGTGATCTTGGAAGAAGGAAAAGGAGTAAGCCAAGGCAAGGGAGTAAGAATAACCATGGAAGCAAAAGGAGAATAGGGGGAAAAAAAAAAAACCTGCCTTCCTGCTCCCAGGATGGGATTTTGGAGTAGGAAGAGATCAGCTCTTTCTCCAGTTAAAGTTGGCCAACAACCTATAGCCATCACTTCTTATTTTTCAGAGAACCATTCTTTTTAGGCATCTCCCCTTATAGTGAGGAAGCCTGACTTTTGTTTTTCATTTTTCTCTATCAGAAAAGTCACTAACCTTTGATTTCTGAGTGCTTTGATGTCAACTGCCAAGTTGACATCAATTTTTAGTTCCTCAAAGGTCCACTAGTCTTACTGTCAGAGAGAGATAAAGTAGCCTTTCAAATTTTAATGGTATATTTTGATCACTCAGGTGCAAGTTTCTCTAGATTAAACACCTAAAGAGAAACCAAATCATAGCTATATTTTAGTACATATTTATACCAGGCACATGGGAAGTACTGGGCATATATTATCTCATTTAATTTTCACACCATTTCATTTGGAAACAACTATTCCCGTTTTTAAATAAGATTTAACCATTTAGTGACACCTGGGTGGCTCAGTGGTTGAGTGTCTGCTTTTGGCTCAGGGCGTGTTTCTGGGGTCTCAGGATGGAATCCCACATGGGGCTCCCTGCAGGGAGCCCACTTCTTCCTCTATGTCTCTGCCTCTCTCTGTGTGTCTCTCATGAATAAATAAATAAAATATATTTTTTTAATTATCCATTTATTTGAGGCAGAGGAGGGGCAGAGGGAGAAGGAGAGAGAGAATCTTAAGCAGACTCCCTGGTGAGTGAGGAGCCTGACACGGGGCTGGATCTCACCACCCATGAGCTCATGATCTGAGCTAAAATCAAGAGTTGGATGCTTAACCAACTGAGCCACCCAAGTACCCATCCCCATTTTTTTCAAATGAAAACTATAAAGTGCTAAGAAAGTAAGTAATTTGACCAAGTCACATAGTAATTTGGTAGAGCCTGAACTTCAATCCAAGTCTACTTCATTCCAATGTTTAATGTGTAGGTACTGTCTTTTGCAAATTTTATAACAGAAGAAATTAAGATTCTTGATAATACTTTACAACACCTAAGATCTCATGATCTCTGTACAGCAGAATAATCTGTGGTAGTTTTTAAAGCTATAGAAGCATTGGATCCCACCTTAGAACAACTGAATGAAAATAACTATGGCAGAGCCTGGAAACCTGTAATATTTTCTAAGCCCCACAGGTGATTATGATGTGTAGCCTGGATGGAGAATAATAGTCCTACTAGGCAGCAAAAGCTGGGAAATGTTTGTGTGGCCTATATGCTACTTCCTGTGCTCATATGCTGTTCTGCTTAGGGTTCCCCACCCAGATATAAGGGTTTCATTTTCCTATTTAAACTGCTGGAAACAACCACAATAAGAAAACCAGTGATAATGGTAAGTAATAGAAGCAAGTTTGATAGGACACTCTCCCTACCTTGGAGAAGCTCAATCAATCCCAAATTTGAGGAACTTACAAAACATCACCATGTCTAGTCAACAGTGGTCCATGGCATTGTTGTGTTCTTCCAATAGTATTAAAACATGTTACACCAACCCTTTTGTTTGTGGTTTGCAAATGTGCTTCTGGAGATGAGCCTGCCTGAAATGAACCTAATTGCCAGCTTCAGTTATGTTAGTACCTATTTTCCAAGTCCTTAAAAATTATTGAAGTCAGTACTCATAGAGATCAGATGGTCAACATCACTACAGGAAACACAGTTTGGGACAGATTTGGACATTATCAAATAATGACAGTCTTGTTAGTCACGATCTCAGTAGCTTTGAATGTTTTTACAACTGGCTTATGATCGTTGTAGGCAAAAGGTTTGAGAGTAACCATGGAGGGCTGGGAGTTCCAGAAGGGGATTTTTAGAGCACTTGGAAATAAAGTGTGATAGGTAAGCCTGTGTCAATCCTTTATACTTGCAGGGGGCAAACAATTAATATTCATGTTATCCAGAGGATCATTCTGAAATTACTATTCTTAAAATTAAATCTTCTTTCCTTTGGGGCCTAAGACCAGCACTCAAGGGCTATCTGTGTGAACTGAGATCTAGAAAGGAAACAGCATTCTTTTATTTTCCTTAAAGATTGAGCCCCTAAGTAGAAGGCAAAATGAAATTAGGTTTCATAATCTTTATAGAGCACCTATCAATCATTTGCTTGATTGTAGCCTATTTGAAGCCCCATGCTAATCTGTTGTTTCATGAGCAATTGAAAATCACCAAGAAGTGTACTGGTGTTGAGTTGTTTGACATGTCCTAAGTATAAATGCAAGAGAATACAAATAATAAGTCAACTTCTGGAGATAGAAGTTTTACCAATCATTAGATCTTATGTAACAACTTATAACTGCCCAAGCTTTCAAAAATAGAGACACAGCAATTAAAAAACAGTTTGGGAACACATGAACTTAATCCAAGCAATAAAATTAAGGCCATAAATTTATTTGCCTATCAGCTCTTGCATATTCATTTTTTTATTACAAATGGTTTAATATAGACAGGGAGGACAACCTACCTAAAATCCCCAGATTCTATGATTCCCTGGGAAGTGCAATAATCAGCGGCAATTAACACAGAGATAAAGTGGAAGAGAACAATTAACATCATAATTTCAATAGCTTTATCAAATCGGGATTGCAATGGATTTTTTTAGTGGTTACTTTTATGCAATCAGAACCTATTGCCATTTGATGAGAACAAATGGTTGGAACTTGGAGCAATCTCACCTCATAGAAATGTCTCAAAAGCTTCTACTGAAAAACGGTCATGTACTTAGCAGATGAAAACTTAGAATAGCAACATTTGGGAAATCACCTCAGTAGGTAGAACAGTTTTACATAAATAACTTTGAGAACATAGGCTTGCAGGGATCTGTCAAATGTTGGTGGTGGGATCCCTGGGTGGCGCAGTGGTTTGGCGCCTGCCTTTGGCCCAGGGCGCGATCCTGGAGACCCGGGATCGAATCCCACATCGGGCTTCCGGTGCATGGAGCCTGCTTCTCCCTCTGCCTGTGTCTCTGCCTCTCTCTCTCTCTCTCTGTATGACTATCATAAATAAATAATAATAAAAAAAATTAAAAAAATGTTGGTGGTCTGGAACACCACTCCTAGAGAGAGGATTTGTTGCATATTAAGTTCTTCAGAACATCACTGAGCCAAGACCCCATCTTCTCAGTTATGATTCTCAGTGAGTGGAACAGACTCACTTTGCAAAGGTAAACAAAGGCAAAAGGTTGAATGATGTCACTTTTTTTAAAAAGGTGAATTCCTTATTTTACATCTTAGTTCTGGGCTTATGGAATCATAAAACAGTCCTTCTGGAAGAGACCTTGAAGACCATCCAGCAAACCTTTCATTTTACAGGTGAGGAAACTCAGACTCAGAGGACTTCAGTGGCTAGCTCAAGGCCATATTCCTAGCTCTTTGCTGAACTTCTGGGTATATCATCAGTGTCCCTGCTTATTTGACAGAGACAGAGACAGATTTCCCTTTCATATTCTACCAGCTAGAAATTCTTTGAGGTTAACAACTAGCTCCTTTTTTTGGGAAGGTGCTAAACCTATTGGTCATTCCCATATTAATGCCTTGAGTGCTTTAGACAGGCAACATCGAGATGTTTCAGTGGAAATGTGAAAGGGAGGTTTGTTTGAAACTATGCAGAGGGGAGCAGAGAGCCTCTGTCCCACAGGAATGTAGGAGGTTTGCTGAACTTGCCATCACATTTGAAAATGTCTGTCCCTAGGTCCTAACTTACCACTTGTATGACCTTAAGAAAGTTACTTGATGTCTCTGAGCCTCAATTTCCTCACCTATATAATCAGAATACTAACGATTACTTCCAAAGTTGTTATAAAATTGGATTTCAGGCTGTTAAGTAAATTATGAAAATAATCAGGGCAGCCCGGGTTGCTCAGTGGTTTAGCGCCGCCTTCAGCCCAGGGTATGATCCTGGAGACCCAGGATCGAGTCCCATGTCAGGCTCCCTGCATGGAGCCTGCTTCTCCCTTTGCCTGTCTCTGCCTCTCTCTCTCTCTCTCTCATGAATAAATAAAATCTTAAAAAACTAATCAAACAAAATGCCTGGCATTTGATAGGTGCCCATTAGACATTAGCTCCCTTTATGCACTGTTGCACTTACTGCTACCCCTACCAGAAAGTTCTAATAAAATCAAAGTGGTTTCGAGGCCACTGACCTTAAGTTTCTTTATTCATAAAATAGAGATGAGGTAACTGACTTCAATGTAATGTCTGTGGAAGTACTTGGTAGCGTGTGCACTGTTACACACACTACTATTTTATTTATTTATAAGAGACACAGAGAAAGAGGCAGAGACACAGGCAGAGGGATCTTGATATGGGATTCAATCCCAAGACCCCAAGATCACTACCTGAGCCAAAAGCAGATGCTCAACCAGTGAGCCACCCAGGTGCCCTGGCATTATTGTTATTATTCAAACCTCAGTACTCCAGATTTGATAGTTTGTGTTCCAATCTGCTTAAAATACTTTCATTTTCCTCTCCAAGTACCTGACACTCTTTCTTCAATCCCTAACTTGTCTTCTTCTCTGGTCACATGACCAGTTCCTTTTTTTAAAAAAAATATTTTATTTATTCATTCATGAGAGAGAGAGAGAGGCAGATTCACAGGCAGAGGGAGAAGCAGGCTCCATGCAGGGAGCCTGATGTGGGCCTTGATCCCAGGACTCCAGGATCACACCCTGGGCCAAAGGCAGGCGCCAAACTACTGAGCCACCCAGGAATCCCACATGACCAGTTCCTTAGTGTTTACTGTGCACCGGGATGCTGCGCTACCTAATGAAGCCCAGTCTTTCTGCTCTATCCAGAGTCTCCCTCCACCCAAGACCTTTACAGCATGTGTTTCTTATCTCACTTGACACTTACTACATATTGTTAGCCACCTTATTGCAGCTACACATGTGGATTCCTCTAGGATGCTTCAAGAACAAAGAATGTCATGTTTTGTTGTTGTTTTTTGTTTTTTCGTTTTGCAAACTCTACAGGTCTAGCAGAGTACATTGATTAGAGCAGGCTCACAAGACCTATCTGTTTGTTTAGTGATTAACCAATTACAATATCGAATTTGGCCAATAGCTTTGTTTTATTCACTCTGCTTCCATTAAAGATTACCAGAAAATTTGGCAATAAACAAACGTTTGGACTAAAACAAACATTATTATTCATTATTCTGTAGGCCGGGAATTTGGACAGGGCACAGAGGGAATAGTTTAAATCTGTTACTGGATGGCTGATGATGAAATGCTTGAAGGCAGAGAATGGAATCATGTGAAGGCTCATTTGCTCACAATTAATGCTAGCTGTCATCTGGGAACTTAATAGGAGCTGTTGACTGAAACACATATACATGGCCTATTTGTGTGGCCTGAGCTTCTTTGCAATATTGTGGTTGCAAAAAAAAAAAAAAAGATAGCCAGCTATAAGCTGTGTCCTTAATATGTCCTAGCCTTTGATGTCACAAAGTATCACTTTTGCCTTATTCTACTGGTCAGAGAAGTCATGAGTCCACCCAGGTTCAGAGAAAGTGGAAATAAACTCTAGCTCTTGATGGCAAAGTGATTCTGAAGGCTCCTGGTTCTGAAGGAAGCATGTAGCTGTAGAAATACTGCTATGGCCTATTTTTAGAAAATAAAATCTGACATAAGCCTTATTGTTCTAATACAATAACACCAAGTTTTTCTATATTTTTAACCTAGAGGCTATCTTTCTCCTAAGTCTCCAAGTAGATGATCTGAAATCTAGAGGGCATTTGTTTTACAGACTTAGACAGAGAAGCATAGAAAAGACATGGTGAGTATTGGTTCAAGCACCTCTCACCAGTGAATGGTCTACTGGACATTCAGGGCGAGAGATCATCAGTTACTTTTTAAGGTAATCAGTAAGTAGTCCTACAGTTGGCATTTATTGCAGCTTCTTTTACTCCCCAAAAGGTGCTTTATCCTTGATGATGCCACAGTTTTGTTCCCCGGTTGATTTCCCTGCCTGAGACCTCACTCTTTCCTTAACTTAAATAATAATCAATTCTGGATGTTCTCATGCTCAATAGCTTGCTGATGATTGCATGGCTAAAGTAGAGTAGAGACAATTTTTCAAGGTTATGTGTTCTTTACTTCTCTGTGAGAGATTCAAGACTCCCTTTTATCAATACTTCCCTACCTCTAACCACCAAAAAAACAAAGAGAAATAAACAAATTAAAATGGATAAGGTGGAAAATAAAGGTGTTACAGACCCCAAAGTATGAAAAAATAACCTGCAGACATGTATTACTGTGACACTGAAGTTTCACAAGAAAGGCACACATTATTAGTTTCACATGACCAATTTAGTAGAAATACTTGTTCTCTTCCAAGACATGCAGCAGGCAAAACTGTACAACAGTGAAGTCTGTACTCAGCCCTTCCTCTCCGCATGTGCACACACACACACATGTGCACACACACACACACACACACACACCTCCCATTAGTACTCTTTCCTGCTCCATCCACACTTAACAGCACAGGCTACTATGATAACTACTCACTCACCTTTCTGGTCTACTAAAAATCCCTTCAGCCCTCTCCATTTAAAAAATGATGAGTTCACCTAGTTTCACCAGAGTCCCGAAGCCAATCTGCTCCACAGGTCCTGGTTATTGCTTAATTAATTGTTCCTTCCAGGTCTCCCTTCCAATAACAAATAGCTATTAGGATTTTTCTGGGGACTGAGATCTTTGGACTTTCCAAAAAATAGTAGCAAGAATCAGTGATACTTAGCAAAAGACTTAAAAAAGTGAAAACCTGGGACATCTGGGTGACTCAGTGGCTGAGCGTCTGCCTTTGGCTCAGGCATGATCCCGGGGTCCCAGGATCAAGTTGTGCATGGGGCTCTCTGCAAGGGAGTCTGCTTCTCCCTCTGCCTATGTCTCTGTCTCTCCCTGTGGCTCTCGTGAATAGATGAATAAAATATTAAAAAAAAAAAAAGTAAAAACCTTTTGACCCACCAGTTAGACTTCTGAGAAAAAAAAAAAGGTAACAACTGAACCCAAAGATGGGTGCAATGTAGATGCTTACCACATGCCAGGTATCATAATGAATATTTGGAAATAATCTGAAAATCCCCAAATCAGGGAATGGTTACATACAGTGGAGTGTATTAATTAATAGCTAAGAATCTACCGCACAGGATAATATGCAAATAATTTAAAAAAATTAAAAAAATGCAAATAATTGCTACATTAAATATATATTTATTGGCATGAAAATTCTTTGATAATATATTATAAAATATTACAAGTAGGTTACATAGCATAATATAGAGAACCATCTGATCTTCATAAATATATTTTTCATATATATACATATACTTTTTTCATAAGCATATCCTTCTAGGAAAACCCTGGAAGGATATACATCAAAATGTTGTGTTATAAAACCTCTGGCAGGTATTTCGAGATTATTTTCAATTTTTTAAAATTCATTTATTTCTTTTAGTAATCTCTACACCCAACATGAAGCTCAAAACTCAAGAGTTGCATATTCTACCGAATGAGCCAGCCAGGCACCCTGGCAGTATTTTAATTTTTATTATTCTTGCTCATTTGAATTTTCTATTTTTACCCAATGTATTACTTTTATTTCTTTTTTAGTTAAATAACTTAAAACCTAGTAGTAAGTCAGTAGAAAATATATTTTAACCAGAAAGAATTTTCCTTTTTTTTTTTTTTTAAAGATTGTATTTATGGGATCCCTGGGTCGCTCAGCGGTTAAGCGCCTGCCTTTGGCCCAGGGCGTCATCCTGGAGTCCCGGGATCGAGTCCCACGTCAGGCTCCCGGCATGGAGCCTGCTTCTCCCTCCTCCTGTGTCTCTGCCTCTATCTCTCTCTCTCTCTCTCTCTCTCTCTCTCTCATAAATAAATAAATAAATAAATAAATAAATAAATAAATAAATACAATCTTTATTTTTAAAGATAATGAGCAATCTTAATTAATTTTAATCTTAATCTTAATTTTAATCTTTAAAAATAAAGATTGTATTTATTTATTTATGAGAGAGAGAGAGAGAGAGAGAGAAAGAGAGGCAGAGACACAGGCGGAGGGAGAAGCAGGCTCCATGCAGGGAGCCCAACGTGGGGACTGGATCCCGGGACTCAAGGATGACGCCCTGGGCCAAAGGCAGGCACTAAACCGCTGAGCCACCCAGATGTCCCTAGAAAGAAGTCCCTAGAAAGAATTTTCTATTTCTCCTCACATTTAATCCCATAATGAGCTATTCTGTCTATGGGTAGTCTAACTATTAAGGTATAGTAGATAATTATTTTACTGAAGTGTAACAAGTGCACAAATCTTACAACTCAATACATGTATTCAGTAGGTAATTATTTTAAAATGAAAATGGAGGTTAATATTGGGACCTAAAACAAAGGATAAATAAAAAGTAGAAATTTAGGTGCCAAGATAATATCTCTCTGTTCCCCAAGTTCAGAGTCAAATTAAGGGACTGACAGTCCGGCTACTTAATGGGAAGTCAATATACTAGGGAGCAGCCAACATTTACTGCTACCTGGATAAGGCAACTATTGGGATGGGGTATGAGACCTTCAAAGGAGCATGGTGAGGGCCCCATTTTCTAAAGAGGTGGGTCAAGTTAACTTCAGGGTTTCTGATTTGCTGCATGGTGTTGGTGAGTTGAGGACAGTACAAAAATGCTTGGACCTAAAAAGAGCTCTGCTTCCAGTGACCTTTCTTCTACACTTTCCCTTGTAGTGCCCAGCCTCTCCTCTACATAAATATTTAAAGAAAATAGAACTGTGGGCATGTCAATTTATTAGCCTGCCCAGGACATGCACATGCTTTGTTCCAGCTCTGAATTCAACACAAACTCTCAGGGCTTTAAGTCCCACCAACAATATTAGGACTGGAGCTTCTGTAGCCAAGTAGCATCTTCAGTGGACTGTATTTATAGCCATAAGTGGCCTACTACAAAAACTCCTTAAGAATTCCCATTAATAAGATTTTGATACCAGAGTGTAAGAGGATATGCTGTATTCTCTCCTCTTGTACTATATTCTCCTTTCTTTTTTTTTTAAAGATTTATTTATTTATTTATTTATTTATTTTATTTTATTTTATTTTATTTTATTTTAGAGAGAGAGCCTGAACAGAGGGAAGGAGGGGAAAGAATCTCAAGTAGAATTCCTGCTGAGCACAGGGCCTGACGTGGGACTCCATCTCACAGCCCTGAAATGGTGACCTGGGCCAAAATCAAGAGTCAGGTGCTTAACTGACTGAGCCACCCAGGCACCCCTCTCCTTTTTTGTTTCTTGTGAGTTGTCCAAATCACTCGCACTTTATATTTTGGTTCTATATAAATAAAATTTAAGTACATGTTAACATTACTAGAAATGTTATTCTTTGGAAATAGCACAGTACTCCACATATTCATTTGTTGAATATGCTCTCAATGAGTTTCAAGCAAATTGGACAAGTCAATCGATGACAGACAACCTTGATAGGTACGACGGCAGAGAGAGGCACAGTGTGTTGTGGGAACCGAGCATGCCCACCTACAACTGTGGAATGCATGAATTTTGAAGGAGGGGGAAAGTCACTAGACAAAAAAAAAAAAGGAGAAAGATTGTTTCCTGCAGCAACAGCAACATGTGCAGTTTCCCAGAGTTTGTTCCATAGAGCAGCAGTTCAAAGGGATGCTAATAGGTAATTACCAGTAAAAGAGTTCGCAAAAAAAATGTCTTTAAAACACTGAGGAAGCATAAGACAAACCCCAAATGAAGAATAGTCCAGGGGATCCCTGGGTGGCTCAGTGGTTTAGCGCCTGCCTTCAGCCCAGGGTGTGATCCTGGAGTCCCGGGATCAAGTCCCACATCCAGCTCCCTGCATGGAGGGAGGTTTCTCCCTCTGCCTGTGCCTCTGCCTTTTTCTCTGTGTCTCTAATGAACAAATAAATAATTTTTTTAATAAAAGAATGTTCTATTAAAATAGAAGGAAGATATTCTTCAAAAATATCAATGCCATAAACGACAAAGAAATGACAGTCCTGGCAATGTGCCTGTCCTATCTCTCAAGAAAGAACCTGCCTAGAGGAATGCAGTTGACCGATAGCCTCCAGCTGCCACATCTTTGAATTGGCCCCTGCAGTGTTTATGCTGAGACCACACTCCCCTCAGGCTGCTCCCAACCGGTGACTGGGCTCAGAAAGAGAATTAAGGCAGGGCCCTTGCTGCTTGTAGCAGGACTCTGCTGAAAGGAAAACTTTGTTCTGGGGCTCCCAATGGACCCTGTGATGGACTTTGGATCTTGGATCTTCTGTATCTTGACTACAGTGGTAGCTACACCAGCATATGTATGACACATATGACAAAACTTCTACAACTCCGCCCACGCTCAAATAAGGGCATGTGACACTGGAGAAATCCGAGTAAGGTCTGCATATTGTATGGATGTCAGTTTCCTGGTTGTGCTATTGTCCCTACGCAAAGTGGGGACACTGGGTGAAGCGTAGAGGGGATCTCTGTATCACTGCTTCTGGCTGAATGTGAATCTACAATGATCTCAGAATAAAAAGTCCACACACACACACACACACACACACACACACACACATACACACACTTTAAGTCTTTTCTAATGTAGAACATTTACCTTTCCTGAGGAATAGAGGTGTGTTTAATGGCACGTAATGGAGGCCGGGTCTCTATCCAGAAGAGCGGTTCCAATAGCTGGCTGCCTTTCAGTAACTAGGATAGACCCAGGGGAAAGATATTTTTGTGCAGGCAAGTCTTGGTAATGTTCACATCTCACGACATCAGCAGCTGCCTACTCCACCTACTCCATCTCCCTTCAGTGGATTGAAACTAAAAAGTTCGTTCTTATTCATGAGGAGCTGTGCTTAGCCTTGTCCAACTTGGTGACACGATTTGTACATTTTCCCTGTGTTATAAAATGAAACCTAGGAAAAATGTGGGGTTTTTTTTTCTAATTTTTCTTTTTGAAGGTGAAAGAAAAGGTCTATGGTCAAAATGCATGCCTAGGGGGACTCCTGGGTGGCTCAGCGGTTGAGCCTCTGCCTTGCCTTCGGCTCGGGGTGTGACCCCAGGAGGGTCCAGGGATGGAGTCCCACATGGACTCCCTGCATGAAGCCTGCTTCTCCCTCTGCCTATGTCTCTGCCTCTTTCTCTGTGTCTCTCATGAATAAATAAATAAAATCTTTTTTAAAAATGCATGTCTAGGACCTCAAAGCAGAGAAATAAAAAAGCTGAATTCAAATGGGTGTGTAAAAGCTTCCTCCCTCACTCTCTCGGCTCAGCTCAGCTGCCATGGAGGAGTAAAAGCCTTTTTCTCTATTGACAATCAATCAACAAATATTTACAACCTTTTCAACAAGCTTTTTCAACCATTAGTAGATCATTAGAGAAGACTTCGAACTCCCTGCCCTTTTAAAGGCTTTGGGGATTTAGCTGCAGAAAGATGAAACCACACACAGTTAATAGAGCACCCACTCTGCTCCCATACTTCAACCACAGGTAGCTTTTAAGAACCAATTTGTGGTTCTGGACAAATGGGCTTGACTAGAATGGGAAACCCAGAACAGAAGCAACTGAAAAAGGAGATAAGCAATTAGAAAATTCTAGTTATTGTTAGAATAATACCCAATTGTATGTGCCTCTTTTAAACTTAAAAAAAAATTCTTCACTATTTGTACTTCTTATCTGAATAACTGAAAATGCTGTGTAATTAGTATATTTAGTAATTTGCCTTTACAAATAGTCTGTAGGTCAAGACAATAAGTGATCTACTTAAAATACTGATTTTATTCATTTCTCTGCATGTCTCTCAGTGGTTCAGCATGTTAGAAATGTGGTGCTTACTTGCAAGATGGCATTTCTTCTTCAAGCAGTTCATGAGTTCCAAAACCAAGTGCCTAAAACCTCATAGAGTGGGAAGAGGGTGTATATGGGAACTCTCTGTACTACCTGCCCAATTTTCTGTAAACTCAAAACTTTTCTAAAAAAAATCAAGTCTATTAATTGAAGCATAGCAAAAACCTCATAGGGAACTAGAGCTAAAGTTTCAAATATATCTGGATAATTTCCTTGTTTCGTATACTGCTATCCTTTCAAGCAAGTGTAACTAAAGCCACCTGTCCCATCCTTCCCACCAACCCCGTCCCCCCCCCCCCAAAAAAAGCCTTAGTTGTTCTGTTTTGAAAGGAATCCACTAGTAGAGGTGGGAAGAGATAGTTGCTAGAAGAAGAGGTCTTGACACTGTCCTGAAGGGAAGAAAGGAGGACAGACAAGCATGGTTCTTAGGGTCCTCACTCCTAAAAGAGGAGAGCTACAGGGGACTGGCTGACATGGGACGCAAGAAAAGAATCCCTGACAGATTCTTGTACACGGGGTCAGTCATCCTCTTCACTTTCTGGTCACATCTGCTGGAAATAAAGAAGAGAAGGCGGTCTGCCTTGACAGGTGGAATGTTGAGGCATCCAAGACAGAGCAGACAAGGCAGGCACATGGCTGTGGTCAGGTCAGGAAATGCTGGCATTACCAGACCCAGAGATGAAGTGTGTAGGAAAGACTGCACTTCCTAAGATGCTCACCCCTCACCTCAAGGATTCCCCTCCCCTTCTGAGCAGAGTGAAGGACTGGACTGAGTTCGAAGTTCCCACAGGGCACGGGTAAGGGGAGCAGAAAAATTGATTTGCTACAGTAGGACATCCCTGCTCTATCCCATGACTGGCATGGCCTGAGGGAAATCCCTGTGATGTAAGTAGTCTCTGAAATGATTCACTGAATCACACAGTGTTGTTAACATGCTGCACTCTTTGTAATAAAAGTTCCCACTAATTTTTTTTTTTAAAGGAAACTTACTTTCAGAGAATCAGATGATGCAACCCATCTCAGAGAGAGGGACCACGGGAAGGTTGTGCCACGCTGCAGCCTTTCCAATCCTGAGAAGAGTTTTCAGGGACATCAAATCAATAGGACTTAAAATCCTGAGACTATGGCCTCTACTGCATTCCTGCTACATGGCCTTGGGCAAGAAGCTTCCCTTCAAGGTGTCCTTTTTAAACTCTAAAATAAGAATAATGTCTTCCCAGGAGCAGCCCCCGTTACTGTACCACTGGTGACACTTCATCAACTGCATAAATGTATACAGAGTGTCAAACTGCGTAGGCTAGTGCTTAAAAGCATTAGCACTGTGAGGTGCCAACATCTAACCTGCAACCTGGAATTTTTAGAATGATTCACAGGAACTTCTCAGAAATGTCAGACCATTTTCCCAATCCTAAAAAACTGAAAAGTTCACACAGCATGGTAGCTTCCTATGATGGGTCAATGCAACAGAAGTAACATCTGGGGGTTTCCAGAATCCTTTTACAGTTCAACGGTATGGAGATAATACTGGGATTCTGGGCAGCAGCCTCCATAGCAGAGGTTCAGGATTATATATGGTATATGTGCAGAATTGCCATACACTTTCAATGTACAAGAAGCAATTTCCAAATCCAGACACAGTGGCCGATTGTTAGTCATTATTACCCTACTTCTCCAGATAAAATTAGAAGAGCAGATAATGCCCAAGTCATAGACGCGTCTCCAAACCCCATTCTTCTCGAGATTCCCTGCTGTGGATTATAGCTTCCAATCGGTCCTGTCCTGTTGCCTTTAAATGAACCCAGCTCACCCACACAAACTCATGCTGCAAGCACATGAAACACCCTCTGGCCATAGAAATTTGGAATTCGTCTAGACCATTTCCCTTAGAGAGATTAAGAAATTTGCCCAAGGTCACACAGTCAGGAACTGGCAAAACTGGGATTCAAATCTTTATTCGCCCGAACAGTAGAGGCTGTGTGATGGTGATGGTATTGTTAACTCCAAGCTCTCAATGCTCCTTCAAAGGAACAAACCATGCCGCCAATTGGGTTTGACAGGTGACCTGGTCTAGGTTACGAGCTCTAGTGTTCAAGAGGCTAATAATAAAACACGCAAAGAATCTCAGGTCCAGGTGGCTCTATAAAATTCAAGAACTGTCATTATGTTATCTGCCAGGATATATTTCCTCTGCCCATATTTCATCTCATACAGGTCACCAGTTACTAAGTAGTACTGAAAATATTCAGCTAAAGAATATTTTGCATTTGCTATGTTCACGGCAGTTTACTGAGTGCTTTATGGGATTAAAAGTTGTCCTTTAGCAACTCAAGTCTAAGGGTTGGGGGCAGGAGTGCAGACATGGAAAAGCAAAGCAAAAATGCAAATGTCTGCTATTAGCCCAGGGTGAGATAAATGCTTCGAGAGAAATACCAAGTCCTGTGGAAGCATGAGTATCACCAAAATAATTTTTCCTATAGTACCTGTAGTTCTTTGCCATCATGTTAGCCCTAAGCTCACCTAAGAATAACTTGTTGATCAGCTTACTTCATGTCAGGCACAGTTTCTTGAAAAAGTCTTAATTTGCTATTGCCATAAGCCCCTCCTTCTTCTATTTTTGTAACAGAGAAGCAAAATTCTCCACTGTTGTTTTTTTCCCCTGAGCATTCTTAACATGTTAGGACTTAGTTCAGATCTTTTTGAGAACAGCATAATTGTCAGGAATGTGATCAAGGGCCCTATTCAGTAGGAATGTACACACAATTTACATGGCCGAGTTATGTTGGTTTCGGTGGCATATTCTCAAGTCACGTAGAAGCAGCTTGAAGATTAATGCACACCCCCCAAATTATTCACTTTTGCTCAGATTGTTGCAGCAATAAAGTGAGGCCATTCTCTCTGCTGGGCCTGTGTCAGCACTTCCAATTCAACCCTGTTTTCTCAAGTCTTTCAGACTCGGCTGTGAAACTGCCCTGTGGGTCTGAAATTCAGGAGACAGCCTTGTAAGGCCATTTTGATTAGATTTATGCAAGTTTCCCTGTCTGAGCTGTCTGCTCAGTACATGATACCCAAGGAAGATTGCACAACTCTTAAACTGTTGTGTTTCTAAAATGAAATGGGATTACCTACCTGACAATCAGGACAGGTTTAGTATTGTTATTTAGGAATCCATTAAAGTCAGTTGCTTTGATCATTTGGAATCATATCTAAAACACCTTTGAATTGTATAAAAATTTGAGATGTGATTTTCAATCTCTGTTTTTATGAAATGTGAAGGTGTTATACGTTATGTTTGATTCTCTCCTTTATGTGAGTTTTTCACCTTCTAAAGTCTGGTACAAAAGAAAAAATTTCCTATGCTTATTCTCACCTTCAAGCGAGTGATATGCTTCACTACAATGCTTGATTATTCAGACATAATAAGTACATGATTGCCAGACAAATACTCTAGGTTTGGTTCCTTTCTAAACCACACACATAGATTTCTCATTTCTCTTAGTAGTATCATGAATTGGGACATGTTTTTAGAGATGAAGCAGAGAGGGAAGACCACAGACTGAAATGTTTTCCTTAAGTCATTCTGCCTTTGGTTTCTGCAGGCTGCCGAGAAAGGCAGATTGGTGTAGTGGAAAGTGCATGGGCTCTGAGTCTACAGACTTAATTTTACCACTGTATGACCAAGGGTGTTTAATGAAGCCAATTCGACTATAACCTGTGAAAATAACCATTCATATGCGGTTCAAGTGGTTAGGATTCACTCATTTATTTATTCAAGAAACATTTAGGGTGGCGCATTTACTGTGTGCCAAGCACATAAGCATTGGAACTACAGATAAAAGCCCTGTCCTGATGATAACTACAGCCAGTTGGGTAGACAAACTTGAATCCAGTAATGACCTAAATAAAAATAAATGAATAAATAAAAATGAAAAGGTAGTCACAAAATGGGAAGTGCCACAAAAGTAAGGTCCATGGTGCTTTGAGATCATGTCAATTTCATTCAGGGAACCAAGGAAGAGTCCATAAGTGAATGATGTTGAGCTGATCTTAAAGAGGAGGAAGCATTAGCAAGGCAGAGTTATGGGTACTTGGCAGGGGTTGTATTCAGGCAGAAAGATCAGCAGGTATACAGGCCTTATGACAGGAAGAAGCATGGTGCCCACGCAGGGTGAATGGTGTGGAACGCAGAAGTAGAAGAGAGGAGGTAGGAGCCAGAACAAGGTCTTGTAGATACTGTGATCCTATTAATCTTACTCTCTTTAATTCTCAAAATTGTTCCTCTTTGGATAACTATATGATCACACTACTCATAGGCCACATAATCATTTTGACCTTTATCTTGAGAGCAGTAAAGAATTTTAAGCATAAGTATAACATAACAGTTTTAGAAAGTAAAGTTGTAGAGAGTAAATCACTATACCTGCAGTGTCTCCTATGTCTGAATATTTCATATCAGCCTCATGGGGAACCACAGCCTGAAAAGAACAGTATCATAAATTTATCAAAGCATAATACAAATCACTCTCTTCCACAAAAATGTGTTAAGTTTTATAGTATGTATACTCCCATATTAGGATTCTTCAGAAAGATAAAACTGATAGGATGTGTGTGTATAAATAAAACTGTACACATACACACACACACACACACACACACACATATATATATATATATATATATGAGAGAGAGAGAGAGAGAGACGTCTTTAAGGACTTGGCTCATATGATTATAGAAACTTGGCATATCCAAAATCTGCAGGGAATGCTGACAGAGTAGAGTCCCAGGGACAAATTGCTGTTTGAGTCCAAAGGCCGTCTGTTGGCAGAATTTCTTCTTCTTTGGTAGAGGTCAATCTTTTTTCTATTGAGACCTTCAACTGATTAGATGTTAAGAAGGGTGATCTGCTTTAGTCAACATCTACAGGCTTAAATGTTGATGTCATCTAAAAAAAAAAAAAAACACCTTCACAGTATCATCTAGAATGATGTTCAAGCAAATACCTGGGTACCATGGCCTCATCAAGTTGACACATAAAATTAACCATTGCAAGTACCAATTGGTACAAATAAATAAGTGAGATTTTGATCCTTCTGGGTTTTGAAGAACAAATTGCTTAATCCAAATATTCTTGGGATCTACTCCCAAATGTACTTGCTCCCATAGATCATGGCATCTCCGTTGGGACACCAGCTCAATCTAGACAGTTTCTGAACAGACCAAACAGTTTCAGAAGAGGCACAATGGGCTTTGTGGTCCTCAGGATTCCCACCTCCACAGACCCTGTAGGTGGCACATTCCAGAGTGGAGTGATGAGATGTTCTGTAAAAAGGTGTGGCTGAGAGACCTCCCCTCTTGACAGTGTCCCACATTGGAAGAATAAGGCAAGAACTGTTTAGTTTGTCAAGGAAATTCCCTGAGGGAAACATTAACTTCGAAATTTCACAATTTCAACAAGGAAGTTATAAAGGCCAATATCTAAGGGCTGAAAGTCTTCTCCCACACTCTTATATTTTAAAAAATAAAAGAAAGATAAAAAGGACATCTCATGTAAGTAGCTTCCCTGTGATGCTTTGGTGCTTATGTGAAGAAATAGGAGTTTTGTATTACAGTTTAACCACACTGGCTACACTGATGATAAGCCATGATTTCCCCATGGCGTTAGCATTTTATTTTTTTTAATTTGCAAAACCCTTCCCTTCTGCTCATGAGAAAAAAAAAAATAACATGCTCTGATGTTGAGTCCATGTATCCCCTTATTCAAGAAAGTAAGCAAAAGGTGAAAGTCAGAGAATTTGGAGGGAATAAAGGGCTTTCTAGGGCAGCCCGGGTGGCTCAGCAGTTTAGTGCTGCCTTCAGCCCAGGGTGTGATCCTGGAGACCTGGAATCAAGTCCCACATCTGGCTCCCTGCATGGAGCCTGCTTCTCCCTCTGCCTGTGTCTCTGCCTCTCTCTCTACCTGTGTCTTTCATGAATAAATAAATAAAATATTTTTTTTTAAAAAAAGGACTTTCTAAGGACATTCGATCTAATGCCACACCCATGTTTTGTTTTCTTTTTTTCCCTTGTCTTTGTATAGCTTGAAGAGGGGCAACATATTTAAAAAGTGAAGAGAACATTTTCAGGAATAAGAGTCATTATGCAGACTAGCTGATTTTTAGCTTCATTGTAGATGGAACAAGACACAATGGCTTAGACTTAGCATCGGTGATTGAACTTCTAGAGATCTGTGTGATTGAGAGAAGTATAAACTAAATGGGCCTAATGAGGGAGACTGTGGACTCTTTCTGAAAAAATCAGAGTCCTAACAGATCAGGATAATCCACACTAGTAAAATTAGGACACATCAGTGTGTTAAACATCTTATTTATGTGTCTCAGGAAGGACTTTTGTCTCCTTTATCTCAGAAGCCAGCTGCCCTAGACCTGTAACTGTCCAGGGACCCCCAGTTTTTTCCTTCTTTCTATTAACCTCTCAGTTTAAAAATATATGCAGGACTTTGGAGAAACAAATGTTCTGGACTGCATACTCTTAGATGTGCCCCCACTTCAATGGCCAGTACCACAAGTGTAAACTAGATTTCCTTTCTGTAGTGTATATTGTAATAAAACAAAACACAACGATTCAACTGTGTTGACACACATCCTATAACTATACACGCTGAATTAAAATGTATATATTTTATATTTATATAAAATCTGACTGACTTCTATAGAGGTAGAACTCAGCAGAAACAAAACAGCTGACCAGATTGAATGGAATGGAATGGAATGGAATGGAATGGAATGGTAAAAGATTAGGGAAAGGGGGGTAAACTGATTATATGACCAAACTTTTCATCATTTACCACAAAAAATGTTTTTCAAAGGACAAAACATTTCATCTACCTCTGTCTCTCCACCATCACAGTTTTCCTTTCTTCGGTTCCCTAATTAAGCACCTCCAATCCATTTTATCCATGACTATCAGCTCTTGTCCCCACACCCTTCTCACATTGTAGAAGTAAACCCTAGATTCTTCAGGAGCATATAAAATCAACACAGAATGGTTAAGTATGGTACAGATCACATGTTATCAAATGATGTAATGCTGCTCCTCTGCCTGAAATTAGGATATGATGTTCTACCTATAAATATTCTGTCAGGGATCCCTGGGTGGCGCAGCGGTTTGGCGCCTGCCTTTGGCCCAGGGCGCGATCCTGGAGACCCGGGATCGAATCCCACGTCGGGCTGCCAGTGCATGGAGCCCGCTTCTCCCTCTGCCTGTGTCTCTGCCTCTCTCTCTCTCCCTCTGTGACTATCATAAATAAATAAAAATTGAAAAAAAAAATAAATAAATATTCTGTCAAAGTCCTCATATGTATATAGTTTAAACTGAGTTTTATTTAAGTGATATTCCCAAATCTTGGCATTTAAAAAAATATTTATGCTCATTTGTAAAAATTTGGGAAGATTTATTTCCTTCTAGGTATGAGAGATAGGGAATTTTTTCCTACCAAAGACAGTCTGATTTTCGTTTTTGACATTATGGGTCAGGAATCAATGATAAGTCTAGGTTCCCAGGAAGAGAGACTGTAATGATCTGAATTATGTCTCTGCTGCCACCCCCATATTCATATATTGAAGCTCAAACCCCCACGATGTAATTATATTTGTATATGTGGCTTTAGAGAGGTAATAGAGTTTATGTACGGTCATTCTAATTCTATAGAATTTGTGTCCTTATAAGAAGAACAAACAACAGAGCTCACTTTTTCTCTCCATGTCTATAAAGAAGAGGTCATATGAACACACAGCAAGATGGTGACCACCTACAAGCCAACAGAGAAGAACTCAGAATGAAACCTATCATGCTAACACTTTGATCTTAGACTTCTATGAAAAATAAGTTTCTGTTGTTTAAGTCATGCAGTCTGTTGCATTTTGTTATGGCAGCCCTAGCAGACTAAAACAGAGATCAAGTTACAGATTGGGAGGAGCAGAAAATGGGCCAGGACTAGAAGCCCAGTGAGAAATCTGAACAGCTAGGATGTCTCCATGGTTTAGAAAACACTGAAGAAGCACCAGTATATACAGAAACGTGGCATGCAATTACACTGGGCTCTGAGAACCAAGCCAGAGGATCAGCTAGTACATAGTTTGGTAGTTTTTTTTTTTTTTTTAAGATTTTATTTATTTATTCATGAGAGACACAGCCAGAGGGAGAAGCAGGCTCCATGCAGGCTCCATGCAACACGGGACTCAATCCTAGGTCTCCAGGATCAGGCCCTGGACTGAAGGCGGCACTAAACTGCTAAGCCACCTGGGCTGCCCAATAGTTTGGTAGTTTAGAGCACAACAGGATTTGAATCCCTACTCTTCCCAGCTGTGTGATCTTTAGCAACTTTTTCTGAGCTTTAGTTTGCAAAATGAGGATAAAGGTAGTAATGATTTATTGTGAAAATTAAATAAAATAGATAAAGAGCTCAGCACAGTACCTGCCCTGTAGGAAACACTTAGATCATCAAAAGCGAGAGAGAGAGCAGAGAGGCCATGACTGCCACTTAACAGCTAACATGGCCAGAGGATAGAAGCACAGCATGGCACAAAGTGACAACTTAAAAATGTGGGCTTGAGAACAACATCTCCAAAGGTAGAACAACTACCAGGGATCCACAGTTCCTACAGAGTATGACTGTTGGATGTAGGTCAAGGGCTGGCCACTTGCTCCCTATTCTAAGCAGCCTTGCTGATATGGATAGATGTACATGTCATTGTTCTAGCAGAAAACAGATGGCCCACTCAATGGGTATGTAAGACAATAATTACGGGTACGGAAGATTGACAAAGGATGGAGAAACATCCCTGGGCTAGTGAGAGAGGGATACCACCAGCAACCCTAGGCCCGAATGGCCTTGGGAGGAAGTGGTTGCTGAATCCCAGTGAGACCTGCATGGCAGGAAAGGGTCTCTCAACAGGAGCTGTGACCTTTTCTAGAAGAACACAGCCACTAATAACCTGAGGCCTGGGAGGAAGGGCACTGGGGAATAAGCAGATCCGCCTCTCTCTCCTGCCTCCCTCTGACTTCCTGCCAGTCCCTCCTGTCACCCAAATAGAAGCCAGAGGCAAGGGAGTCCAGGTGATTTAGTCCACAGACATCAGCCACATAGGGCTCAGAGTAGAGAAAGGTGGAGTGTCAATCTTCAAGGGCATGCAAAATTTACAGTGGAGTGAACAAAGGAGGAAAGGAGTGTACTGAAGGCATTGTTCTTAGAGTTGGGACAAGGTTTTCTTAGGAGCCCTCCTCAGTATAACTACAAACTCACCAAGGCAGAAAGTAGCTAAGAAATAACTCTGTCTCCTTGAGACACAAAGACCCCTCCCTGGTACCTTCATTCAATACACACATCTCCTTATCTGATTTTACTCCCTCATGTGTGCTTCAGAATCTTTAGCACCTGGTTCCTGCCTGAGTGGCTGCTCTTTGCTCCTTCAGCTTCCTGGAAGCTTACATTTCTTTTGAGAATTTCTACTTCCAAGTGATCTCTAATGACCCTATCCTACAATACCTTGAGAAAAGTTTGGCTTGGAATGCTTTAGAGTCTGGCATATATATGACACAATTCAGGGGGAGAAAATGAAAGTCTTCTGCACCATCTTTAACCTGTGTCCTGAATGCTCTATTTTGTTTTCTGCAGTCATTGAAGAGTAATGGGACTCTGATCATTTTCATCTTGGAATGTATTGCGAAGATGTTGACTTTGGGATCTAGTCCCCTTGCCTCCACCCCACCGGATATGCTCTCATAAGTCTTGTTGACATTAATGAATAGTCGTGTGTGCACAGTGCACGGATAAGAAAGACAACTGAGGGCTCAGAGAGGCAATCCCTCCGCTAAAAGCAAGAGCAATAAACTTTATCCAACAAAGGAACTGATAGAATAGTGATGTAGGCTACTATTTTTGTTTTATTCTATAGGGAGACATTCAAATTTCTCCTAATTAATAGAATCTTTTGTGCACCACATTCAGAAGAGCTTTTCCCTTTCATGAAGAAATCTAACAGCACAGAAAACATATGCATTTTTGGCTGCTTTTCAAGCCATATTTATTAACTAAGTGCTAGGGTGGAGGATAGTTTTCTTGCCAACAGGATTCATAGGACACAGTGCTTGAAAGTACATCAAGGAATGAACCATTTCTATGACAAGCAAATCACTGCCTGTAACTCCAACTTAGCTGGTGCTGTCAGCATTGACCATATAAACCACAGACTAACTGAAGAACTTCAGGCACCTAGGATTAAACATAGTCTCCCAGTATTATGAGGTGCGGGAGCCAATCCCCAGAACCACTTGATTTTAGAGAAAATAGCAGCTGGTCAGACAGAGACCATTTCCGACTTCTCCCCACCATTTTGGACACGGGGATCTTCCTGGTGCTGAACTCTCTCATATCCTGTTGCTGGGAAGGAAGGAGTATCTTATTCACCAGAGGGCCTACACTACTCCACACACCCTTTACAAAACAATTTTTCTGGGAGAAATCCAATGACCTCTGAGACTAAAGCGAGGGAAGCTGCCAGGTAATTAAGACACAGGCAAGTTTTCTTTGGTGCCTCCTCATCGCCCCTGCCCACCCTCCCTCTGGTCTCTTCCAACATCCAAAGTCAGAAATTCTCCTTCCCTCAGAGGCAGCCTGAGACGATGAGGTTGCAATAAAAGGTGGTTACAGGGTTCACATAAGGTGACAAAGCTGGCACATGCTAAACACTTAGCATTATACAGCCGCCCCTTAAGAGTGCTCCAAATCCATCAATCATCATGGAAAAATTAGAAGCTTTACTGGATTCCTGCCTCTCCAAACAGATCTTCTGAACTTCTAAATGGACTCCATAATTCAGCGTTTGAGAACAGAGCTTCAGAACAGCAAAACTGTCTCTATAACACACTGTCAGGCAACTCGGAACAAGCAGAGAAGAACAAGTCAAAACAATCAGCTATTTCATTAAGGGCACAAAATTAATCTTGAATGATGCCCAAGTCTGACTCACATTGTCAAATATTATATATGATCTCTACGAGCAGGCCATTTCCCCAATTCACTGAAACATCTGTGCATTTTAATGGGCTAAGCTTTACCCCGTCCAATGCCCTCTAGCTGTTTTTGTTGTGGATTATGTAATTCGGTGCATGATGCAATCAGAAGAAGAATGCTTTCTACCTGTCCTTTGTACGTGATGTTGTCTGATGGTTAGTGCAACTGGCTAGATGGCTCAGAACCTTGCATTTCAACACCTTAAATTGCTCTGTGACCTTGGGCCTTTTGCTTCCCCTCTCCTGGCTTCCACTGTAAAAATGGGGAGGAGCAAATATTTTACCTCTTTCACCATTGGATTTGAAAATACATTAGAACTGTCATGAAAATACATACGGGTGCAAGGGACTGATGCCTAGAAGAGATAGGCTAAGAATCCTGGAAAGTGGGCAGTGGCATAATTTAAAACAACAACAACAACAACAAAAACGCTTTGCCTGTTTTATTTGTCTTTGGGTTTAACTCTGTGAGAAGCCATGTGTTTGAAGAGGGGTTCTGAGTATAACTTCGATTTTCGTTCAGTGAGATGAAGAAGAGAAACAGGAACTAAAGAAATCCAGGAAGGAAAAAGTGTGCTTTGTTAGATGCAAAATGAGGCTCACACTTTACCCTAAAGGATCAATAATTAAATATTTTAAAAAATGCATAAAAACACTAGAAGAAAATGGGTGAATATTTTTAGAAACTTGGAGACTTTCTCAAAGATGTCATAAATTCCTGATGCTACAAAGGAAAAACTGAAGGATTTACCTACATAAAATTGTAAAACTTCTTTACAGGAAAAAAATAAGAGATACACACAAAGTCAACATGTCAAAGAAGAACTAGAAGCAATGAATGTTTCATTTCACTTATCAGAAAAGAGCAAATGTCCTTAACATAGAAGGTGCTCTTTAAAAATCAATATGAAGATCAGGAAATAAATAAGCAATTCAGAAAAAAGATTTGAAAGACAAAGAAATGTATAGAAAGACGTTCCACCATGCTAATTATTGTAGAAATAAAAACTGTAGAAACTAGGGCACCTGGGGGACTCAGTGGTTGAGTGTCTGCCCTCGGCTCGGGGTGTCATCCTGCAGTCCTGGAATTGAGTCCTGCATCGGGCTCCATGCAGGGAGCCTGCTTCTCCCTTTGCCTATATCTCTGCCTCTCTCTCTTTATCTCTTATGAATAAATAAATACAATCTTAAAAACAAAGAAACTGTAGAAACTGAAATAATGTTAATATGCCAAATCTTTTACCTATCCAAACTGACAAATACTTAAATGCTTCTTAAACCTCCTGATTAGTAGAAGTGTGGAGAATGGGCATTCTATGTTCTAATGGTTAGAGTGAAAACAGAAAAGTTGGCAAATGGCAACATCTATCAAAATTTTACTTGTGAATTCAAAATGATTCATTTTCTAGGAATTTATTTCTGCAGATATACTCTCAAAGGATACAAAGACTCTTCACTCTAGCATCGTTTGTCATAACAGAAATCTGGAAACAGCCATATATGGCTGCATTATAATGCAATCCTCCAGTGGTCCCATAGTCTAAGACATGTCCTTAAGAAAAGCTCTATAATAATAAACATAGTTACACTCCCATTTGAGGTCAAGAAAAGATCTACAATACCTAGAACTGTGTGTGTGTGTGTGTGTGTGTGTGTGTGTGTGGTGTGTGTGTGTTAGACTTCCTATTCTATCAGAATCTGGGCTGAGGTTTCAACATTCATAATAGTAAGAGACATATTCCCATCCCATATTCTAAATAGAGATACTATATTATCCATTCAGACCTCCAAAAACATAAACAAAATATACTGTGACTCTTAGCTCATCACCCACCTTCAACCTCTATCTAAGAGGATGTTAGAGTGAGAAAGAAAAGGAGAGCTTGGAGAAGCATTTTTGGTCTAATAGTATTTAGTTCCATGGATTTTGTTTCTTAGGAGGGAGGCTGAATGAAGTGCCAAGACAGGGAGAAAAAAGAAACCCCCTGAGAGAGGAAAAGTCTTGCCGGACAGAGGGAAAAAAAAAAAAAAAAAAAAACCTCTCACCCCCATCTCATTGCTTGATAATCTGCAGAAGTTCAAAAGGTCCCTCCATGCCTCTCTTTTCATAGAATGAAATTAATGCTCACCCTTAGGTGAGCTTAATCTGTGTTCCCTAGAACTCAGGGGAACAGAATGAGGGGGCTGCCTCTTGTCTAGGAAATGTTAAAGGCCAGTGGTTGTCTAGAATGACGTGTAAGGGCAGAGCAAAAAAGAGTGGGAGTGGCCATTCTTCTAGGGCTCGGTAGGGCAACAATGTCGGTTTTCCCAGAGGCCAAGTGATCACCCTAGAAGGTGGCCAGACTAGTGCCATCTTGGAAAGATCTTGCCCCAGAGCCCTGCCTGCTGGGGCAAGATAACCCCAACAGAAACATTCTGGGAGAGGAGGGGAGCCACAGAACTGAACTGCATGAGTTCCCAACGTGAACAAGCTGGAATCTGAGAGCTTGGAGAGACATGAGAGGCTAGGCTAAGAGAGCATCTCCACAACAGAGAATAGTTCAGAGAACAGAGAGCAGAGTCCCTTATCGGGCGGAGAGAGCGTCTGAATAAATCCTGAGAACCACCCCAAGAAGCAGCCAGCCTTAGGTAGCCACTACCCAGAGGGCATAGATGTCTGATTACACGGCACCTGTTGAGCAAGGCCTTGTCCTTTTACCTCTCATATGGCCTCCGCAGCCCTGTCCTGGAAGGGCTGGAGGCAGCAAGGTTCAGCAAGGGGCCCGGGGGGGGGGGGGGGGGGGGGGTGTGAAAAAGCAGGGTGAAGGGGAGTAAAAAGCCACATCCCATAGAGGCCTCTGAACCAGAATCAGGTCTAAATTTAGGGGAAGGAAAGAAAAATTTTAACTGGATATAAGAAGCAACTTATTTATTTATCTGAGAGAGATAGAGCATGCGTGAGAAAGAGATCTGAAGAGAAAGAACGAGGAGGGGAGAGGAATAAGCAGACTCAGCAGGGAGCCGGATGCAGGGCTCTATCCTAGGACTCAGGGATGCTGATCTGAGCCGAAGCCAGACACTTAGCTGACTGAGCCACCTGCACCCCCAGAAGCAACTTGTGACTGATCAGATTGACCTTTTAAATCTATTTGAAAATGAAAGACGGTTTGGAGAAGCTACAGGATCTAACATCCAAGGGGGTTCGTAGCACATGTTTGAAGGGTGTATGTGAGGCGAAGAATAAAGCAACTTTTCTGATTTCACCCCCATTTCGTTCAGCCCATTTGATACATCTCTACGTACATTAAACACTTTTTGAAAAGATCAACAAGAAACTGTCAGCTGAGCTTCCTCAGGTGTGGGACTAGGGCTTTACACAGGTGGCGGGCTTTACTATTATTCATCCATACTTTTTGCATCTTTTATGATAAACATAAATCACTCTTAAAATTTAAGATGTTTTAAATATGGAGCTAAAACACATTTTGTAGTCAGATTAATGTATGAAAATTCTTTGCCCCAGGGCATTTATATTTCTCAGAATAATCTCCTTTTTTTTTTTTTTAAGATTTTATTTATTCATGAGAGACACAGAGAGAGAGACACAGAGAGAGGCAGAGACACAGGCAGAGGGGGAAGCAGGCTCCATGCAGGGAGCCCGATGTGGGACTCGATCCCGGGACTCCAGGATCATGCCCTGGGCCAAAGGCAGATGCTCAACCACTGAGCCACCCAAGTGTCCCTCCTTCTCCTTTAATACAGTTAACTACCACCTAAAAGGCCTAATCAGTTAGGACTGGGTCGGGCTCCCTGGCCACCTGGTTGGCACCAAATGGCACCAGAACCTTCTGGCATCTATCCATGAAATATGCTAGAGAACAAATAGCCCAAAGTGTAGGCTCCAGACATCCAGTGCCATGGCCGGTCAGTCCCACGCAACAAAGTACCTTGCCAGGTGCATCCCTTATGGTTTTAAAGTTGCTGTCAGGGCTCCTGACATGTATACAAAGTATTACAAGAAGTTCCCAGTGTGAACAGGCTCTGGTCTGGAGAGTTCCACATCTTCAGTGAGATGCTCATTCATCTACCCACTGATCCTTCATTCAACATATTTGGACACCTAGTATTATGATTGACTACTATGCTTCATGTCACAAGGTAGAAAACAAATTATTGGCAATGCTTAGAAAAGAGAGGGGGTACCCAGATGGGGCAGTCAGTTGAGCATCCAACTCTTGATTTTGGCTCAGGTCATGATCTCATGGGTTGTGAGATCAAGCTTCTCCTTGGGTTCCAGAGTCTGCTTAAATAACTCTCTCCCTCCCCCTTCACCCCCCCTCCTCCCACCTAAAATGAATAAATAAATCTTTTAAAAAGAGAAAGGAAGACAGAAAGAAAGAAAGAAAGAAAGAAAGAAAGAAAGAAAGAAAGAGAAAGATAAAGAAAGAATGAAAGAAAGAAAGAAAGAAAGAAAGAAAGAAAGAAAGAAGAAAGAAAGAAAGGAGAAATTTCCCTCAATAACACTTTTCCTAAGAATTATTTCATTTATATTGCAGTAGTCTTTCATGTCAATGACATATTTGATCTCTATCCTCATAAACACTCATGACTGTGGGAAGGTTACTTCTTGCCTTCAGATTAAATGGTCTGAGAGTGGGCTGCTTACCTGGTGGCTCCACCAAAGAGATGGAAGAAACCTAGGAAAGGCCATGGTCCAAGGCCTAAGCCAGAGCCGAAGACCTCATCATGCCTCTGAGAGACAGTAGCAAAGGAGACAGCCCATCTGAGTTTGTCCTCCCTTTCCACAGAGGGAAGGTTTAGGTAGCTCACATTTACTCTCCTAAAAACTGATTACAGAGCTGTATCCCTCCAGGCTCTGGAAAAAACACCTGAGGGCCTCTTCCCACTTGCTCTGGGAAATGCTGAAGAGGTAATGAAGAAAAGGGGGCAAAGCAGAGGCCGCACACTGGCCTCTCACCCAGCCCTAACCCTGTCAGACCTCTTTCCATACAAGTTCTTCCTAGCAGCTGTTGTTCAGTCATGTGGGTTACAGGGCAAGACCCTCAGAAATCCAAGACAAGGTGAGAACCAAGAACAAAGGGGATCAGATATAGGGAATCTTGGAAGTGTAGGGAAAGAGGAAAGAAATCGGGAATTCTTTTCTTTGGGACAATCCAGACCCAGACCCACAAGCCAGAATGACATAGGTATCCATGGTTGATGCAAGGCAGCAAAAGGATAACAAGTGATGAGAGCAGACAGAGGAAGGGGCATGTCAAGAACTCGATTTAAATAAATAAATAAATAAATAAATAAATAAATAAATAAATAAATAAATAAAAGCAGAGGCAATGAAGAAAAACCTGAAGCAGAAGCAGCTTCTATTTAAGACCAGAAGCTTGGGAGCCTTGGGTGGCTTATCGGTTTAGCACCTGCCTTCAGCCCAGGGCGTGATCCTGGAAACCTAGGATCCAGTCCCACGTCGGGCTCCCTGCGTGGAGCCTGCTTGTGTCTCTGTCTCTCTCTGTTTCTCTCTCTCTCTCTCTCTCTGTGTGTCTTTCATAAATAAATAAAATCTTAAAAAAAAAACAAAAACCAGAAGCCTGCTTGCTCTGTCAATCTGGTCTGATTCTCCTTAAGGAACGTGATTTGCTGGGTCATGTCATTGAGCCCCGTCCCCCCCACACCACCCCCTCCAGCCCCCCGCCCCCCACACCCCCGTAGATAGCCTGTTAGGGAAATGGCTGATAGGATGATTAACCTGGGTTTTTGGAATCTGAGTATGAAAATAAAGGTGGATTCTAATATAGCTCTCTCTGGCTGGTTAAATATCACCACAAGACTGTTGTGCACAACCTAATATAACAATTAATTAACTATGCAAAAGAACATATTCTGAAAGGTAAGGACAGGAAGCACTCCATAATCCTATAAATTATTCCTGTTTATTGAGTGCTAAAAGCACAAGTTCCAGACATATAAATAATATATTCGTATAAATAATTGAAAACACAAGGAAAATTACATAAGCAGGAACCAAGTCTAAATTTAGCAAGGCCCCTGGCTTTAAGAGCCCCTATAAACTATGCTTCTCACTAAGCCTGGTCACCTCACCCAGGAGCAAATCAAGATGAGAAATATTTTACTGTATTGTATGGAACTGGCTCCAGCATTTCCTTTCCCTGGTTTTCAGTTTCTACTAAAAAACAAAACAAAAACGGTGTGTGTGTGTGTGTGTGTATGTGAATAAAGGAGCTCTGAAACCCCTTCCAGCTCTGACATCATATTATCACCTCAAAAAAAAAAAAACACCCATTAATTAGGGTCTGTTTCTGCTCCTATTGTTCAGGATAATGCCTTGTTTCAGGCTTAATATTCTATCTTTATTGCAAAATCATCTGTGAAAATCCTAACATCTTTGAGCATCCCAAACATTTCTGGATTTCAATTTCATTATGCAGGGCTCGACCTGTCCTTAAGGAGCACTTTCTCTAGTAACATTGGTAATCTTGGTTTGGTGTTATTTAAGCTAACAAATTACTATCTTTGGCTAAAAGAGTACACTGTAACTACAACCTTAGTTCATGAATTAGCTAATTGTTTCTCCCTCCTTGGGACATTAGCTTGTTGTCTGTTTTCTCCAGAGGAAGACTTTACACGGTGCCAAAACTCTGGTGTAAATTAAATTAACGGTCTTCATTTTCTAAGTCGTGCAAAATGCCAGAGTTGTGCAAAATGCACTGCCTGGTCTTTCCTCCAGCAATGGTTACACTTGATTCTAGAAATTACCAAGTAAATCACCACCAGTAGCTCTGGTTAGTGAAAAAAAGGAAAAGTTAGGTGCACTCTGAGTTTGGATTAGTTTTTTTCTGTGACTCTGTTTAGACTCAGAGATAACAGTTAAATCACAACTATTTATTGAGTCATTTATTGAGTAGCAACCATGTGACAGGTACGTCCATTATCTCTAATTTTATGATAATTCGGGCAAAGCAAATATTATTATCTATTAAATGGGAGTACTATAGATCTCCATATCTATAGATATAGATACTGTAGCACTACAAATACTATACATTAGCTGATAGTATTCATACTATTAATCTCTGAGTCTCCAAGATTAAATAACTTGTCTATGGCCACATAAGAAACAGAAATAAGATTTAAACTTGGGTCTCATTTAACTTCAGTCTTCTCACACTACTTCTGAGATCCTTTTCAAGCAACACACTACAATGGTTAAGACTGCAAGCCCTAGAAACAATACCTGCTTTTAAATCCCTGATCTAGAATCGATTAGTTCTGAGGTCTTACACAAGTTTCTTAGTTTCTTCAAACCATTGTTTTCTCATCGGTTGATAATAATAGTACCTACTGTGTAGAGTTAAATGATGCAATATTGCGATAATACAATAATGCAAGTACGTGCACTTAGAACATTCCTTGATAAGTAATAAGCACTCAGTATGTGGTGACGGTGGTAGTGGTGGTTACATTGTGTTCCCCACGGAAGCAGAATTAATTCAAGTTCTGCAGTAGAACAAGGACCCCTGCCACAGGACCACCAAGAGTAGGTGCCCATTAAATATTTGTTAATGATCTCTGTGGTTTGCCTAATTATGCATTTTTCTGTCTGGGCAAGTGATATGTGTGCTTTTGTTTCTATTTATATTTCCTAAATTGGAATGAGTCTCTTTTTTATTTCCTTATACATGTATGTGCTCATGAGCACACATGCATATGTATGTTTAATTATTTATATCAATGATTTATATTATTGATTCACTTATATCAGTGATGCCACAATATTATATGGTATGAAATAGCATTTCTGCATCTGAAATTGCTTATTAAATACTTAATACAAGAGCATTTGGGTGGCTCAATTAGTTAAGCATCTGCCTTTGGCTCAGGTCATGATCCCAGAGTCCTGCGGTCGAGTCCTGCATCAGGCTCCCTGCTCAGTGGAAAGTCTACTTCCACTTGTTCTCTCTCTGGCTTGTTCTCTCTCTCTCTCAAATAAATAAATAAAATCTTTAAAGTAAATAATAAACATTCAGTACCAATACATAACATATCACACGCACTTTAAATACTACCAAGAATAGGTTTTGTGGGCAGCCCGGGTGGCTCAGCGGTTTGGCGCTGCCTTTGGCCCAGGGCATGATCCTGGAGACCCGGGATTTAGTCCCATGTCGGGCTCCCTGCATGGAGCCTGCTTCTCCCTCTGCCAGTGCCTGTGTCTCTGCCTCTCTCTGTGTGTCTCTCATGAATAAATAAAATCTTAAAAAAAAAAAAAAGAATAGATTTTGTAACAAAATGTCACATAGGAAAAAATGTATATGGGGTGTGTGTATTCCATATAAATCATTTATTATGCAGTGTTTTTTAATGTAGTTATGATGCTTCCAAGTTCAGTTACATTTCTGGGGACACAATTATTCTTAAATACATATATCTTATAGTTGATAGATATAGATGGTGTGCAATGATTGTTCCTTCCCAAAAGGTTTTAACAGGAAAAAAAAATAATACCCCACAATCAAATTGGTTCCCTATGCCATACATGTTGAAGGAAGGAGGCAGGCAAGCTCCATAAAATATGACCAAGAGTGGTCACAATCACTTTCTAAGCCAAAAATTATTTTAGGCATCAGGGGTTATGAATCCCAGATAGAAAGCTGGGAAAAGGTGTATCTTTCTTCCAATTCCATAAAGTAGAATAAAATAACCTCTCCGTGAGTAGCATGCCATACTCTTTAAGTAAACAATGAGCCATGTGAAAATAAGGACTGTAGGACCTTTGCACTGATTATTCCCTCTTTCTAGAAATGCCATTTCTACAGATAGCTACAAGTCTAACTCTCACTTCCTTTAAGTCTTTGCTCATGTTGCCTTCTCAATGAGGCCCATCCTCTCAGCCTATATCCTGTTATACTGTTTTACTTTTCCATACTATTTAATTTACTTACTTATTAGACTTAATATTTATTGTCAAACACCCATGCTAAAATATAAGTTCTATTGGGAGAGGCATCATTATCCATTTTATTCATCATTGTCTTCCAAAACCTAGAGAAGAAGTATCTAGAATATAATAGTTGCTCAATAAATATTGATTGAATGGTGCTTCTGCAAGTGATATTGAGACATTGCTCAATGCAGACAAGTATGTTCCTAATAAAATACAAAATTTCCATCTTCAAACAATGAACCAGTACAAAAACAAATTCCTTTGGGAGGAAGGAATGAAAAATAAAATTTATTATGGTATATGGTTCTTGGGGTGGGAGATCCTGATATAGTGATCCAGTCACATAAGTCTTCATTTTAAGTACCTGGTCAACTGAATTACAGTGATCACTCCAATTCTTTCCCCAAGTAATATCTCTTCACTTTGAGGGATCCCTGGGTGGTGCAGTGGTTTAGCGCCTGCCTTTGGCCCAGGGCGCGATCCTGGAGACCCGGGATCGAATCCCACGTCGGGCTCCCGGTGCATGGAGCCTGCTTCTCCCTCTGCCTGTGTCTCTGCCTCTCTCTCTGTGTGTGTGACTATCATAAATAAATAAAAATTAAAAAAAAATATCTCTTCACTTTGAGGTGATATGATCTAATCTTCACACAATTACATCTGTCTCAAATTGCATTACAATTCCCCTGGCCTTGTTCAATGGCTTTTTTAGTCTGACCCATACAGCCATGATAAGGGGTTATGAGAGTATTTTCATGCCAGAAGCACACCAAGTATAGCATGAAGTACTTGCTCCCATATGTTTAATATTTTAAGTTTATGTGAAGATATTATTTCAGAATCTAGCACCTCTCTCTGTTATTGTCTCCAGGTTACACTCATCCTTACCCTATAGTGCAGTTCCCAACCAGATAAGGACAATGCCTCTGAGATTACCAGAGTA
Source organism: Vulpes vulpes (assembly GCF_048418805.1). NCBI lineage: Eukaryota > Metazoa > Chordata > Mammalia > Carnivora > Canidae > Vulpes > Vulpes vulpes. Next base: position 45,365,959 of record NC_132794.1, read on the forward strand.
GTTACACATTGTTTGACCATATTGTTTGACTGGTATTGTAGAAGAGAAGAAATAAATTGTATTATAACCACAACTTCCCACCTTTATCCATTTTTTCTCTAATTTTTTACACCTTCCCCTTGCAGTTAATCAATAGTTACAAATCTGTACCTTTATTGGGACGTCAGGGTGGCTCAGTGGTTGAGCGTGTGCCTTTGGCTCAGAGTATGATCCCCGGGGTCAGGAATTGGGTCCTGCATTGGGCTCCCTATGGAGAGCCTGCTTCTCCTTCTGTCTATGTCTCTCTTCCTCTCTCTCTCTCTCTCTCTCTGTGTCTCTCATGAATGAATAAATAAAAAATCTTTAAAAACTACCTTTATTATCACTTGCCATATATATTTATAACTACAATAACTAGTTAGATATGAACGTTAAGTGCTTGGTCGTCTTTTAATAAAATATACACATTGTAGACTTCAAAATATTTGAGAACTTCTGATTTAAGATTTCTCTTGGAAATTAATTCTATTTTCACTAGAATGAATTGGATGTAGCCTGAGGTGGATGTTAAAATCAAAGTAATTTCAAGAAGTGGATCTAATTCAAGTGAGAGTAGGCATGTATGCCCTGACCAAGCATGGATCTGAAATCACTGGAAATGCTGAATGGATGTTATAATATTTGGGGCTCTCTCTTAGCACAGAATCACTCGACTAGAGTATTAGTAGGACAAAAAGTTGTTTAAATCTCACACAAAAGTAACAGGATTAAACTTGTCTTTGATGAATGATATACAAAGAAAAAACATTCCTAAAAAAAACCCCTCCACTCATATAAAACCATCCAATCCCAATTGGGCATCATCACTGTGATTTCCTGATCTATGACTTCTTTGTCTCCAACTCCATGCTCTGATTGCAACTGTCACTGAGTCACACAGCCTGCTCTAGGCATAGAGCCAATTTGATTACAACAACTGCTTGTGTGACAGAGAAAGGTGGTTTTCAGGGCCCTAGCAAATGGCTCACCCAAGCTTCTGACTCTAGGGCATAAATTTTTGCTGTCATTCACAAGTTGGAAAATAAATATCCGCCTAACCTAGTAAACCAACAACCTGGAAAATACATATGGACGCAGAGTTCCTTCCATTACCAGGACACAGTAAGGAATGATCAGATTGATCACACTCTAGCCTTATAATAAACCCAAGTGAGCAGGACTACATTACTTGAGTAGCAATTTCCATGCACTCAAGACATTTGCAATCTTATTTTTATTTTCCAGTGTTACAACAGTGGCTTGTACATTTTTCAATCCCAGGTGCCTCGTACATGATATATGCATAAAATATTTATTTAGTATTTTAAATTTTATGAAATAACAAGTCACTTAGAATGAAAACAAAGAGTTACGTAGAGGCAAAAATGTACCTGCTAGGTAGCCTCATCTACCCAAAAAGTTGCTAATTCAAGGGGAGGAATCTAAGTATTCCTTCAGTCTTTAAAATGGAATTGTTCTGTTTCAAATTACTTGTTTTAGTTTCATGGGAACCAAGCCCTGTGTTTGTTTGTTTGTTTGTTTGAACTTATTAAATAATATGGTACTCTGCTAAGGTAATTAAGACAATCAAAAATTATTTATGTAAATAAGATGTCTTAACCACAATGACAACTATTCAGGATATCCCACTGTATTTATTTTCATGTTTCTGTGTTTCCTTTTCTTGTCTAAAACATAACCTCAAACATCAAAATTTTTCAACCTTTTGGAAAGAAGTAAGGCTTTTGCTGTATCTCTTGCCCTGACGGATGGTATATCTTCATTTCATTCATATAGTTCATCTGTTGAATTCGTATTAAACCAAGTACTCAGTACATAAATACTTCTCAGGCTCCCTTCTTCTGCTAGTGCTTTACATGTGCTAGCTCAATCAAACAAACGTCTAGGGCTGTCACTCTTCTTTTTAAGATTTATTTACTTATTTGAGGGAGAGAGAGAAAGAGCAGGGGGAGGGGAAGAGGGAGAAAAATCCTCAAGCATAGCCTAATGCAGGGCTTGATCCCAGGACCCTGAGATCATGACCTGAGCTGAAATCAAGAGTTAGCGGCTCAATCAACTGAGCCACCCAGGTGCCTCTGGCTGTCACTATTCCTACATCCACTTTACAAATGAAGTTAGAGGGCCTAGTGATTTGCCCAAACTCACCAGTCTACGTAGTGAGCTGAAGTTTAGCCCAGGGCTCTTTGTCCTCAAAGCACAATTCCCTCCCCTTCGCAGCAAAGATAGAACTAAAGGAAGACCAGCAATTTGGATGGCAAATGAGCCAAATGTGCCTGAAACAATAGAAATGAGTCTAAGGGAATACAAAGTGAAGTGTAAGATGGCCTAGGCAAAGGGCAACTTTCCAGTAAATAAATCAACGGTCTAAGAAAAGTAGAATTTGGGAAAGTCAATCCCAGGCTGGAAGGAATCTGCAATTTTCGTTCATCCCCAACACTTCCTCCCTCTAGAATATTCATCCCCCAGCTCAGCCAGCTTTTGTGTTTTTGTTTTGCAGCTGGGATGTCCCCCAGGGCACTCTGCTTTCCATAGATTTCTGGCCTCAGTTAAAACCTCCTCTTCCCTCCTAGTGGAGTCAAAGCTGGAGGTTTTCAAATAGTATTGTATTGAGAAATGAAGGGAAAATGAACATGGAGGAGGAAGAAAAGGAGAAGGAAGAAAGTAAAAAAAAAAATGTAGTAAAAGTATATTTAAAAGTATTGTTTACAACTGCCATCTATTTTTAGGTTTTTGTTGTGTTGCTTTGTTTTGTTTTGTTTTTCCAGTCCTTAGGAAAGTCTACTCAGGGACCCGGTTTTCAGTTTGGTTAGTTCAAAGATCTCAACTTTCTTTCCTTTGATTGGAGGTGGGGACAGACGACAGCTAAGGTTTCTCTGTGTCTATTGTGCATATATTATCTTATTTCATTATGAGGACATAATGAAAGTGGAATTATCAGCTTTTTACAGAACAGGAAACTAAGGTTCAGGAAAATGAAATACCTTTTCTGAGGGCCATTAGCCAGTCACAGGCAGAGATGAGCAGCATTTATTTTTTTATGATTTTACTTATTTATTCATGACAGACACATACACACACAGAGACAGAGACACAGGGAGAGGGAGAAGCCTGCCCCCACGCAGGGAGCCCGATGTGGGACTCAATCCCAGGACTCCAGGATCACGCCCTGGGCCAAAGGCAGGCGCTAAATTGCTGAGCCACCCAGGGATCCCAAGCAGCATTCCCAACCACCTTAAGAATGTTCTCCTGTTTTATCCTGAGGCACTTCCCTCTGCCACAGAGGTCCCTTGTATCCTCTCCCTCACCTATAGCTTCTCAGGTAGTTGAGACACATGTCAGCCCAAACTGGTATACTTAAGAGCTGGGGGGAAAAAATCTGGGATTAGAGGTTATACGTGAAGACTGTTAGAGTGGTTATGGGTTATTTGTGTGTAACTGTGTGACCTTGGGCAAATATCTTAGCCTTCTTGGGGTGAGATTTCCTCATCTGTAAAATGGGCTGCTGTCTTACAGGATGAGAACTAAGTAATAAATATGTTTGTATCATTGCAAGCTGCTATTGCAGAAGTTGTGTGGGAAGGAATAAGAAACTAGGACTTTAACACTCTTCCTAAACGTGAAAAATCAGTACTCCCTGAGTCACTCTGAGGCTCTTGGGTCAGCTCCCTGTTTTGGGATACTAATGATAAGCAGGCAAGGAATACCCAGGAAAAAAGGAATACCCTGGAATTTCCAATGACAATAGAATCATTATATTAATTTTTGGAGTGATGGTTTATGTCTAAAAGAAAACGATTACTGTTGCTAAAAGGTAAATTGAAGGGGGGATCCCTGGGTGGCTCAGCGGTTTAGCGCCGCCTTCAGCCCAGGGCCTGATCCTGGAGACCCGGGATGGAGTCCCACGTCGGGTTCCTTGCATGGAGCCTGCTTCTCCTTCCTGTGTCTCTGCCACCTCCCCCCCTTTGTGTCTCTCATGAATAAATAAATAAAATCTTAAAAAAAAAAAAGAATAAAAGGTAAATTGAAGCATATTAAGTTTCTAAGCATTTATTTGAGCAAAAAATCAATTCAAATTGGGCAGAGACAAACCGGAAGTGGTTAGGAGTGCTTTACCTACAAGAGCTAGTGGAAAAACTCTACAGAGAGGCAGAAGCAAAGCAGGAAAATGACTTGATTGGCTATAGCTTAAGTGTTTGCTTTATTTGGAAAAGCCACGTTGGCTATTTGTAGGTGGTTGTCCTTTGGTTTTGATTTTTTAACCTTGAGGCATTTCAGGCTTAGGTTTTAGTTTGCTTCAGCAGGTACTATGAGGCATTAGAACCACTTCAGTCTGATGGCCTCCTTGTTTAATCAATTTAACACTATTTTGGCCATTTTCTTAGCGTACATATTTCTGTGAGCAAAACAGGAATTATAGATAAATAGTTATTTATCTTAGGGCTGGAACAATCTTCAGAGGTGATAGACATTTTTACTATACTCAGTCACAGCCTTCCAACTACCTTTCACTGTAATACAAATGTTATGGAAACATACACAGAGAAGGCAGGTTGAAAGATGGTCCCAAATGTGAAATATTACTCCAAATGGACTCTGCTCTTGAAGGAAAATGTTATTGCTTTATTAAAAGATACCTATCTATTTATCTATCTATAGAGAGACAGGATTACATAATTTGGAGGATTGGGGAATAAATATTTTATAGTGATGCTAATTTATTTTTTTTTTTGTTTTTTTAAGATTTTTTATTAAGAGAGAGAGAGAGAGAGGACAGACTATGAGGGGGAGGAGGGACAGGGAGAAGCAGGCTCCCTGATGTGGGACTCAGTTCCAGGACCCCAAGACCATAACCTGAGTGAAAGGCAGAAGCCCAACCGACTGAGCCACCCAGGCACTGTAGTGATGCCCCTTTAAAGAAATGTGTTGAATGAGATAGAGCTTTCAAGTCAAAGCAATTTTCCATGACCTGAAGGATCTAAATGGCTCCTTTTAAAATAGATGGATTTTTTGGTGAGAGAAACTAAGACAAGTCATCAAGTCTTTCATATAAATAATCATGCTTCAAGCAAAAGTAATATTCCTAATATTATATAATTCCTTATATTAAATAATATATATTGTATAATTAAATATATTGATTTTATATGAAACCTAATTTCTCTCTTACCTATAGATCTTTCTAGTTATTCTTAGAATATCTTGGATGGGGCCTGGGAAATTTCATTTTTAACAGGTTCCTTAGCCAATTCTGATGCATACCCAAATCTGGAAACCACTGACATACTTTTTAATGGCTGCCCTAAAAGTATATTATATAGACATGATACCATTTATTTAATCAATCTCTTTTTCTTGGGCACTTAGGTTCAATCTAGTTTTCATTATTATAAACTAAGCTGTGATGACTTTTATAATAATATATAACATTTATTGCATGTTTCCTATGTGTCAGCCATTATACTACATATTTATTTTCTTAGGACAAATTATTAAGAAGGAGAATTATGGAGATAAATTTTTGTGTTTTTAAGACTTTTGACCCCTGTTGCCAAGATGCCATTCCAGAAGTTTTTCTCTGTTGCTACTTTTGAGTGGGAAACACTGATGGCTATGTTACATGAAGACTAGCATTCAGCCATCAGCTCAGGAGGCACCCACAAACAGTGGCTCATTCAAGATACTTAGAAAAGATACAGCCTCATGTCCTGTATCATATCTTAGCTGCTATTGTTGCTAAAAGTAGCTCTCCTGAGTGGTTGCTTCCAGGAATGCCTATCTAGGATCCAGCCACAGGGGCTCTATGCTGCTTCTGGGAACTGGCACATTTCACATACCGTCCCTTTTAGGGCCCATCAAGGCATTGCTGTCTCTGGTAGTCAAGGGAACACAAGGCAGGGTGGAAATGCTGGATCCAATATTATTTTTTATAGAATTCAATGTGAAACTGTTTTGGCACCAGACAAAAAATAATATGCATTGACCAGGTTAAAAAAAATTAAAGCAGGGGATCCCTGGGTGGCTCAGCAGTTTAGCGCCTGCCTTTGGCCCAGGGCGCGATCCTAGAGTCCCGGGATCGAGTCCCACGTCGGGCTCCCGGCATGGAGCCTGCTTCTCCCTCCTCCTGTGTCTCTGCCTCTCTCTTTCTCTCTCTCTGTCTATCATAAATAAATAAATAAATCTTTAAAAAAACATAAATAAAGCAGACCTAAAAAAATTAATCAGGTAGGCATATTGGAGTTATCTAGGGAGCAATAATGAAATACATTTCCTCCCCACTGCTCTTTTCTTAGATTTTTGTGAAATGAAATGTGTGGAGAATGCTGAATAATATCACTTATTTGTTTATACCATATCTCAGCCTTCTAATATAGGGAGGGACAGAAGAAATCATTTGGAAAGGTGGCATTTTTCCTTATAAGACCAGTATGAGATGTTCTTGGCTACCAAAATACACATTTTTTTGGTTTTGGGAGACAAAGCCATCTTGTTTTAAGAAATCTGGTTGATTTGCTGAACATAGTTAGATCATTTAGGATCTGTGTACAAATGGTAAAGTTCAAGGGCTATTCATCTTTGCAAAGCATAGTGAAAAGACTTGCTTTCATGAAAATGTGGAATTTTGACGTTGGAATGGATTCTATAGTTCAATGGCTTCTCCAATCTTTTAGAGAACATAGCAAGAAAACAAAGTATAAATAATTTCAGTAAACTGTCTCGTCCCCAATCTTGTAAATTAGGAAACTAAGGCACAGAGAAGTTTAATGAACTCCTGAAAGTCACGTAACTAGCAAATGGAAAGTGTGATGTCTGACTATAAACCAAGACTCAATTTAACATCTGTTCCTTAATTTTCCTTCCTTCTTGAAGTTGCATAAAAATTCCCAAAGAACTTGCAGCTGTTACATATAAATTTTCATTCTTTGAGGGAAAGTAGTAAATGAGGCATTATAACTACAATCTAAAGGTGTTTATTTTTTTCCTCTCCACCTACAACATGGCTCCTGTATGGTGAAAACATCCCTATCTTTTCAGAAACCTTGTGTATGTTTAAATGTGCACCTCATGACTGGTGTCAATCAGAGTAGTCATTCTTCATGTGGATTCTAGAAAAAACTAATGTTGGAAGCAACTGGCATATGGGAAAGCAATGAAGAGGCAGAGAGACTGAGATATATTCTGGAGTGTTCAGTAAGGAAGATTTGGGGCAGTGATAAAGAAAGGAGCTGTTCAGAAGAAGGAAGATCTGGAGATAATCTGATGGGTCTAACAAGCAAGCAGTAGAGTGAGGACAAAGATTTTTGTGGCTGTTGTTTACTCTCGTAATCCACCAGAGCACCTGAAACCAGGCCTGGCACCATTGAATGCTCAGGAAAGGTCTGTTGAATAAGAGAACATGAATCTGGCACTCTGAAGACCTGGGATCCAGTTCTGGCTTTCTGACTAGCCTTGGTCAACCCATCTGTCTAAGCCTCATTTTCATCATTTATTATATGAAAGACTTGGGCCTAAATTATTTCTGCGCAGATACAGATTTTTTTTCTCCTGCCAGGCTCCCACTTAGTAGGGGATCTGCCCTCCTTCGACTCCATCATATGTGTGGTTACAGTGGGACCATACTACTAATCACCAAATCCATACAATCTAACCCTGTCCATGGACCAGTGTTGACTGGTTCAGGCATAGGAACTCCCAAGCTGGGCCAATATGAGGTTTTTTCCTCATGGAATTTTAGAACTGGAATCAAAATATTAGTATCAGCCTTCTGGTGGCTGAAACTGAGACTATACAAACTGCTACTGGTTGTTGGCCAAATTCCCCCAAATTGATCTGAGTGGTAGAAATTGCCAATAGATAGAGAAAAGAAGCTGACACAGAAGTCGAACAGAATGACAGATACAACTTTTAAATCCATGATTCTTAATTAGGCCCAATGCATTCCTGTCCTCTGTGTAATTAGATATCTTAGAATCCTCACATTACATTCCCCATTTAAAAGAACTAAATTAGCCACTTAGCCATTAAACCATCTAGTAATTGAAATGAAAATAATTACATCCAATATATGTACTATCTCTTTCATTTCTAGGAGTCAAAGATTGTAGGGATTACGGACCTTGCAAGGTGGCCAAATAGAAGCATTATATTTTGACAGAAAGTGTTTTCACTGGAGCAGACTGAAAAACAGGATTTTTTTTTTCTGTTACCTGGGGTGGGGTTAAAGGATTACTTTCATTCAGGACATCAGAGAGTTAAATAAAGTAGCTTCTTGCCTAACCGGAGAAATGAGATAGAATGGATATTATTTCTACAATCCCAGGAAAGCTAAGTGATAGACTCCTCTGTCATTAAAAATGTTGATATTTTGGGGCACCTGGGTGGCTCAGTGGTTGAGCCTCTGCCTTTGGCTCAAGTCATGATCCTGGAGTTCCAGGATCGAGTCCTGCATCGGGCTCCCTGCATGGAGCCTGCTTCTCCCTCTGCCTGTGTCTCTGCCTCTCTCTCTGTGTCTCTTAAGAATAAATAAAATCTTTTTTAAAATGTTGATATTTTATTCACCTTACCTCAGTCCCAGCTGAGATAGGGCTCCATCGGCACAAAGGGTGGAAGTGAGGGTATTGGTAAGAAGTAAAACAGGAGAAAATTCAAGAAGCTTTAGTGACGTCTCACAGTCAAATTAAATAACGTAACTAAATGGCATGTTTAGAATTTGCCTTTCTGCATATAATTCATGTCCTCAAGATTTATTTTTTTTCAAGATTTCTTTACAGTAGAATCATTTTTCATTTTCAGTGAGTGGCCCCAGTACATGTTTTATTGAATGATTTCTATGCAGGAAGCACAGGAGAAGAATTATAAGCCTATTTCCTTGGGACTCTGAGATAAAGGGCTTCGGGACCCAGTGCTGGGAAGCTTTCAATCTTGTGCGTAGTGTATCCGCCTTGTCACACACGACGTAGTTATCTTGGTGATGATAAAGGCACAGAAGTCCCCTTCCTGCCACATTCTGCACACTTCTCATGGATGAAAGTTGTACTCTCCTGTCACTGTTGCGTTATTTGATTTTAAGTGTGCGTCTGAACTGGGATTGGACTCTAATATTGATCTGACGAAAGCCATTTCTCATGGGACATCTGAGGAGGCACTGATACAGGCCAGGTCTCTTAGTCTGACGCATACAGCAAAGAGGAACTGACCCCATTATTCCAGGGGTCTCCAAAGGGGGTGGGAGAATCTGGGCAGTATTAAAGACCACCATCCAGGTAGGTGTAGGAATACAGTATCAGAACTTTTATTTCTACTTGTTCTATATCTCATCCATTTAAAAAATTTTATTTGAGCATGTTTTATAATGAACATAATATATTAATATAGTAGTATATGTATATAATGTATGTGTTGATTTTATTTGGGACTGTACTTCAAAAATCAACAATAGGACTATATTCCATTTCTTGAATGCTCTTAGAAACAGGGATGATGAGATAAGCAGAATCATCTTTTTTTTTTTTTTAGATTTTATCCATTTATTTATGAGAGACACAGAGAGAGAGAGAGAAAGGCAGAGACACAGGCAGACGGAGAAGCAGGCTTCATGCAGGGAGCCCAAAGTGGGACTCCATCCCGAGTCTCCAGGATCACTCCCTGGGCTCAAGGCGGCGCTAAACTGCTGAGCCACCCGGGCTGCCCTTTTTTTTTTTTTTTTTAACATTTTATTAATGTATTCATGAGAGACACACAGAGAGAGGCAGAGACACAGGCAGAGGGAGAAGCAGGCTCCCTACGGGGAGCCTGATGCGGGACTCGATCCCAGGACTCCGGGTTCACGACCTGAGCCAAAGGCAGTCAACCGCTGAGCCACCCAGGCGTCCCAAAGCAGAATCATCTTGTACAAATAATTCTAGATTTGGTTGGAGCATGAGAACGTGAATTCAAATCCTGGTTTGCTTCTTACCAGCTTTGTAAACGTGGGCAAATAAGTTCACCATCTTGAGCCTCCACTTTCCACATCTGCTAAATGGGTACCTGGGGCTGACATGAGATGACCAACATAGGACTAAGCAGAGTTATCTGATACATAAAATTTTAAGTAGCATATAAATCTTAAATTGATTATTAATCGATTATTTTCTTAGGCTCTCTAAATATATCACATTATTAGTTGACACATAAGGCAATATTCAAATCTGTAAAGTAAGTTTTCTTAAGATAAGGAATATTCTTCTTAAGATAACGAATAATATCCTCCTCTCAGGATATTATGCTAAGCAAAATAAGTCAATCAGAGAAAGACAATTATCATATGATCTCACTCATATGTGGAATTTAAGAAATAAAACAGGGTCACAGAGGAAGGGAGGGAAAAATAAAACAAGATGAGATCAGAGAAGGAGACAAACCATAAGGGACTCTTAATCCTAGAAAACAAATTGAGGGTTGTTGAAAGGGACGGCGGTGGAAGGATGGGGTAACTGGGTGATGAGTATTAAGGAAGGCACATGATGTAACGAGCACTGGGTGTTATATAATACAGATGAATCACAGAACTCTACTTCTGAAACTGAAGTACATTCTATGTTCATTAATTGAATTCAAATTTAAAAATAAAAAATGCACTGAGAAAACCCAAATATCCTAGTCTAATTAATAATTATTCCTTAGTTTCATTAGAATAAAGGATTTCCTTTCTTTTCTTCTGTCATACTTAGCCCCCAAAACACATACTTAGTTTCATTTCAATCCATGGCTTTACAAAAAAATATCGAAATAACGTCATCAATAAAATCCTTCTGCAAAATATTTCATGGCCAGAGGTAGAAAACTCTAGCAAGAAATTGCACTCAAATATTTTGGACTAGACCTTTATACTATTTTTGTTTTGCACCATTTTGTTTTTCCATGAATGGCTTGGCCTTAGGCCAGGCAGGAAGGAAGGAGTTGTAAGGAAAAAGTAGAGTTTGGGTGGAAGGAAAAGTTGCAGTTGCTTTGTATTTCTGTTAGGGAACAAATTCCCATACCACTGAAGAGAAGCTGTAATTTGACCTGAGTAGCATTGCCTTTCAGAAAAGAGGTTCTTAACCTTGGCTCTGTTGATGTTTTGAATTGGATTGTTCTTTGGTGTGAGGGGTTGTTCATAGTATCATCCCCAGACTCAATCCACTGGATGCCAGTGGAATTCCCTCCCTTATCCTACCTCCCTACCCCAGTTGTGACACTGTGAATTAAAATGTCTCCAGATATCACCAAGGGGGCCCTGAAGGGAAAATCGCCCACAGTTGAGAACCACTGTCATAGCACATCCCCATTATCTTTTTTATTGTATTCAAGATGAAGTGAGTCTAAAGAATTAGAATTTGAAATCCAAATCCAGCTTTTACAGTGTTTCTTCTTGAATTGTCTTAAGGGCACACTCTGTAAACATTTGATTATTGCTTGTATTATGCCTAAAAGCACAAATCAGACAACCAGTGTAGAGGCCATCCCACCTTTCTTTGTAAGAGCCACTATCTCTACAATTTTTGTGACTCCGTGAAGTACAGTAAGGGCAAACCAGGATAAGTCTCCAAGTTGGAAGAAGTAAGTCTGCATGGGGCATGTATTTTGGGGGGGGGGGGGGAGAGAGAGAGAGAAAGAGAACGGGTACTTGGGTCAAGGGCTAGGGAGCTCGAGAAACACTAGACCCACAACGCGGTGCATTTCATCAGTGACACTGTGACCAAGGCCCGGGCAGTTGGCCATTGAATTGGTAGCGTGAGGGTGGGAGGCTAATTCCCTGGGTTCTTTCTTGCATATCTCCTCTCCTTCCTTTTCTTTTGCTTCAGCTTGTCTTTCTTTTCTTTCTCTTCTCTTTTTTTCTCTTTTCTTCCTTCTTTCTTTCTTTCCTTCCTTCCTTCCTTCCTTCCTTCCTTCCTTCCTTCCTTTCCCTCTTCTTTCTTTACTTCTTTCCCTTTATCTCTTTTTTCTCTTTCTCTTTCTCTTTTCCTTTCTTTTTCTTATCCTTCACTTCTTTTCTTTCTTCCCTTGTCCATGTCCTTTTTCTTATGGTTCATTTTCCTCTGTTACTATTCTAGTCAAACACGGATCATGCAAGCCAGGCATTCTGGCTATGACTGGGGCTCTGGAATCAGATGGCCTGAGTTTGAATCAGGGCTCTGCTGCGTTCTTGCTGTGCAATCTACTCAAGCAAGGTATTTAGCATTACGTGCTTTCATTTCTTCATTCCTAAAACAGAGATGATACTAATAACCCCTATCCCACGATGAGATTAGCATTAATATATGTAAACATATGAAGCAGAGCCTGGCATATGCAGTAAGCACCCGATGTTAGCTATTATGAGGGTCTTCATGTCCTCCACCAGGGAAGAAAACTGTACCACAATTTTATATAGAAAAGTCCAGCAACATTTGCCTACTTGTATTTATCGAAAGGGTTATTGTACATTATTATTATTAGCCTGGGAGAGGAGAAAGTTAGGTATCCACCTCATAATGCTGGTTTTAGGAATAATGCTAATTTTGGTTAACACCTTTGTGTTGGGGAAGCTGTGCTGGGGGATCATTATGGACAAATTAATATTTTACAGTAATAGATCATATGCACTTCCATTGAAGTCCTGCCTAGAGTATATGTGTTGCTACTGCTAGTCTGAGTACAGCGTATACAGTGTTTCTGTGTGACTGGAAAAAAAGCGAATTTTAAAAGTACATAAATAGGGCAGCCCGGGTGACTCAGTGGTTTAGTGCCGCCTTCGGCCCAGGGCGTGATCCTGGAGACCTCGGATCGAAATAGAATATTGAATATAGGAAAGAAAAATTTGAAAAGCCTTTATAAACAATATTTTCCTTTTTATTATTTTTGCCAGAAAAGAAAGTGGCCCACTGATAACCATGTTTAAGAAATAAGTATATTCATAAAGGTTACTTCACAACAATATTCAGCTAAGGGTACACCTCAGGAAATTGAGACAGATAAGTTAATGAAAAACAGATGGATTATGGAATTCACTGAAGAAGAAATATGACTAACATGAAACCTAGTGGTTAGGGAAATGCAAAATAAAACAACAGTAAAATACCATATTGGGTGGCCTTAACACTCACAAAAATGAAAAGATTGTTAATATCCACTTTGAGGGTGTAGAGAAAAGGGTACTCTCATACATTCTTGCCGAGAAGATAATTGATTTAAAAAATGGAAGATTGTTTTTGGAAGACAATTTGGCATTATCTTCTCTTATTTAAAATGTGCATTCTCTTTGACCTTGTGATTTCACTTAAACAAATCTTTCTGAGAGAAATCTTGATGCCTAAGCCCATAGATAAGTAAACAAGGATGCTCATTGACATGTTGTTTCTACTAAAAAAAACCCCCAAATCTGGAAATAATCAGATTGATGTGCATTGATAGAGAAAAATAGATACATAATTTATAATATACTTACATTATAAAATACTTTATAACCATTTAAAAGAACGAATACTAATTGACAATGTACATGGCATGTTAAAAAGGAAGGCGAATAATATATAAAATTTGTTTGTATTATGCGTATGTGTGAATACATAGAAAAGCATCTAAAATTATATATTCTAAACTATTAATAGTAGTCACCTTTGAGACATGTGAAATTGGAGTCCTCTTACTCTGTACTGTTTTCCTGTAGAGTTCTAAGTTTTTGCCAGAAGCACTTGTTTTAGTTTTAAAAGACAAAAAAGGCAGTTTGGTATTTGTGTCTTTGCACTTGGGGATTACTGTGATGATATATATATATTAAATTCACTGTAGCAAACTTCAACTCCAATATATCTGGCTTGAGGTAGCTGATTAAGTCTTGGGATTTCTTCATCTTGATATTAATTATTTCATGCCTTTTAATATTACTGTTTTTAATTGCTCATGATGACCCAGGTTCACATGAGCTCCCTTCAGATTTTGAGAAGACAATGGGCAACTTCCATCTCAACATCGTTGAGGGTACAACACTAGACATTCTGGGAAGATAAAAGAAATCTTAGAAAGCAGAACTCCTGTTTTCTTAATTTGATATTCAAGACATACCCTAGGAACCTAAGAACACTTTGTGGATTAAAACAGACACAGAATAATGTCCAGGAGAGAATTTTTACATGCACTCAGTCGAGAGACCAGAGAAATGGAAAGCCCAGTGGGAACAACATTGGGATGGATGAGATAAGAAGCAGGACAGGTGGCCTTGGGCATTTAGTATACAAAAAGCAACCATAGACGGTTCTTGAACTGTGAATCAAAACAAAGTGCGTTGTGTAAGAGATTATATTCTTGGAGCATTTTGGTAGTAATTAGCAGATTGTTGAAATAAATCAACAGGGCCTGTACCATAAATAACTTCCAGATAATAGAACTGAAAATAAATAAGCCAGCCACATAAATATCCATCAGATCACTGCATAGTTTATCAGACGTTCTCCCCAGGAAAATGAAGATAGGTATTGGTGAAAGGGGTTACATATTTAAACAGACTGAGGGGTGGGGAGTGGCTGTGAGCACTTCATCCTTAGAGGGGGCTTCATCTTCAGCATTCTGACCTTCTTCGTAAGTATGCAAAAAAGAACCAAACACTGATCGGATCTCTCTTAGCTCCAATTGTCCCTTTAGAGGTTGAAGTTACATGAATAAAACAGTCATCAGCATTTTGTTTTTCCTATTCACACTTTCCTTGAACACATGGGTGAAGCCATTTTCAAGGATGTTTTTTCATTTCATTGTCCTTGTTTATGTTTCACAATAATGTTTTATGGTAACTCACTGTGAAAAAGTAGAAAGTACATATATTGGTCTCTGCTTCCAGTTCCTGGCACAGAGCTCCTAAAACCCTTGTAATTTCCTAAGTGATAAGAACACTAGGAGCATCTCTTGTTCTAATATTGGTCTTTGACCCCGTCCCTGACACAGACCTCCTAAAACCCTTGTAAATTCCTGAGTGATAAGAGCATTAAGAGCATCTTTTGTTCAAATGAGGTGACTTTGGGTGGCTTCCTAGATGGCTTCTGGGTGGGGGCTGGTCATCAGAAAGACCAAGCCATGATTAGAAGCTTGGAATTTTTAGCCATACCCCTTATTCTCCACAGAAGGGAGAGGGGCTAGAAACTGAGTTAATAATTGATCATGTCTACGTGAGGAAGTCTCCATAAAATCCCAACAGTAAGGGGTTCAGGAAGCACCCAGGTTGGTGAACACACATGGGTGCTGGGAGAGTGATGCGCCTGGAGAGGGCATGGAAGCTCTGCACCCCTTCCCACATACCTTGCCCTACTCATCTCTTCCACCTGGATGTTCATCTGTATCCTTTATCATATCCTTTTAAAATAAATTGGTAAATGTAAGTAAATGTTTCCCTGTGTTCTGTGAGCCACTCTAGCAAATTAAACAAACCTGGGGTGGGGGGCGGTTGTTGTTGGAACCTCTGATCTAGAGCCTGTTGGTTAGAAGGCCTGGGATTGTGACTGGCTTCTGAAGTTGGGGCAAAAGCAGGGGCAGTGGTCAGGATCTGGGTGGGGGTGGGGGGATAGGGGCAGACAGTTTTATGGGACTGAGGGCCTTAACCTGTGGAATCTGATGCCACTTTGGGGTAGATGGTATCAGAAATGAGTTAAATTGTAGGATGCCCAGCTGGTGTTGCAGGAAAATACTTGGTGTGGGGAAAAAGCTCCACCTATTTGTTGCCTCAAAGTGAAGTGTGTTGTGTAAAAGTAAAGGAGACACGCAGGGGAGAAAACACAGTAGAACTGGGCTTTTCCCCTACACAAAAGGGGGAAAACTAAGTTTCTCCCTAAACGCTCTCCTACTGTTAATCCTCCATTTTCTGTGAAGCAAATGAGTTGCTCCTATAGCACTTCACTCATAACACAGAGCACTTCCCATGGGAATGGGAATTTACGTATTTACATCTTCACTGGACACACGCTCCTTGAAGTCAAGTGCTGCTTTAATTTCATCCCTAGTACTGAGCCTGGCATATTTCAGTAACTAATTAGTTAATGAATTCTTCTGATAATAGTTATCGTCTGTAACTGTATCAAAGATGGATCCTTTGAGAGTTGCTCCTAGGGACCACTCTCTAACAAATCCTAATGATAGTTACCTGAAAGTTCTCTCTATCTTTTACTAAGTACTTTGGTTTTGTAAAAGCTCTCTATCAGAAGTGAACACCATGAGGAAGAATTAAAAAACAAAACAAAACAAGAAATGGTTATTGTCAGAATTAAATGAGTCACATTCAAGTGATTTCCAAGGAAATTTGATATTGTAGCTACATGAAAAGCAAAGGACAACCTGGGATAATACATAAATAGAATTTATGAATTTGAATGAAAGTTTGGCCAAAATCTCTAATATCATTTATACATTTGAATGAGTAGGAGCTTCAGAGATAGAAACACAAAATATAAATTAAAAGTTGTTCTTTAAGAGCAATCAATTACCAGTACTGCATAAAATGACAGTTAATAAGCACCTACCAGACATCTCACTTTATAAGTTATTATGCAAAAATAATTTGACACAGATGTATGTTGGGGTTTAGAAGAACTTGGAAATAATGGGTAACTAAATATAGACATTAAACAAATACACAGTTAAGAATAGTATCATGGGATGTAGGAAGAATAACCACATTTCTAGGATGTAGACTAGACCAAATAATGTAGGGTGTAGCAAGCAATTTTGTTTTCCCAAATCAATTCTAGAAAGCTCCATGGAAAATATCAGGAGACACACTTAAAATAAGCAAGTACAATAAGGCAGGTTAAGAGAGACTAAGTCCTTGGCACAGCTTGGCAGGGGCCCCAGAAGAAAGACTGGGATGATTCAACAAAGGAAGGAAACTTGAAATAAACAAAGATTGGCTAAAACCCAGAAGACAATAAGGGTGTGAAGTGTTTTAGCTTCCTGATAAAGAGCTTTAGGGCTGAGGGTGGCATTCTCTAGTATGAAGGATGGTCAGTGTCTTCTTAGGATTTAAAATCTTGGGGAGAAAGAAAACATCTCCGTCTGGTAAGGTAAGGACTGGCCAGATGTAACCAGAATGGAATTTTTCCACATCTAATAATTTTTTTTTTTGCATCTAATAATTTTTAAATGTAGCATTCTTCAATATGGCATATATTTAGATTTTCTTACGCAGACCTATTAAAGATACTGTCATAGAATTCCAAAATGGACATATTTGGGGATGCTAAGAAGATCAGTGTCATTAGAGGAAAACAACAGCACTTATTTTTATTATTTGTCATGGCATTGATTCAGATAACATCTTGTTTTTTCTAAATGTTTCCTTTTGGTTTTTCATGTCTCCCTAGCTAGACTGTAGATTTCTGGAAAGCAGGCCTCCTCCTAGCATCTAAGTTGCCCTGAATATTCTCTCACCTACATATCTTTTATCCATCCTCTTCTCTCTGGCCCCTGACTAATACCCTAATTATCTCTTAGGTAGACCTTTGCAACAGCCTTTTTGCTGGTCTCCAAAATTTTACGACATATCTAGGAATACACAGAAAACCAAAAGGAAACACTTAGATAACACAAGATGGTACACAAAACAGGTAATAAAAATAACTGCTATCTTTTCCCTCTAATACTGACATTTCCTTTATAGCTCTCTTCCCACCCCATCACCTAAACTTCTATATTCTTGTTATTACAACTGCTAAACAATATAGATTATATATATAAACATATACATACATTACCATCCCAGGTAGAGGGCTGGAAGGGCCAATTCGGTATGTAAATGACAGGTCATAACTTTTGTTTTGTTTTTCAAAAGATTTTATTTATTTATTCATGAGAGACACACACAGAGAGTCAGAGACACAGGCAGAGGGAGAAGCAGGCTCCCTGCAGGGAGCCCAAGGTGGGACTTGATCCTGGAACCCCAGGATCACGCCCAGAGCCGAAGGCAGATGCTCAACCACTGAGTCACCCAGGCACCCTTAAGTTTTGTTTTTAAGTCAGAATAGAGCAAATAGAAGTTATAGCAAAGATGTAATGTTTTCAGACCCCCTGAGTGGCTTGTGGACAACTGCCAGGCTTTAACATGCCCAAGAGAGTGTGATGAAGTCTCATGGAAAGCATGATATTGCAGAGTAGAAAGAGGAGGAAGCTTTCAGGTAAGTCAGAAAAAGAGAGTTGGAAAAAAGAAGGAATGCTTTTTAGGGAAGTAGGGAGATCTAAGAGAAAAGAGAGATGAGGAGGGAGGAGGAGACATGCAGCCCTCACGGCACAATTCCCTGGCGGAGAGTCATGGAACTATGTGGAGCCTCCGAGTGTCCTGGACTTGGTCTAGGAGGAGCAGAGAGAAGATGCTGAGTGGTCTAAATTCTAGACCAGAAAGAAGAGGATAAAAGAAAATAGGAACAAAATCCTCTTTTGGGGGAAAAGGAGCAGGAACAAGGGCTGAAAAAGATGTGAGAATATCTGACTTTTATATATTTTGATGCTAGACAAGCCTGGAGAATGATGCACCTAGTCAAGGTTAGGGAAAGCCACCTGCCAGAGACAGAGATGATTTACAGCAGGGCTTCTTAAACTTTAATGTGCAGTTGAATCACCTAGGGATCTGGTTAGAATACAGATTAGAATTCAGCAGGACTGGGGTGGAGCCCAAGAGTTTGCATTTCTAGCAAGCTCCCAGGGGAAGCTATGCTGTTCTGAGCAGCAAGGATTTACATACAGTATTTAACATAAAGATTTAAAGCATTTTTATTAAATACATACATACATACATAAATAAATGCATTACTGCCTCTCAATATAGATATCTTCTGTGGGTTTATCAAAGGCTCTAAGTAAGAAATTGTCCTCTTTTTAAAACTCAGTTGATGGCAACGAAGACATATCTTAGATTAAAAGAGGGAATACAATGTACAGTTCAAACCAATAAAAACATATTTGAAAGCATCATTGTTAGATGTCTATATTAATAACAAGATAAATACCTGTGTTGTTTAAGCAACACATCTGCACATGAAAGTACCCAAAAGAACTTTTTGTGATGGTAGAAGTATTCTATATCTGAACTCCAGAATAGTAGCCATTAACCACCCATGGTAGTTAAGCACTTGAAATGTAGCTAGTATGACCACTGAGTGAATTTTTTAATATTGACTTCTTTTTTAAAAAATATTTTTTTATTTACTGATTCATGACAGACACACAGAGAGAGGCAGAGACATAGGCAGAGGGAGAAGCAGGCTCCATGCAGGGAGCCTGATGCAGGACTCAATCCCAGGACTCCAGGATCACACCCTGAGCCAAAGGCAGATGCTCAACCACTGAGCCAATTTTTTAATTTTATTGAATTTAATTGATTTTAATTTAAACAGCCACTCATGGCTAGTGGCTACCATGACCATGAGAGCTAATAGCATCAACCAAAAGACAACCAGATGTTTTTGCTTCTGGAACTGATGGTATAAGGGAATTGATGTACCTGAGTACCATAAAAGGCAGCTATAACAGCCAAGGGATTTACTCCTCAGTTTTTCTAAAGTCCAGTTCTCCTGCCAAGTCATCACCCACAGTAATAACAACTTGAAATAGAAGGCATATCCATCCCACCAAGGACCTCATCTTTGAGAAGTTATATCTAATATCAAAACACACACACACACACACAAACACACACACACACGAAAACACACAAAGGGAAAAAAAAAGGAAAACACACACAGGTTTTTCATGGAGAAAATTTTAGTTTGACCTCTAGCTATAAGCCTCACGAACATGTGACCTCTGGTAAGTCACCTAGCCTCTCTAATCGTCAGGTCCTAATTCTTTCTGTAAATTGGAATTGGTGATAATACCTAGTAGGCAAAGGTGTTAGGAAGGTAAGTTCCTAAAGGACATTCCAGATTTCAGTATACAATGACTAAGCATTATTCACTAAAAGGGAAGTCAAATGCCATATTTAAAACAAAATCCAAGGAATCATCTAGACCCTTTGTTGTACTGAATTTGTTGCATGCACATAGCCTTGGAAATGTTACGTAACAGATATTTCAATCCTTCAGATTTACTGTAATGGGGTATAACCTTCAAGGAACATGCATGCCAAATCCGTTTGGAAGAATGATGGTAAAGGAGAAGTGCTTTATTTAGCAGTGTGGAGCCTGGTAAGCATCCTCCCTGCTAAGATTATGCTGAAAAGAAAGGAAATCGCACACTGCTCATTTCCCTTGTACTGGTTGTAATCTTGTGGAAACTTCCTGTAAAAGGCAGTTATAGCATTAAAAGTAAACTGATTTCACACTCACCGGATACTGCCAGACCAACAATTGTAGTCCTTTGGGAGAAAAATAAAATAGCATACTTATCCTTTATACTTTGTATTAGTTTGGAGGAACATGGAAACCCTAGTGATGGAGAAACAGACCCATGCCAGAGGCAAGGAAACTATTTAGAAACATGGTTACCATTTAGTAATTCCACTGAGAGGCAGAGCTCATTAGCCAAGAGACTGGTTACACTAAAAAAAAAAAAAAAAAAAAAAAAAAAAAAGGAAGATGAAGAAAAAAGATTGTTCATTAAAGTACCCCATGAAAATAGAATCAATCCCCTTTGATTTAGGCACATTCAACTATAGTTTTCAAATTTAAAATTTTAAAACATCTGCTCGGGCAGGGGTAATGTTTAGAAATGAAAATGTGAATATGTATTTTATGCACTGTTAGAACCTCACATGTTGGCACGATTATCTATCTCCTCTTGGCTTTTCAAGTATACGAATCTCTGCTGAGAGCTTATTAGCACAAGGGATGGCGGGTGTGAAATGCTGAACTGCTGTAATGCTGTAGTGTTCAGGTCGCAGTAAGTAGCTGAGGGGTGGGGGTGGGGGCTCTGAATTTCCATCCCTGTGTCAGTCAATACAGCTTCATTTTTTTTAATTTTATTTTTTAATTTTTTTAAAAATTTATTTATGATAGTCACAGAGAGAGAGAGAGAGAGAGGCAGAGACACAGGCAGAGGGAGAAGCAGGCTCCATGCACCGGGAGCCTGACGTGGGATTCGATCCTGGGTCTCCAGGACCGCGCCCTGGGCCAAAGGCAGGCGCTAAACCGCTGCGCCACCCAGGGATCCCAATACAGCTTCATTTTTATACATAAAGGGGCTTTGGTATCATATTTCACCGGAAAAGCCTTTGATACTTAAAACAACTGCTGGAATGTATGAAATGCAGCCCCTGCCTTCAAGTCACTTAAAATTTAACTGGGAAAAGCAACATAAATCCAGAACAAGTTGATTAGAGAGAGAGAGAGAGAATTATCAACACAAGGGTAAAACAGTACAGGCAAAAATAAAAGAATTTGAGAAGATACAATCTGGGTTCATAAGAAAGATGATCGCCATGGACTGAGCAGTCTGGAAAGAGGGAGAGCACCTTGAGGGAGAGTTGGAGTGCTACCTGCCATCTGCCAGTGTCTCTGTGAGGACAGGCCACCTTTGCTGACCTTGTGAACCCTGGTCTGAACCCTACCTACCTAGGACCCAGAACCCACTTGTACCTTCTTTTTTTTTTTTAATATTTTATTTATTTATTCATAAGAGACACACAGAGAGAGAGAGGGGCAGAAACATAGGCAGAGGGAGAAGCAGGCTCCACGCAGGGAGCCTGATGTGGGACTCGATCCCAGGACCCCAGGATCACATCCCAGGCCGAAGGCAGGCGCTAAACTGCTGAGCCACCCAGGCGTCCCCCACTTGTACCTTCTTAACTGTGATGATGTCCTATCCCAGCAGTTACCTGGCACTTGTACTGTTGGCCCATACATGCTTTTGATAATTAATCATCTTTAACAAGTTTGTAAGTGGTCGTGGTGAATTCCTAAAACTGATGACAATAGTAATGAGAGCCACCTGTGAGCAGCAGCTAGCATGACCAGCCTCTTTCCCACAGACCCACCTGAGAAAACACAACCAAGTAAATACAAGCACACCTCAGCCCTGGTGACCCATGACAGGGCCACAGAATTTTGACTAGTGCTCATTGGTAGCTGTGCCAACTGAATGGAGTTGGAATTTCAGGTAGAAACTGTGATCTGTATCTGTATTTATCTTCTCACACAGCTTTTCAAGTCTTACGAGATACCCCTTCCCTAGCTGAACCAACTCTTTGGCCTTGATCTGTCTTAGCCTATGATGTGTGTTGGGCCATTCTTTCCTGTGTGCTGCTGGAACAGAGGTTCTTAGGTAGGGATGTGTTTGGAGACAGGATGAAAAGTAGTTGCAAGGAAAAGGGGAGAAGACTGTGAACGGCTAAGAAGGACCAAGTACCTGGCATACTTCTGGAAGAGCAGATCTGTCAGTTTCATTACAGATCTGCTGATCACAGTCTTGGGAGTGGGGCTAAGGAATCTGCATTAAAGCAATTCTTGCAGAATATTTTAAAAAAATTTTATTGTAGAAAATTTCAAATGTATGAAATAATAATGAGAATGTGCTCATTGTTGTTCCATAGCCAATCTTGTTTCATCTCTATCCCTGCCTATTTCTTCCCACTCCTCACCCCACTGAAGGATTTTGAAGCAAACCTCAGATATATCATTTCATCTGTAAGATATTTCGGTATGTATTTCTAAAAAGATGAAGACTAAATAAAAAACACACAACCACAACACTAATATTTAAAAAAAAAAAATCCCTTATCATCATCAATCTCCAATTAGCATTTGTTTCCCCAATCATCTCAAATTGAAAACTATTTGTTCAAATCAGGATCCGCACGTTGCATTTGGTCACTCTGTCTCTTGTACTGGTAAAGGTGCAGACACTGGGAGAGAGCAATGCGGCCTCTTGAGCTTAGGGTAGCTGCTGACAGAAAGTGGCCCCCTGAATCTTGACATAGGACCATTTCCGATTGTTTGAAAGTAGAATTCTCTGTCCAGACCAAGACAATTTTCTAAAAAAAAAAATCTGGTAAGATCTTCAACAACTAGGTGAGAGGTGAGGGCTAGAAATGCAACCTTCAAAAGAAGGGCACAAAAATGTCCTGAGAGTGGTATGGGGGACACCAAAGGCAAGGAAAGTTTCAGGCCTGTGTCTTGGTTATAGGATTGGGAACAATCTAAAACTCATTAATTTGGACTAGTGAACATAGATTGCCCCGTCAGGTAAGCAACGTGCGTGAAAGTGGCCAGCACAGTTCCTTGCACAGGACAGCCAAGACGGTTTTCATAGTTTCTCCCAAAGCCTGTAATCGATTCCTTCCCTGATGCAGCTGAACCTGGAGCAGATGCAAATTTCTTCAAAAGGAAAGGAGGCCTTTGCAAGTGACTCAACTTTCCTTGTACTTAATCATGACTCTCACAGGGCACTCGTTTACTGATAGCTTGCTAAGGGCCAGGCCACGTGTCTAGCAAGAGCGGCACACAGAAGAAGAGCCATAGGCTGCGCCTCACCTTCAGAGCCACTGGCACGATCTCACCATGGAGTGAGTGTACCATCATCTCCATTTTACAATATCAGAGTAAGAGCTAGGATTTATTGAGCTCTTAATCTGTTGTAAGTGCTTCATGTATATTATCACCTCATTAATCAGGACAGCAGCTCCATGAATTAGGCACTATTATCCCCATGTTCCACAGGCAGACTTCAGGTAACTTGCACCGAACACGCAAATTATAACGGATGGGACTTGATTCAAGTCTGAGAAGCCACAGTGGGCAGCAGTCGTAGGAAGGAGAGGAGGCCCGCACCGACACTCCCAGTAACAGGGTCTTCCCAGGAACAAGATCAAAACAAAACAAAACAAAACAAAACAAAACAAACAACAAAACATGTTTAGGGTTAAGGGGGTAACTTCTGACTATCACAGATCCCCTCACTTCTTCCAGCCACCACCACTGCCCTTTTCTCCCTCTCAGCAAGGACAATGCTGCTGCCCACGCAAGAAGCAAGAGTTACATAAAAGAAACCTTGGAAATCAACGGGCTTTTTTTGGGGGGGGGGGCGGGGGGGAGGCCACCTGAGTAGTTTGGCTCCTTTATTCCGATGCTTATTAAGTGTTTATTAAGTAAAACACTGTTAACAGGCTAGTGTACATGCATTCTAGAAAGCAGCAATCCTGAAACCTGCTGGAGACAGGGCAGATGAGGAGGGCTGGCCTGTTTGGGGGGGGGGGGGGCGTCTTCCCACTTTCCTTGTCCCGGGGACCCGTTCTATCCCTCAAGGCGGCAGGAGCAGCAACCCTTACTCTCAGGTCACACAAACCCCAGAACGAAGAGAACAGCACCGTACCCAAAGCTAGACTGAGAGCTCGGGAGATGCGTCAGGAACTTCGGATCCGGTCCCCGGGTCGCATGGGATACAGGCTGGCTTTCTAGGTAGGAAAGGGCTAACTAACAGCATTTACAGAGCCAGGAGCTGTGAGTTCTCCGGTCCGCAGACCCTGGACTCGCGGCTGGAGCCCCAGCAGGTTTCCGTGCAAAAACCTCTCTAGATGAATGCATACATTGTCCTGTAACAATGCAAAAGTGACAGCTGCCTATTCAATAACCGTTCCGCCCCCGTGCAGAGCAGTTCGTGCCACAGAGGCATCTTCTGCGCTATAGTTATGCAACCTCACTCGCAGCGGGAGTTATTTCCTGTGCTTCTGGCTGCGCCAGATTCATGTAACACGCCTACTCGGGGCTTCAATGGAAGTCGTTCTCCATTAACAACCAGCCTGGCTTTCGGGGATGAATGCCCTGCACAGCACACCCCTCGCGCAGTCGGAATCCAAGGTATTAAATAAAACTAACTCTAACACGCACGCACACGCACACGCACACACTCCCGTGGTGCAGGCAGCTAAGGGCCTGCAGCAATGCAAGCAGAGGGACAGCAGGCGGAGCTCTCTTTGTACGGTCCCTCCCTCTCACCCCCACCGACTGAGAAATGAACTCGTGCCAGTTCCATTCTTTGCTCTGCAAGGAAAACACACACACACACACACACACACACGCGCGCGCACACACTGCAGAGCAAAACAAAGCAGCCTCCAATCTCCCCCTGGAGCACACCGCCATCCTAGCCTCCCCGTTCTAACAACCCGGGTGCTCCAGGGCGAGCACCCGGGAGCACCCGGGAGCACCGCGGCGCCACAATGCAACCTCCCCGGCAGCTCCCCGTGCAGCTCCCGCCCCCGCCCCCGCCCCCGCCCCCGCCCCGGCCGCGGCGAGCCAGAGTTTGGAGCGCGCACGCACACGGGGCGCGGGGCCGGGCGTATCCCTCCGCCTCCCGCCTCCTCTCCCCGCTCGGCGGCTCCACAGCGATTTGGGGAATGGAAGGGAGGAGGGAACTACTTTCCTGAAACTTGCCGAGCCGCGCACGACTTGGAGTCGCCGTGATTCGCCCGGAGGCCGCGGCGCCGAGCCCTCCCCGCACGCCCTCGCAGCCCGGGCCGCGCGCTCGGCAGCCCCACCCCGTGCCCGCCGCGGCCCCCGGGGGAGGCGGGCGGCCGGGACCCGTCGCCAGGGACTACTTCGCCTCCGTCTCCCGTGGGCGCCCCCGGCTCGGGCAGCGGAAGGAGCGGGCGGCGTGAGCGCTTCCGCCGCCCCCTCGCGGCTCCCCTCCGGCGGGTGCAGGACGGGCCCGCCGCGCTGCTGGTGGGCACGGCTGGCGGGGCCCCGCGGCGCCCTCGTCGCTGCCCGCGGCCTCCCGGGACCCTGTGCGCCGGGCGGGGGAGGGCGGCTCGCCCGTGCTGGCCCCGCGCCCCGCGCCCCCTCCTCCCCCGCGGGAGGCGTCCCGGCTGGAGCGTGTCTGCAGGAATCCGCCGCCGCCGCCGCCGCCGCCGCCGCCAGGCCCCCGCGCCCGGTCCCGCTCGCGCTGAGGACCGCCCCGGGCGCCGCCGGGCGCTGAGCGGGCCGCCCGCGGCGAGGTGGGAGATGCTGGGGAGGGCTCCGGCGGGACCGCGCCGCCGCCGCCCGGAGCCTGGGCTCGGCGCCCTCCCGCCGGCCCCCGCCGCGCGCAGCTCCGCTTCCTCCTCGCCGCATCCCTGAGGGAAGCGCCGCCTCTGCTCCCGGCTCCTCCGCCCGCCCGCGCGCCCGCGCGCTCCTTCCTGGCCGGACCCCGCCGCGCTCCCCCCGGCCCGCAGCCGCCGCAGCCGCCGCAGCGCCTCTCCCTTCCCTCCGCGCCCAGCCTCCCGGGCCTCCTCGGATCCCCTGGCTGGGGTCGCCACGGCGGAGGCCGCCGCCGCCACCCCCCTGCGGGGGCGGCCGGGGTTCCCGGCTGGGGGGGGACCGCTCCGGGTGCGGCGTCCACCATGGTGAGGCCCCTGAGCCGCTGCCCCCGCGCCCGCGCCCCCCCGGCCGCCGCCGCCGCCGCCGCCGCCGCCTGCCCCTCGGCGCTGCTGCTGCTCCTCCGCCCGCTGTCGCTCCTCCATCTCCAGATCGGATCGCGGTGAGGGAAAGATGAGCGAGGAGACGGCGACTTCTGACAACGAGTAAGCGCCCCGTCGGTCTCGGCCGGCACCCCCGCCTCCCACCCCGGGCCCTGCGACCCCTCCGGGACTTGGGTGCCGGGAGCCCGGCCGGCCCCGAGAGTTGGGTGCGTCTCGTTCTGCAGGGGACGTCTGGGTTCTTGAGCCATTTTATTTGATGGCAGCACCCGCACCCGCACCCCCACCCCGCATTGAGTCGCTTACTTCTGGGGGAGGGTAGTGAACATCGGGGGGGGCGAGTGGACGCGGGAGGGAGGGAGGGAGGGATGTGGACGGTGGTGGCGGGGCACGAGTGACCTCTGCCTGGAGGACCCCGGCCTGCCCCTGTTCGCCCCGCACGCTCGGCCAGCAGCCCCCGCTCCCTTTATAGCTATTTTACTTGGGAACCACAGTGTGGGAGCGACCCCCTGCAGCAAACCGCTCTCGATCTTAAGATTCGATGAGTCAGTGACTCTTAAATACCCATTAAACCTCCCCTCCCCCCCTCCCTTTTAAACTTATGACCTGTAAGCTTCTTGTTTTTTTTTTGTTTTGTTTTTTTTTTTTTTAATTGGGACTAGGGAAACGCTTAGGTTTTAGTGACATTGAGGGCACCTGGAGGGTGGGGGATGTGGAACTGTGGTTGCATTTTACCTTTGCGAATGCTGGGCAGGCCGGGCAGGTCTTTATTGGATGCTCGTTTTCACCCTTCAGCTGTGTTGAGGAAACCGTTTACCTCGATCCAGCAGTGTCCCCATTGCTGCGTGTGTTGGTGGCTTCATTCATCACCTTCCGGCGTGCCCCGGTTCGAGCTCTTGTTTTCGTTTGGGCTGCGTGTGTTCCAAACGGCAGACGTCGCCTTTTTTTTTTTTTTTTTAAGTATTTTGCTTTTAACGTCACGGCCTCCAGAAAGAGTACATGGTGCCCTAACAGTTCTTCCCGAGGCCGGATTTAATCCCCTGCCTTGGTAGCGAAGTTCAAGTCCTGTTTACGGTTCTGAGGGTTGTAAAGAGTTCAGGGGGAGCTAGGACCAGGTGCTGGGATGCGTGCCTTTAAAAAAAGTGCATTCCAAAAAAAAAAAAAAGTGCATTCCTCGAGGGGGACCTTTTCTGCGAGAGCTGCGACACCCGAAGCCCAGGCCTGTGTAACGTGAAATAGCTTGGGAAGTGCCAGGCGGCGTGGGGCCTCCGGCCTCCGGCCTCCAGCCTCCGCCCCTCCCCCCCTCCCCCTCCCCCTCCCCAGCTCGCTCTTCCCTGAGCGGGTGGGGGGGGGAGGTAGCTTGCTGCAGTGTCAGTGCGGTCCAGAAGCAGAAGTGGCCGCCATGTTCTCTCTCTCTTTTTTTTTTGTGAATCGCCCTCATTTGCATAGCACACTCTTCATTCATAAAAAAAAAAAAAAAAGGAATGATTAAACATCCGTCACCTCGGACGTCTTGGAAGGATCTCCCAGGACACAAAGAGTCAAAACGCTTGACTGTCTGCCTTCAGGGACATTTTTGAGTCCAGGAAGTAAGGAGGATCCGAGGTTTACAGGTTCAGTCCAAAAGCCTGCGGCGCACACAAACAACTGCCCCGGTTCTCAGAACGTTGACACGGTTATGTGGGAAGTATCGGTGCGGGGAGGTGCTGGGGTCACGTGGTCGCCTCCATTCATAAAATACCTGGCTGTCCATTCACAGTGCAGTACGCTGTCTCGCTGCCTTCCGCAGATCAGACCTACTTCGAGAGCGATCGAGGAGTAGCTCAGATAACGCTTCGTTAGGGGGAAAACGGCTACAAATCCTGAGCGGGAGGACGGTCATTTTTACCGGCATCTTTTAAGAAAAGGAGCCTGGATCAAGATGTCAAACTGTGTTTTACTGATGAGGAAAGACTAATTACCATACTGAAGCAAAATATTAGTGTTCCCTTTTTGGATGCATCTAATAGAAAAACAAATGAGGGAATGTAAGTGGGCAAATCTGTGACATGTATTGTTTCTAAGTGGGCTCTTTCTATGATACTCACCATGGACGACTTAAGAATGCAAGTTTTTTCATGTACTGATGATATTGGTGGATAGCTGGAAATGAGTAAAAAATTCCCAGTAGTTTAACAATGAAGATGTTGATATTTTTGAGACACCAAATGACAAGGTGGGAGAGTTCCTTTTTTTTTTTTTTTTTGATTTAAATGTAGTTAAAAGTATATTACTTCACTTCACCCAGACCTTTAGAATTCTGTTTTCACAAATTTATCCTGCGTTATTAAGAAGTTATTCCCGAGGGGCTTTGTTATGTTAGTTTTGGTAGAACAGAAAAAAAAAAATGTTTTAGATTATGTATTTTTTTATGAGATACAGAATCTTCATGGGGACAAATCCTTGGGTTTTACTATTTTGTTTTATTTTACTTTATTTTATTTTAGGAAATGATATGTTCACCTGGTAATCGGGTTTTTTTTTTTTAGAGCCAACATTGTACATTACCTAAACCACAAAGTGTGAAATTCTTTGGAATGTGGTTTTTGTTCCGATAATTTACCTTATCTTTAATATGTAATGTTTTGAAATAGCAATTTATTACTTGTAATTGTATATAGTATGAAGACACAAAAGATAAATGTATGTTTAAGGGTAGATGCCCTTCAAGCCTCAGCATAGTAAAACTGCCCTGTAATACGGATTTTATCTGGGCCTTACATAAATTTTCTTCTACTTTCTTTTCTCCTTTTTTTAGAAGCCATAATCAATAGGAACTTAATTACATTAGAGACTGTTCTTAACACTTGAATATTTTTTCACCTGATTTCAATTTTTAAAAAGGGAAAATCACCAATATCTTGGGGAAACTATTAACTTTTTTGGGTAACCATTGTGGTAAAATCCAGTAAGGGCTTTAGAGGCCTCATTTTGAAATCCTCTAATACACGCTCTGTAATTTGAGATTAGAGTTCTGTATGGAGAAATAGACCAAAAGTCGATTGTTAGTGTATATTTAATCGATAATTAATGAGGGATCTTTTACATGTAAGACTTGATCTTACACAGTGCCCAATTTAAGGAAGGGTTGGTAAAGTCCCTTTTCCAACCTTCAATAATAACTGGAACTGATTTGAAGTGTTAATTAAAAAACAAACAACTTTC
Source organism: Vulpes vulpes (assembly GCF_048418805.1). Classification (NCBI taxonomy): domain Eukaryota; kingdom Metazoa; phylum Chordata; class Mammalia; order Carnivora; family Canidae; genus Vulpes; species Vulpes vulpes. The sequence goes on from NC_132794.1 coordinate 45,395,552, forward strand.
CTCCTTACAAAAGTAGGAATTTCAGATAATGTTCAAAATACTCTTTTTTTTTTTTTTTTAAGATTTTATTTATTAGAGAGAGAGAGAGAGAGAGAAGAGAGTATGAGCAGCGGGAGGGGAAGAGGGAGAAGCAGATTCCCGGCTGGGCAGGGAGCCTTATGTGGGGCTCCATCCCAGGACCCTGCGATCATGACCCGAGCTGAAGGCAGACGCCTAACAACTGAGCCACCCGGGCGCCCCAAAATAATCTTTTAAGGGAGTAATAATTATTTGTGTATTGTTACTCAGATATTAAGTCTTAACATTTGATATACTATAATCAAACCTTTCCTATGATGTCGATGATGAGTCATATTCGCTGACTGGATTTTTACTAGGTGTCATGCACTATGATGAATTTTTCCTGTATTATTTTATGTATGTACATATATTCTTTATGGAGTGGAATTGCATTGTAGAAACTTCATACCCAACTATATTGTGACTCCCTGTGTCATTGACTGTTTCCTAGAACATAGTTTTCAACGGCTACATTATGTTCAATGCATAACATAGGTTAGTTTTAACCAGTCTACTATTGGATATTGTTATTCCTGAGCAGTGCTGCATTTGATCCTGAGTTCTGTCCCCATCCAAATCTTTTACTCTTTCCTTAAGATCTTGTAGGAATGGAGTTAAATTTTAAGTTGGTCTTTTTTGCTAAACTGTCCTCTAGAAAAGAAAAAACTCATGTGAGTGTGCTTATGTCTTAAAGGATCTGTCCAGTTCTCTTTGAAAACATTTTTTGCCAATTTTGAAGGTGGAAATGAGATCATTGTTCCTATTTTTAAAATGTGCTGGATGGGAAAATGAAATTGATTAAAAAGCTCCCAAAACTTGTTAGATTGTTTTGGGCAGCCAGAGTGTTTTTAAATACTGTATTGCAAGTGGAATTAAAATGATCATACAAAAGCCTTTTGCAGATAATTTACTTAACTTACCAGTTTTTATGTAGTATGGTATAATGTAAAGAGCATTCAACTTGGAATTGGGAGATGCCTTTCTGTCCTCGCTGTCACCAATTATTCTGTGATTCTGGACAAGTACAACCTCTGTGGGCCTCAGTTTGCTCATTTCGTTTAGGCAATTTGAGCTAAGCATCATTATTGGCCCTTCCTGTACTAAACTACCCTAAAGTAATACAGTGAAAGGCACATTACAAGACACGGACTTGGAACATATGTCTTTATTAATTAATTTTTTTTTGGATAAATTTTATTATATTGTTTTTGACATATTTAAGCAAATGAAAGATTTCCAGTAGAGATCTGGTAGGATGCTGAAGTAAAAGCATGAATGTTGAAGAGCTAGGATAAAAAATTTTGGAGACGGTACTTTCATAATCTTTTAAGATCTTATTTTTTTTGGGCTTAATAACCACATGTCTTTAGTTGTGTGTGTGTGTGTGTGTGTGTGTGTGTGTATACACACCTCACAGATGGAGCTCTTTGTACTGCTCTTTTTTTTTTTTTTTTTTTTTCCTTTTAAATAAATACAGCCTCTGGGTGAATAAGTGAGCAAAAGGCTATTGGGCTTAAATGCCAACTTGGGTAGATCTAAAAAGACTACTTAAGAGACAGCTCTCATGCTTTACTTACCGGCTAAGAAGTGTCAAAAGTAAGGCTTTTCAATTGGTTATTTATTCATACTAATTATATTAACCTAAGACTAGGGATAATTTTACACTTAATTAATTTAATACAGATAATGAATTTTTCATTCTTTAATAGATTTAATTCACTATTTATGACAAATTTTATGTTATAGCTGCATCTCGTTTTAGAATACAGAGCCAAAGTCATTACAAATCCCTGAAGATGTTTTTGTGGCACTGTTTTGTGGGTTAGAGTGGTTTGAAATGAGAAAGATCTATTCATGTATTTTTGTTTAAATATAGTTCATTATTTTTGTTGAAACATAGTTCATTAGTAGTGGATTTTAGACTGAGGTGTTACATTGCTTTAGACATAGGGTTCTTAGAATTAAGAGTGTTTTTACTAATCTTTGATTGAAACTTGTTTACATTCTTAATTGAAGGAAATTCCAACAAACCATAGCATCATTACAGATACTTGTGACAGCAGTTTCCTAGGACTGCCCTAATGTAACAAAGTACTACAAGCTGGATAGCTTAGAACAACAGGAATTTATTGTCTCAGTTCTGGAGGTTCAAAGTCCAAAATCAAGGTGTTGGCAGTGCCCATGTTCCCATTAAACTGGTAGAGGAGAATCCTTCCTTGTCTCTTCCCGGCTTCTGGTGGTTGATGGCAATCATTAGCATTTCTTGGTTTGCAGCTGCCTAATTCCATTTTCTGCCTTCATCTATCACATGATGTTCTGTCCGTGTGTCTGTATCTTCAAGTGGTCATGTGACACCAGACTTACTGGATTAGGAGCCACTTTTACTCCAGTATGACCCCCTCTTCCCTCATAGTGACCCTATTTCCAAATAAGGTCATGTTCTGAGGTAGAGGGTTAGAACTCAACATATTTTAATAGAGGGATACTATTCAACTTATAACACCAATATAGATCAGATTTTTTTGGTTATAGTACAATTGCTATTCATTTGTTATAGATGTATTGAAGTAATGCTTGGAGTCATCATTACTTTGAAGTTCTAGTAGGGATGCCTTGCTGCCTTAATTGGTAGAACACATGACTCTTGATTTCAGGGTCATGAGTTCAAGCTCCCTGTTGGTGTAAAGCTTACTTAAAAATAAATGAAGTTAAAAAAAATAAAATAAATGAAGTTACGGTTATTAAACATTGGTAGGGCTTATATGTATTTTAATGTTAATAAAACCCATATATTACTCTCAAAATTATTAATATTTTGATAATTATTTCAGTATAATTGATTTCTTTTGTAATCCTGTGTATTTTGTTTTAGGCCTTTAATACTGTTCTGAGAAGGGGGGGTATAGCCTTCATCAGATGGCCAAAGAAGTCTATTGGCACAAAAGGTTAAAATCTCTTGCTATAGACAGAGGCCCAGAAGGCTGAACCCAAAGATAGAAGTTATAAATTGGAAGATTAAGAAACATGAATGGTAAAATGAAGTCCAACATACATCAAACAGTTCCAAAAGAAGAGATGATGGAGGAGAGGAAATATTCAGAGATAATGGCTGAGAATTTTCAAGAAGTAGCAAATCAAACCCAATTCAGTGATCTAAATACAAAACAGGCCTCATAGTCAGACTGGGTTTATCTTGACATTTCATGAATAGATTGTGAGAAAATTGATGTAGTTTATTACATTTGAAGATTAAGGAGAAATAATACAGTCTTAAGTGCCAAAAGTGCAGTATTGTCATTGAGTCTCTGCCCATAATATGGATGTAAATGTTTATAATTTATAGATTTATAGTGTATTCATAACTGTAGGCTTATATTACTTTTCTATTTTCTAGATTTATAGACTTAATATTTCTCATTTAAAACGAGGGTATTGGATATGCTCAACTTTAGGATAGTTTTTGGTATAAGAATTCTAGAATTCTAAGTAATATTCTTTGTGCTTCTGAAATTCACATTTAATGTATCATTCCTGTTACTCATAAACGTATGATTGACTGGTGGAAGTTACCTTGTATCTGAACCTGTTGAATTATCTTGGAAGGCATTTTCTTTTTACATTCGAAGGCAAAGAATAAGCTTTTTTACATTCAAGTAATTGAAAATTAAATTTTAATATATTTCCAGTTTTATAATTTTATTTCTAAATTGTATATAACAGGGATAATAGTTTAGATAAAGGCCATTATGATTTGGGAATGTAGATTGTAATTGTTTCCCTAGGAATATTTAATAATACTATTGCATATGATTAGATGCATGATGTCTATTCACCTGATTAGAGATAGTTTTAACAAATACACAGTTTTTGTTGATGGCTTCTCTAATATTAATATCCTGTAGTAGGATTACAAAAATTTAGATGGAATTTAGTGAATTGTGACTTTTCTGATACACTTTATCAGTTATCATAACTTACCATATCAGAATGTTTTATTTGGCATGAAGTCACCAAACTTTTTTATACTGCTTTGTTGTGAATTACATTGATGTTTTCATCAATTTTAGGGGTCAGTTTTGGGTTTGCCCTCTTAATAATACATAAAGGCGTTTCAGACTTTCAGTTGTTTGCATTATATATATGAATTTCTTAGTATTTCTGGACAGATACCTTAGTGACTTTTTCTTCAAGAATTTCAGTGCAATGACATTTGAGTGCCTGCTAGGTACTTGACTTTTCCTTAGCCCTGGAGATACACAGATAAGTAAACCTGATAACTGCTTTCACTATCCAACAAGGAAACCGGATTCCTCTGAAATGTCTGAAATGTGATGTGTGTTCTGCATATGAAGTTCTTCAGGGCTCAAGGAGAAAAAGATTATGCCTGGCAGTGTAGGAGCTGGCTGAAGGAAAGCTCCAGAAAAGAGGTAGAATTTTAGGAGTCAGCCAGAGATAAGGTTGATGAAAAAGGGGAGGGCATTTCAAGAAGGGAGGAGGAAAAACAAAACAAGAACAAGCATGAAAGGAGAAATGGAAAGTTGAGAGAAAAGCAGTACTTTTTTGGATATGCTTATTTTCAGGAGTGGTGGGAAGAGAAGAATGTTGGAAGCGATTGTGAGAAGTCTAGATTTGTGCTTGAATTTTATCAGCATCCTTAGGGCAAAGGGTGGTGGCTAGCCCAGGAGCATGACCCACACAAGATGAATGTGAAGGAAGTTCCTGAAAATCCGTTTCTCTCTCTCTCTCTCTCTCTCTCTCTCTCTCTCAAGTAGGCTCCACACCCAGTATGGAACGCCCAACATGGGGCTCAAACTCACAACCTTGAGATCAAGAGTTGGACTCTTAACTGACTGAGCTACCCAGGCACCCCCAAAATCAGTTTTTCTTGACAAGATGAAACATTTATTTTGTCAGTGATAACAATTTTGAAGAGTCCACATTAATTTTTCAGATAATGCACTGAGAGTTCAAAGAAAATTTGTTCTCTGTGCTTCTTCCCTTTCTCACTCCTAATTGCAAGTCTTAGGTCAGTAAGGATACTTAATGAGAAGCACCAGTTTAAGTCTTTACCAGGTAGGCAGTGTGGAACTGTTAATTTAAGTGAGGAAGTGGTATCAGATTTGTGTAGAAAGCTGAATACTGAGACTCCTTTGGACAGTTGATTGGAGGGAGAAGAACATGAACTACAATTGATAAGGAAGATGGAATAATCAAGGCAAAACAGGAAATAGTGCATTTGGAACTGTTGAGGATGAATTTGTGGGGCATTTCAGGTGTCTAGATGATTACTTGACTGGATGTGAAGGAATGAGTAGGAAGAGTGTGAGATGACTTCAGTGTTTTAAATTTGGGTCTCTGTAATGCTTTTAAATGAAGTGAGAAGAGGCAGAGGTTTTTAATGGGAGAACATCTCAAATTTGGCCTTTTAAAACTTGCCTACCTCAAGATATTAAGGTAGAAGATGTCTCATAAGGTTTTTTAAATATAGATTGATGTCCAAAGAAGGTTGAGAAGGTACAGTTAGAAGCGATGTCTTCAGCATATGTGATAGTTGAAGCAGGGAGAAATTGCCCAAGAAGAATATTTAGTAGTAGTAATGAAGAGATGAATAGTGAGAAACGGTGATGTTTTTAAGGACACCAAAAGAAAAGTCTTGAGAGGTAGGAGAGATTAAAGAGAAAGTATTAAAGACAAAATGGGAAGTAATGAGTAAATAGAGGTACATTTGGGAAAATTGGGGGATGAGATTATTGTTGAGGTGATGTTAATAGTGGAGAGGAAGAGAAAAAAAAAAACATTTAAGGAAAGATTGGGCAAAAGGTAGAATACGGTCCAGGAAAGAGAAGTCTATCAAACTTTTTTACTGTTTGTCATATGCTGTGCTAGATATAATCCTTCTAACGACCATGTGAGCTAAGTATTATCCATAGTTTACAGAGGAGATAACTGAGACTTAAGACTGGTTTAGTAACTTGCCCATAGCCACACAAGGGAGTAAGTAGTTGAAGTGAGATCCAAATTGCATTGTATTTGTACCACACTGTATCTCATACAATTAATGGCCAGACTTGATATTAAAGTAAAAAATAAAGTTGAAGTGATTAGTAGATGCATATAATTGACAGCTGTTTTGAGGGACTGGAAGTTTTGGTAAAAAGAGCATGTAGAGTGGAAGTGGAAAAAATCAAAAAGCTAATACTGATCAGAGAAGATAGACTTGAGTGTAATGATAGATGAGAGAATATTAAAGTAGAAAAGGTTGTTGAAGTAGAAAACCAGGATCTGCTAGGATATTTATTAAAAAGGTCCACAATATGGCTGTTGAAGTTGCTAGGTTGGATGGTATCAGGAGTTGAGGTGGAAAGGAATCTTGAGCCAGCACCAATGCATTTAATATGTGTGTGTGTGTGTGTGTATTGAGCGACTTACAGTAGGACATCTGCCTCTACGATTTGAAGAGACTGGAATAAGGATTTGGGGATTGGAAGTTGAAAGGAGGGTGTCAGTGGGAGGAGAAGAGAGGGAAAGGTCTAGCTGGGAAGAGTTGAGAGTATTGGAAATGATTGGATCTCATGTAATAATGGTCCAATGAGGAATGAGGGATGTTGGGATTTAGAGAAGGGAAGATAGATATGTGAATAAATTATCCAGATTTGGATTTTATTGAGAACTTACAAGTTTTTTCTGAGAGCCTAACGAAGATGTTGACTGATACTGTAGTGTTTTATCCAGATACATCTGTCTTTGGCAGAAGGTTTGTATTTTGGGGGGGTATTTTAGTTATAATGTAGTTAGAAAGTCCGTTTCAAAACAATTCACTAATTAAGTTTCTATATTAACTTGGTATTCAGAATTAACATGGTCTTGCAGTTATTGCTGACTGCCACATTAAGAGTGGCAAATCACATAACATGTCTTTGTGCTTGATTCTCCATCTGTAAAACCAGGATAATATGTCACTACTTCAAGGGATGTTAAGGTAAAGTAACCTCACGCCCTGGCCCAACATTTTCTGATTAGAGATAAGAGAGTATCAAAAAGAACTTTTAGTTCTTGAGAAGAAATGTACTATGTCCGTGAACTAATCAGTGTAATTTTTATTTAGCCTAAGGTAGGGTTACTTTTTAAAAAGGATTATTGACCTGCTGGAAAAATTGTACTTCAAATTAAATGTTAAGGAAGCCCCTTTTTGGAAAAACATTAAAAATTCCAACAAGCAGGGGCAGCTCGGATGCCTCAGTGGTTTAGTGCTGCCCTCAACCCAGGGTGTGATCCTCGAGACCCAGGATCGAGTCCCACGTCGGGCTCCCTGCATGGAGCCTGCTTCTCCCTCTGCCTGTGTCTCTGCCTCTCTCTCTGTGTGTCTCTCATGAATAAATAAATAAATTTTAAAAAAATTCCAACAAGCAAAAAATAAATCTATGTTGTGAACATTTTCTTTTGTATTTTTCTTAAGATTTTATTTATTTATTCATGAGAGAGACAGAGAGAGAGGCTGAGACACAGGCAGAGAGGTAGGAGCAGGCCCCATGCAGGGAGCTCGATGTGGGACTAGATCTCAGAACTCCAGGATCACGGCCTGAGCCGAAGGCAGATGCCCAACTGCTGAGCTACCCAGGCGTCCCTTCTTTTGTATTTCTAAGCAAAGAATGAGAGAAGAGGTTAGCTAGGTTAATAACTAGTGTTTAGGGGATCCCTGGATAGCTCAGGGGTTTAGCGCCTTGCCTTTGGCCCAGGGCGTGAACCTGGAGTCCTGGGGTTGAGTCCCACATCCAGCTCCCTGCATGGAGCCTGCTTCTCCCTCTGCCTGTGTCTCTGCTTCTCTCTCTGTGTGTCTCATGAATAAATAAATAAAATCTTTAAAAAAATAAATAAAAATAAGTAGTGTTGAGCAAGACACCAGGCAAAGACCTGGCTCTAGATAGTTTTTTGTTTGACACTTAATACTACTAATTATATAAGGAGTGTATTTCTAGAGCTTGTTAATTAAAGCAATTTTAATACCTGAGTACATTTTGGAAGTATGAGTAGATTTGACATGTGTCATTTTCAATGGAAAAAGTCATCTTTTTCAGGAAAATATCATTATATGGAAGGCATAAAATCTACTTTTGTGGGAGAAAAGGTGGAGAGGAAGATTTTTTTCAGCTTATTAAAGATTTAGACGTTTAATTTTTTTGCAGCTGTAGTCAAACTAAGATTTCTACTTTCTAGATGAGATAGACTAAATCTGCTAGCTCTGGATTTAATCTGTTACCTATAATTTGGACCACTAAAGGTCTGTAAACTTAGCTTGTTTTAGTTACCAAAAACGAAAGCAAAAGTCTGTTTATATTTTCATGTAGCCTGATTAGCTTATTATTCTGAAACTGTAATTTGTTAATTAAAAAATAGTTGCTTTAGATACATATGTACTGAAACTTGATTTAGGGATGAATTTGAAGTTGTCTTGAATGAACATAAATCAGGAACTTAAAAATAATGATGATGAAAATTATATATGCCTTTTGAGAATTATTTAATGCAAAAACCCAGACTTAATTAGTAAAAGTTAAGAACATATGCCAAATAACTTTAAATATATCAGATTAAGATATTCTTCATTCCTTATTTGATAAATTTGAAAAGGAAGAGGAGAGAAACAGATGAATGCGTTTTCCTTAGCAATTTTTCCTCTTCTTGCTCCTTCAGGAGAGAGCAAACTTAGCTTCTCAGTGAGCCAAAAAAGAAAAATAATTTATCTGACTATATAGACCCTATTGCTGTCGAATCTGAACCTGTGTCATGTGTACAAGGCTACAGCCTACACCACATAAAAATAGACTTATAATTACTGGCTAACTTTAAGTCACATTTTTGCATTTACCCTGTCTCAGATTTAGCTAGGTAATAGTAGGAAAATGGTGAAACTGAGCTGAATCCTTTAATTGGCTGGTATGGTCTGAATATTTTTGTCCTTTTGGGAATCCATCTTGAAATCCTAACCCTCAAAGATGATTATAATTAGGAGGTGGGGACTTTGGCAGGTGCTTACAATCTAGAGGGTAAAGCCCTCCTTGAATGGGATTAGTGCCTTTTATTATTATTATTTTTTAAAGACTTTGTTTATTTATTCATGAGAGACATGGAGAGAGAGGCAGAGACATAGACAGAGGGAGAAGCAGGCTCCTTGCAGGGAGCCTATGTGGGACTCTATCCCCAGACCCGGGATCAGGACCGGAGCCGAAGGCTTCCGCCTTTTAAAAAAGAGGTTTCAGAGAGATCCTAGTCCCGACTACCATGTCAGGGCACAGTGAAAAGGCCTCAGCTATGAACCAGGCCAAAGACCCTCAGCTGACCATGCTGGCGCCCTCATCTAGGACCTCTCAGCCTCCAGAACCTTAGTTGTTTATAGGTTACCCAGTCTGTGGAGTTTGCTTATAGAAGCCTGAATGGACTAAGACATTGACTTTTCTTTGTTTTGAGGAGGACAAGGAGCAATAATTACCTCAAAGAAAGAAAGAAAAAGAAAAAACTCAGCATGATTTTTCTATTGCTTTTAGTTCCATACATATAATTTTTCTCAACTGCCAAGCCACCCAGTCGTCCCTGGATTTAGTCTTCACAGCAACCATTTTAAATGTTGTTACAATTACTGTACTACCATGTACAAAGATGAGGAAACAGGAGCTTATCAAAAACTTAAAGAATTTGGCAAAGATTACATAGCTGGTAGGCTCTAAAGTGTGTTTCCTGAAATAGGCTTTTAAACTTTTGACTGTGGCAGTAAAAAGTACATGCATACATATATATTTTCAGATAGACATATCATTTCATAGAACAGCTTAGACATACTGTGATGACACAAGTCAATTTTTGTGTTGTTTTTTTAATTGAGATATAGTTGACGCATATGGTTAATACATTAACTTCAGGTGTCCAACATAGTGATTTAACAACTCTATCTGTTATGCTATGCTCACCACAGTAAGTGTAGCTGCCATCTATCTGTCACCATTCGATTCTATTACAATACCATTGACTGTATTCCCTCTGCTGTACCATTCATCCCTGTGACTTACACATTTCATAACTGGAAACCTGTACCTCCTACTCTCCTTTATCCCTTTGTGCCCACTCCCTATTCTGTATTAAAAACATAATGCTGGTCAAGACTTTGTAGTTAAAAATTCCCACTTCTGAACTACAATGCATATAGGATGTCCTCTGAGGATGTATGTATTGTTACTAAAGATTTACATTTATGTTCAGCTTATTATTTCATGAAAATAAGATAATACTGAAAGGCATAGAATCCTCAGTGGAGTGCATTTCAAGGTCAAGTTGTGAGGAATTTCAGAGGAATTCATATTTGAATTGCTCTAGCTAGATTATAGATAACAAGTGTTACGTCCTTGCTAGATTTCTTCACTGAAGTGTTCCAAATGATAAGGGAATGCATCCCAAAGCAGCCTTTAAAAGGTATAAAATTGTTTTGAAATCTAGTAATCGATCTCAAAGATTAATGTAAATCTTGCATTTTAATCAATACTATAGTTGTATTTCCAGTATGAGATATTTCTGATTATTTATATTAGAGAAAAGTTGAAAGCTTTTAACCATCAAATCTTTGCATGTTTATATCCTGAGGCAGTCTGTGTCTCTGTCTGGTGTGGCACATTCCTTGGAGGAAGTGTGTTCTGCTGAGAGACAGTGTTTGAGGTACATCAGGGTGTTGGTCCGAAGTGAAGGGCATGATTGTGTTCTGTAATTCTAGTGGCTGCTGTTTTCAAACAAGTAGGAGCCTTTGGACCCAGCAAAAGTTAATATAAAGTTTCTGAATTACAAAAGCAATATAATTACATTGTAGGAAACTGGGAAGACAATGGGAAATTATCCATTGAAAAATGTTCTTTTCTGCACTTATTTATAGTAAAAGTATTATAAAGGCAGCAATATATAAGAGTGATCTTAAATTTAAAGTTTCTCTAGGGGCTTCTGGGTAGCTCAGTCACAATGTGTTGACCTTCGCTTAGGTCATGATCCCAGAGTCCTGGGATGGAGCCCCTGCATCAGGCTCCTTGCTCAGCAGGGAGTATCCTCCCTCTCCCTCTGCCTGCCACTCCCACTTCTTGTGCATGTGTGCTCTGTCAGATAAATAAATAAAATCTTTAAAAAAATTTTTTTATAAAAACATCAGGTAGATCATACAATTTATATAGACAGTAAATTACCTGCATTAGAAAGAATAAAATTGTGCTAATTGGCACTCTAGAAAATATGCAAAACTGCATATAAAAGAAAAGAAAACTCAGATTCTGGTCTTATTTTTACCACTTATGTGACTTAGAAAAAATCTTTTAGTGTCTGTGCTAATGAGGACAGTAATCTTTTCTCATCCATAAATACTTTTTCGTGAAAACTGTAAATAAGCAGATTTATTTACAGAGGAGTTTTGATTTACATAGAGGGTAAAAAGGAGGGTTTTCTAGAGGATTGGAATAAAACAGGGAGGTAAAGTGAAAGGCAAACAGAAAAATAAAAGGTTTTTAGCAAAACCTTAGGGAGAGGAAGAAAGCCAAGGAAAATGAACTTGAGCCTGTTCTGGGAGCTACTGAGATCTGTGTAAGGAGCCTGTTAGGTAAGTGAAAGATTATATAATCTATATATTGGGAAGCTTTGCAAAATATCTGCATAGTTAAAGTGAACATTTGAGTGGTGTATCAAATGGGTTAGAAAAATTACCTTTTAAAACACTGTTTACAACAAAACAAAAAATTCACAAGGATGTTGAGATCCTATAGGGCAGGTAGGGAGTTCCCAAACATTTTTAAGTTGATCAGGAGATGGTAGATGAGAATTCATTATACAAGACTCATTATTTTAAAAAGAGATATTATTGATATTCTGTTATTTGAGCATGCTTCCTTATTGCTTTATTAATGAAGTTGAGGTTATTTTAAGAGTTTTCATAGGCTCATGTGTTAAAACAGTATTTGGTACACAGTAGGCACTGTTTACCAGTATGCGTTCAGGTATGGCCTCAGTCTTTATTTTTTAAATTTTAAAGTTCATTCATTTGCAATAACAGCTTTCTCTTTAGTTGTAGAGGGATTCCTGCCTGCTTTAGTATGTGTCCAGCCTTTGAAATTATCAGACTATAAAGGAATTGTAGAAAAAGAAAATATATTTTTACTACTTGCTTTTTAATTCATTGTCTCTCACAGTTTTTTTTTTTTTTTAAGATTTATTTATTTATTCATGAGAGAGACAGAGAGAGAGAGAGGAAGAGACACAGGCAGGATACAGGCAGAGGGAGAAGCAGGCTCCATACAGGGAGCCTGATGTGGGACTCTGATCCGGGGATCCAGAATCACGCCATGAGCCAAAGGCAGAAACTCAACCACTGAGCCAACCAGGCATCCCTCGCACAGTTCTTTGTAAATGGTTCTGTTACTTTATTGAAGGATACTTTTTTCTCCCCTAAAATTTTCCTTATTACCTTTGCTACCATATGGCACTTAGTTAGAATCTAATGAATCATTTCCAATAAAATTTCCTGTGATAGTAGAAAGATTCTGTTTGTAATAGCTATTCAACATGGTAGCTACTGTGTGGCTCTTTGGCTAGTGAGTACTTAAAATGTGGCTTGTGTGACTGAGGAACTAAATTTTTAATTTAAATAGCTACTTGTAACTAGTAATTCCTGTATTAGATAGCATAGGTCCTGAGAATTACTAATCTTTCAATTCCAGCAGATTTTTTGAAAACAGTGACATGTTTTGTATTCAATCTTAGCCAGTTTGTTGAAGAACTCTCTAATTTTTTAAAATAGGGAGGTAATCTTCCAAAGTATGGTATATAAGATAATTTTAGTTGTTTTTACAAACATGACATTAAGTTGAAAAGTTATTCCTTTCGCAATACTTTTTGCATCTTAATTAAGAAAAATGGTGTGTGTGTGTGTGTGTGTGTGTGTGTGTGTGTGTGTGTGTGTGTTTAATAAGGAAGGAGTAATATCAGCCTCAGTCTCCGGTAGACAGCCAATACAGTTTGAGTTTTACTGTATTACATTTTATAGTTACTATCTATTTATGCTTGTGATTTGTTTTAAATTGGCTGTAGTGATTAAAATCTTTTAGGAACATTTTTTGGGTAATGTATGTGGCACCACATTTAAGGTGAAAAATTGATGATGGTAGTGAATGTCAAAAGAAGAACAAATGTATGACATACTGATCTCTAGTGCAAGGAGAGCTGGATTGGTAGAGAATCAGTTGCCCTGTTGTGACACTAGGTTGCTGAGGCACTCTGTCTTTTTTAGGTGTGATATCCAAATGCTTTGGTGAAATAGGAAAGAGGTTGGTTTAGAGTGAGAGGAGATTTTTTTTTTTTTTTAGATTTTATTTATTTATTCATGAGAGACACACAGAGAGAGAGAGAGAGAGAGAGAGAGGGGCAGAGACACAGACAGAGGGAGAAGCTCCCTGCATGGAGCCTGATGTGGGACTCGATCCCGTGTCTTCAGGATCACGCCTGAGGCTGAAGGCAGCGGTGATAAACCGCTGAGCCACTGGGGCTGCCCATGAGAAGAGATTTAAAATTTTTTTGAATTTTAATTCCTGTGTAGTTAACATCAGTATTGTATTAGTTTCAGAGATTTACATTTTTAAGTGTATTTTATGCTATAATAACTGATAATGCATGCCACTTTAGACAGAAGGTAAGATGTATTAAGCATTTTGCTATATGTCTGACATGAATTACCTCAGTTAATACTTCACTCCAAAGCAGTTTACACATAACTATTGTTCCTTTTTTTTAAAGAAAAATTGGGTGCACAGAGTTGGCCTAATCATCATTATTTTGGTTCACATTATCATCATTGGTTTATGTATGGACCTTTGTAGCCTATTATTTTAATTTTTCATTTACTTGATAAATACTCAGAACAGTCCAAGAATCAGGACATTAATGATAACTAGCACTCCCCTAATATGTTTCGATCATATTCTTTTGACTTCTTTTCAGAGGTTACTCTATCCTGAGTTATGTGTTTACTATTCCTTTCCTATTTAAGAAAAAAGTTTTATCGCATATATGTGTATGCCTAAACAAAGGGAATATATTTACTATATGTCAATTCCTGGAACTGGATTTTTTTAAACTATTTATTTATTTATTTATTTATTTATATTCAGTAATACTGAGATGTATTTGTTTTTTTGGCATAGGTTTTTATTTCTTTGTACCGCTGTATAATATTCCACTGTGTGGAGTGACCAGTTAATTCATTTATTTGTTTATTTTTTAGATTTTTAAAATTTATTTGCTTATTTATGATAGAGAGAGAGAGGCAGAGACAGGAGGAGGGAGAAGCAGGCTCCATGCCGGGAGCGCGACGTGGGACTCGATCCCGGGACTCCAGGATCGCGCCTTGGGCGAAAGGCAGGCGCTAAACTGCTGAGCCACCCAGGGATCCCCTATTTATTTATTTAAATTGGAAGTTTATTTTCAAAACTGCAAGATAGTTAAATACTTAGCATATCTGTTAACACCTGAGTTTTAGCTTAGCGTTTAGGGTGATATCACTGATGGTCTATAGGTCACCATGAAATCAGTTCATCTTCTTATGTGTCAGTTTTCTTGTTTTTAAAATCAGTGATGGTCAGATTTCACCATCTCTAAGTGGTGTATAACATAACTACACATAGTTGAAGATACCCGAATTTATTTCTCTTGCTTTTCCTTGGTTGTGATAAATACTCAGCACACTTTAACCCTTCACTGAATTTTTGTATTTAATTGAGGAATAAAGGGGACAGTTTAGGAACAAAAGAACGAAAAAGTAGACGTTTCAATTTGGTGAGTGGTAACCAGAACTAGATTTCCCCCACACTTCCCCTCCCTTTTATTTTTAGGAACCCTTTTTACTCTGTCTTCTACCTCAAGCTAGGTCTTCTACCTAGCTTTTTATTAACACTGAGTATAAGATCAGTTTGGGGAACAGGGAAAGTGAAATATAATTTATTTAATAAAAATGTATTATTTAAGCCTCTTTTTATTTAATAAAAGTCTTAATAAAAATTATAGAAGTGATTTAAGGTAAGTAAAAGTAAGTGCATAATTTGGAATCCAATCAGTAAATAAAAATTGATATCCAGTTCCTTTTCCATTTCTCTTTTCTTTTCTTTTAAGATTTTATTTTATTTTTTATTCATGAGAGACACAAAGAGGAGAGGCAGAGACACAGGCAGAGGGAGAAGCAGGCTCCTCATGGGGGGCCCGTTGCAGGACTTGATCCCAGGATCCCGGGATCATGCCTTGTGCCAGAGGCAGACACTCAACCACTGAGCTACCCTGGCATCCCTCCTTTAACATTTATTTAAAAAATTTAAAGTGACTAAAACTGTGAGAATCATGATTTCATATCTCTTGTGAATGGCAACAATATTGAGATATCTAAACATTTTTAGTGACAGAAGTAAAAGACCTCTTAAGAATAAAGATCAGAGCAAGAAAAGGATATTTAAGGGGCCACTACACAATTTTAAATTTATTAGTTGAGTTTTTAATACATTTGGCTTTTATAAATGTGACCTATATACTGTCTTTTGATTGCTCTGTAACCAAATTATAAAAGATACATTAATAGCAGTAGGTGATTTTTGAATGTGATTAAAAATTGTGATGAAGCTTTCTCACTGAAAAAGTGAATGCAAATGCACAGAGGCAGAGTGTACAAAAGATTTTATACTAAAGAATCCATTTAAGTAGATGACATTAAAAAAATAGATGACATTTTACCATTTTTAATAGATGATTTGAAATGCAGTCAAATACAATGACAAAATGTATTTGGAATATCTATTTCATTTAAAGAAAACTATCAGAAAATATAATTCATTTTAGCAACTTAGCAAGATGATTATAGCAGCTGTGAATCAAATAATTTCATGATGATTTACACAACAAATGGGTATAAGAACAAAAGGAATTTACAGAATAACTTTACAATGCTTTGACTTGTATACACTTGATGTTAATGTATCAAAAATATGAATGTTAATTTTAGTCATATGTTACTGACAATTATCTACCAAGGTACAGAATGCACCTTTGCAATTTTTAAATTTCTTAAATTTTAAAAAACGATTTATTTATTTACTTTTAGAAAAAAAGAAAGCTCCTGTGCATGCTGGAGGGGCAGAGGGAGATAGAGAGAGAGAATCTTAAGCAGGCTCTGTGCTAGGCACAGAGTCCCATGTGGGCCTCTGTCTCATGACCCTGAGATCATGACCTGAGCCAAAACCAAGGGTTAGATGCTTAACCAACTGAGTCACTTAGGTACCCCTTAAATTATAGTTTTTATATCTGGAGCTTCTCTGCACACTATTTTGAAAAGTGTCAGAATAGTTGTCTGTTTAGTAGTATAACATGGAGAAAAGACTATATCGCTAAAATGTCTCTAATCAGAATTTTTATTTATACCCCTCTGTAACGTATGACTTGATGTACTTTCCTGATCATAATATTAAAATTAAATATTAGAATTAGTATCCACTGAAATTTATAACGATGAGAATCATAGAGTTACTATAGGATTGTTATTCATCAGGAAATTCAGTCATTTTGGTTTTTAAACTTCTGAAAGCACATACTGGAAAATAAATTCTTTGACTTTCTTTTCCAAATTTTTAGTTAAATTCTAGTTAGTTAACATAGAGTGTAATATTGGTTTCAGGGGTAGAATTGAGTGATTCATCCTTACATATGACACACAATGCTTTTCATAACAAGAGCCCTCCTTAATGCTCATTGCCCACCCACCTCCCTCTATCAGTTCTCAGTTTGTTCTGTTAAGAGTCTCTTATGGTTTGCTTCACTTCCTTCTCTCTCCCCCCACCCCCCACCTATATGTTCATCTGTTTTGTTTCTTAAATTCTACATATAAGTGAATGCGTCTGGTATTTGTCTTTTTCTAACTGACTTATTTCACTTAGCATAATCACTCTGGCTCTATCCATGTGTTAGCAAAAAGCAAGATTTCATTCTTCTTTTTTTTTAAGATTTCATTTATTTATTCATGAGAGACAGAGTCAGACACAGGCAGAGAAGCAGGCTCCATGCAAGGAGCCCAGTGGGGGACTGGATCGGGGACCGGATCCATGGACTCCAGGATCATGCCCTGAGCCAAAGGCAGACACTCAACTGCTAAGCCACCCACGCATCCTGATTTCATTCTTTTTGATGGCTGAGTAATATTCCTTTGTGTGTGTGTGTGTGTACACGCATGCGTGCCACATCATCTTTATCCATTCATCAATCAGTGGGCTTTTGGGCTCTTTCCATAGGTTGGCTGTTGTTGATAATGTTGCTGTAAACATCAGGTGCGTGTACTCCTTTCAATCTGTATTTTGTGTCCTTTGGGTAAATACCTAGTAGTGCGATTGCTGGATCATAGGGTAGTTCTATTTTTAATTTTTTGAGGAACCTCCATACTGTTCTCCAGAGTGGCTGTACCAGTTTGTATTCCCTCCAAGAGTGTAAGAGGGTTCCCCTTTCTCTACATCTTCATCAATATCTATTGTTTCCTTTGTTGCTAATTTTAGCCATTCTTACAGGTGTGATATGTGGTTTTGATTTGTAGTTCCCAGATATTGAGTAATATTGAGCATCTTTTCATGTGTTGTCTAGATGTCTTTGAAAAAATGTTTATTCATGTCTTCTCATTTTTTTAACTGGAATATTTGTATTTTGGGTGTTGAATTTGATAAGTTCTTTTATAGATTTTAGATACTAACCTTTTATCATTTGCAAATATCTTCTCCCATACCATAGGCTGCCTTTTAGTTTTATTCATTGTTTCCTTTGCTGTGCAGAAAGTTTTTATCTTCTTGAAGTCCCAATAGTTTATTTTTGCTTTTGTTTCCCTTGCCTAGCAACGTGTCTAGTGAGAAGTTACTGGTGGCCAAGGTCAAAGAGGTTGCTGTCTGTGTTCTCCTCTAGGATTTTGATGGATTCCTGTCTCACGTTTAGGTCTTTCCTCCATTTTGAATTTATTTTTGTGTATGATGTAAGAGAGCGGTTCAGTTTCATTCTTCTGCATGTTGTTGTCCAGTTTTCCCAACACCATTTGTTGAAGAGATCGTTATTTTTTCCATTGGATATTCTTTTCCTGCTTTGTTGAAGATTAGTTGACCATAGAGGTATGGGTCCATTTTTGGGTTTTCTATTTTGTTTATTCATCTGTGTGTCTTTTTTATTGTTGTTGTTCCAGTACCACACTGTTTTGATAACTACAGCTTGTAATATAGTTTGAAGTGACCACAATTTATACACCCTTGTATTTGAGTTGCTTCCAGATATTTGCAATCATGAACATTGCAATTATGAACATTCTTGTCATATGCTTCTGACACATACATGCTAAAAGTACTCTTGAGTATATAGGTAGGAGTAAAAGAGTTGGATTGTAAGCTATGTGTGGATTTAAAATTTATAAGGTCATGCCAAATTGTGTCCCCACATAGTTTGTACTCCCTACTAGCAATATAGGACCAGATATAAAATTTTAGTTTATTGTTATCTAATGATTTTTGGTAAAATGTTTTTCAGTGCTGTGTACCAGATACTGTTCTAAATACATGAATTAATAAAAATGCATGAGTTAATAAATTCTTTTAATCCCACAACACCCCTGTTGGGTAGGTACTGTTACATCCAGTGAGGAAACTGAGGTTAAGCTGGTAAATGAAAGAGTTGGGATTCAGATTAGTCAGGCTGTGGAGCCCAGCCTCTTAACTGATGTGATATTGTAACTCTTTAAATACTCATATTTATGCATTTATATTCTTTTTCTCTTTTTCCCCTGCTTCCATCAATCTCTTGGGCTATATGTGTTTGTAATGGTGAGTGTTGGTTATTCTGTCCTTTTATTGTGTGTTAGCACTGTCTATTGTGTGGTCTTCCCTTTAAAAAGCAGTTTCTCACAAAAGCTTGGTTTCTTCATTGCTAGAGTAAGATGGTTCAGATGATTTGTAGCGTTTTTGGCTCTAATGTTTTATAATTTGATTTTTCTGTACAGTTTAATTTTAGAATAATCTGTTTTTTGTATTTTCTCTTTGTAGTATTAAAATGTGAAACAATTTAGTATGTTTTATTGCATTGTATAATTCTATATTAACTCTTAATTTTTTATAGAATATTTTTAATGTATTAAGCAGCTAAAAAAAACTCCGGAGTGGCTGTGAGTGTATACTGATCTCCACATAAGCTTTTGTACATATATCTCCTGAACAGATTGAAATTTTTTCCTTTAACATTTCTAGGTAATGTCCTTGAGATAGTTCTTTATTAAGCCAATCATTTTTATCACCTGCTACATGCTTAGTAGATGTTTTGGGTTTTTTTGTTTTACC
This sequence comes from Vulpes vulpes, assembly GCF_048418805.1. NCBI lineage: Eukaryota > Metazoa > Chordata > Mammalia > Carnivora > Canidae > Vulpes > Vulpes vulpes. Next base: position 45,415,012 of record NC_132794.1, read on the forward strand.
TTTTAAGTACTGAGTTTTCCTGAGATAAAATATTATTTTAAAATTATAATTCTAGTGATAGATGATAATTTATTGGTGTAATAATTTTTGAATTACAAAGTGTCAAACCCAATAATAAACACCTAATTACTCATGTACATTGCCAAAATAAGGTGTTATTTATTGTTCAGATGTTAAAGTGTTTAGGTTTTGTGAAGGCAGTGTTTAGGCCTTTTTCAGTAAGGAAAAATCTTTTAGTTCAAATCCATTATGTGTATGCTGCATATTTTCATGGTAGTTCAATGTTTTAGTGCAGTGGGTCCAAGAGGAACAATTGCACATGTGCCGTGGAATGATAGGCTGATAGAAGCACCAAACAGATAGAGATCAGAATGTTGCAGCGTTAGTCAAATTTAGTTCCTCTCCTGGATTTTACAATGCTCTTAGGTTTGGCACACCCATTAATGTTGATATTGAATGAAATAGCTACAACAAACATTCATTGAATATTATGTCAAAGAAAGGGTTGAAACTAACATTTTTGAGGTTTTGTGTGTTCTTGGTGTTAAGGCAGTAGGCTTTGGGGAAGTAGATGAGTAGAAGCAATATTTTTGCCCTCCTTTACTTCCCAATCTGGTATTAGAAATAAGTGGTTTTTTGGTAATGAAGGACTTGGAAATACGATTCTTCTGCTAGGAAAAAATATAGTTTTCCCAGAAGAGTGAGGAAAACTGTTCAGAGTAAAAATTACTTCATTTTGAAGAGGCATTTTTATGTGTTATGCTTAACTTTATAGACACTTCAGTGGTCTTGTAATGTGACAAAGTAACTACAGTCATGGATTGACTTTGAAATTTGTATGGCAGTATTGATTCTGTAAGAAAGGTAAAAGATGCAATGTCTGTGAACTTAGAGCTTAGCATCAGATGAATATTGTGAACTTAGTGTTTTTATAACTTTAGCCTTTATTTTTTTTTTAATTCTTATTTATTTATGATAGTCACAGAGAGAGAGGCAGAGACACAGGCAGAGGGAGAAGCAGGCTCCATGCAGGGAGCCCGATGTGGGACTCGATCCCGGGTCTCCAGGATTGCGCCCTGGGCCAAAGGCAGGCGCCAAACCTCTGCGCCACCCAGGGATCCCCTAACTTTAGCCTTTATTATAAATAAAACTTTATATATGGATGATACTTCATTATTTATAGAATGTGTAGGACCTTAATTTTTTTTTAGAAAATAATTTCTTTCATTAAGAAGAGCTTGGAAATGAGTAATTGGTAACTATTTAGCCCACTTGGGTCAGACTTTAATATGAGAGCATAAGATGTGTCATTCTAAATCAGATAAATGGTCCAAACAAGCCCAGATTTCTGATGAAAAGACTAAGGGGCATTTTAGGTGAAGTACATGGTTGTGGTTCCAAACTCCACAAACAACTTGTCATTAATCTACTGAACCATAATTTTTCTTCCTTTCCTCCCAATTATTTGTACTAAAAATTGGAGATTTTATGGATGAGAGGTCAAGGTAGGAGCATTGAAAGGATTGTATAAACATGCTGGTGTGTCAGTGCCTCTTAACCATCCTATGTAATCTTTAAAAGTTTTTCACTATTATATCCTGAAGGGCTGTCGTTCAAAGATATGTGGCAACTACTGGTAAATTAAGTATAACCTAGTTCTTGTAATGCTGTGTTCCTTCAGAAAATTCTAGTGTTTATACATATCACTCACTCTGAAATAATGTTAGACCTACAAGTAGGAAAAAATATATTCTTCAGTCAGCTTCCTAAGATATTAACCTCTTACATAGCCAAATCAGGAAATTAACATTGATATAATATTATTCAAGTTTCATAGTGCCACAGATATCCTTTTTCTAGTTCAGGATATACTCTTGCATCACATATGAAGTATTGTCCCTATATTTTTTTATTTTTTTATTTTTTAAAGATTTTATTTATTCATGATAGACACACACACACACACACACACACACACACAGAGGCAGAGACACTGGCAGAGGGAGAAGCAGGCCCCATGCAGGGATCCTGTCGTGGGACTCGATCCGGGACTCCATCCGGGACTCTAGGATCACGCCCTGGGCCAAAGGCAGGTGCTAAACCGCTGAGCCACCCAGGGATCCCCTTAATGTCCCCTTTAACCTAGAACAGCTCTTCAGTCTTTATTTCATTAGCTGTGAAATTTCTGAAGAATACTGACCATGTATTTTATAGAGTGTTTCTCAGTTTGGGTTTGTCTGATGCTCACTCGTGATTAAATTCAAGGTAAGCCTTTCTGGCAACACTGCTATAGAGTGGTGATATCCTCATGCTTCAAATCAAAAGGTCCATGATGTTGATATATCCCATACTGATAATAATGAACTTTGATCATTTGGTTAAGGTGATGTCTGCCAGATTTCTCAGCTGGTAAATTCTTTTTATAATAAGCATATTGTGGGAAGAGATACTTTGAGACTATATAAATATCCTATTATCACATACTTGCCTACTTTTTTTTGACATCTGTTGATTTTTTGCCTGCAACAATTACTGTGATGATTGCCAAGGGTGATTTTCTATTTCCATCATTCTTTCTACTACTATGGAATTCTATAGAGAAGCTTTCTCTTCTCCCTAGATTTATTTAAGTATTTCTGTCAGTATTGCAGTAATGATTTTGGTGCTCTATTGACCTGCACTTGCCCAGTGGGAGCCAAGGTTGGCTTCTGTGCCCTTTTGTCATGTTCCTTCATTTTTTGAGCACTTTTCTTTTTGGCCTCACAAAATGTTCCAGGCTCATCTTATATGTTCTTCACTCCAGCTTTAGTAATTCCATTTATGCAAAGAACTCTGGTTCCTTTTATTGGAGAATTATATTTAGAAGCTGTTATCCCAGTGCTAGGTGTGCTCTTTGGCATTAGGATGAGGTTGGTGGTACCCATTTTACAGATGAAGAAAACTAAAATGAAAGTTAAAAGTCTTGTTCAAAACACCCAGATGAAAGTGATAGAGTTGGGACATAAACTTAGGCCTTCTCAGTCCAGGGTACAGATTCTATTTACTCTCTTATATTACTATAATATTCCTTTTTATACTGGTTTTTTCATTAATTTTGTTATCTGTCTTTCTTGGCAAGAGCAGGGCATAATCTAATTCTAATATTCAAGAAAATTATTTGACAGTAATAGGTATAACTATTTCAAGACAGAAAATAGTCCTTATAATCTCAGATATTTATTATATGCCTGATATGGGTAAGTTTGTGGTAGACATTGGTAGTATTTATGTGTGTACTTGTTTTGAGGGGACATTTTGCTGAGAACATTTTTTTGCTTGTTTACTGTGACTTTTCTCCCCTAATATATAGTTAAGGGGTAGAGAGGGACAGGTGGTATAGCTATTGTAAATTACTTATCCATGGTTCCAAAAGGCTTAGTGATTTATGTATTACAGATAAATATGTATGACATAAGTATGTAGTATTTAGATTTACATGTATTTATGTGTCTTCTTTCAGTGCACTGTCATTTCATAATTTTAGTAATGGGCAACCGTTACACGATGTATTTGCTAATCACATGTAAGCACTTTATGTTGTTTTTCATTCTTACAATAGCATCTTAAGTAGATATTGTTTTTTTTTTCCTCATATTCCAAATGAGCAAAGAGACTTAAATGGAGTGACTTGCCTGAGGTTATAAAGCTTAATAAAAATAATGTTATTTAAATCCAGCTTTTGTACTGTTTACTATGTGAAATACTGTTCCTGTTCTATATGTATTTTATTTAGGCTTTCAGGGTGTCCCTTAGTTCTGATTCTGAAGATTTGGTGAACATGTCTGTTCTATATCACTCTTTTGGGGTTTTGAGTTCATTCTGCCAAGGTTGAGACCCAGCTCTGTCACTTACCAGTTTTGGGATCTTGGACATCTGTAAAAGGGTAATAACTATATCTCTTTTGAAAAGTTATTGTGAGGATTAAATGTAATCCATGTAAGACATTGTATGGTGTCTGCACATAGCAAGTACTGAAGTGTTAGCTGCCTCCTAATACTATTATTAGCAGAAGTAGTAATTCATTGCAAAGGAACATTAAAAGTTCATACCATAGAATAAACACTAATACTCAACATTTATGGGATGCTACCTGTGATATGTTAAAAAGCCTTGTGTATTTCATGGACTCAGAGAAATTTAGAAGGAGAAAAGATTTTGATTAAATGGCATCTTGTGTCTCTGATTTTTTTGGATGAGGGTACTAAGGGCTGGAATGATAAAATAACTTGCCCAAAATATTGCAGTTGCAATATGTCAGTCTCAGTGGAAATTGGCTTTGTGACTGTTCTGTGTTCTTTCTCCTGTTGATGTTTTTCCCAATGTTCATGGAAACCCCAATCTCTTAAGGAGATAATTTATTAGGGATGTAATTTTTTCCTTTATTTTTAGGAATCATTGATACCAGTAATCAACACTGATTCCTAAAATATAGCCAGTGTAATTTGAAAGAGAAATGTCTCATTTGCCTTCAGAGCCTATAAGAGCATAATACTGCTTTTGATCAGAAGAATCCCTTTGAGCAAAAGGTCAGTGAAAAAGCTTTTCTAAAAACACTGTTTAGGTTCTCATGTTAATCAAATAGGGTCTCAGTGAGAAATAGCTTTTGGGTGAATGCTTACGTATTTTTTAAATAAATTTAAAACACAAAGAGAAATGCAAAGTACATAACATTCATGTGTATCATTATCATCCAAAATCACTGTTAAGATCTTTTTGTTTTTAATCTATTATTATTTTCATGGTGGTAATTATGGTTGAGTTATGCTATTAGATCTATTTTATCTAAAGATAGACTAGAGATGAAAAATGTATTTTCACCTTGGTTATTTAGGACACTTGGTGGACACTATATTTATGAAGTTAATGAGTATATGGATCAGCAGGCTACATTTTCTTTCATAAGCAAAAACAATTGTTTGCAAAACCAAATGAGTTAAATGAGTACAATTATTTAGCATCTGTCAAGCTAAAAGAACTGCTTAAATTGTGATCTCTTGACCATCATTCAGGAATAGAAATGACAAATACCCACCATTTACTTCCATGTGGATGGAACTGGAGGGTATTATGCTGAGTGAAATAAGTCAATCAGAGAAGGACAAACATTATATGGTCTCATTCATTTGGGGAATATAAATAATAGTGAAAGGGAATAGAGGGGAAGGGAGAAGAAATGTGTAGGAAATATCAGAAAGGGAGACAGAACATTGAAGACTCCTAACTCTGGGAAATGAACTAGGGGTGGTGGAAGGGGAGGAGGGTGGGGGTGAGGGTGACTGGGTGGTGGGCACTGAGGGGGACACTTGACGGGATGAGCACTGGGTGTTATTCTGTATGTTGGCAAATTGAACACCAATAAAAAATAAATTTATTATTAAAAAAAAAAGGAATAGGGCAGCTCGGGTGGCTCAGTGGTTTAGTGCCACCTTCGGCCCGGGGCGTGATCCTGGGGACCCGGGATCGAGTCGCATGTCGGGCTCCCTACATGGAGCCTGCTTCTCCCTCTGCCTGTGTCTCTGCCTCTCTCTCTGACTCTGGGTCTCTCATGAATAAATAAATAAAATCTTTAAAAAATAAAAATAAAAAAAATATAATTGCAGAATGGATGGCACATTAAAAGGGAGAGCATTAAATGCCAAGTGAGCTTAGCCCATCACCTAATATCCATATCTAAAAAGTTATTCTTGGGGATCCCTGGGTGGCTCAGTGTTTAGCGCCTGCCTTTGGCCCAGGGCGTGATCCTGGAGTCCGGCGTCGGGCTCCTTGCATGGAGCCGGCTTCTCCCTCTGCCTGTGTCTCTGCCTTTCTCTCTCTATGTGTCTTTCATGAATAAATAAAATATTAAAAAAATAAAAGATTATTTGATTTTTTCTTAGACGCACATAACCATTGTGATAACTTCATAATCTACTAGTATGATGAGGTATTTAGGAATTTAGGTTAGATGAGAAAAAGTTGTAGGAATTTGCCAGGCTGAGTTTGGAGAAGAGTTGATCAATGAAAAATATTAGCTGTCTCCAAATACTTGATAAACCTCATAAAATATTAGGAATATATTAGACTCTTTTGTTCCTTAGAGTAAAACTAGAAGCAGTGGGTGAAAATTAAAGGGTGATGTAAATTTTTGTTTTACACAAAAGAAACTTCCTAAATGATATAATTTGATTAACAATGAAATGGACTGTCTCATGAAGTCTGGGGTTTCTTGTTATTTTCAGACTGAGAAAGGATCCATCTCTATGGATCTTGTTGAAAGGAGTGCTGTGTTGTGTATCAGGGTAGGTCTTTCAGATTCCTTATAACTTCCTGAGGTCCGTATTTTTCATTTTTATACACTTAGTACACCACCCTGTTTTTGAAGTTTCCACCTTCTGAAAGGTTCATATTTTTTGTGTATATATAAAATGCATACCTTTCAAACAAAACTTGTAGTTTGAGATTTATAGATGAAGAAAAATCTGTCGGTCCCCATTAATCTCAGACATTTTTGTGACATATATATATATATAAACTTACATATATCTATAAGAGGTTTATTTATGGGAATGAAAAAGCTTTCACTTATTTTAAATGATTGAGCCTTGAATTGTCATATTCCAGTCAACACCAAATTACTGAGATCATCCATGGTCTATAATATTGCTTACATGGTCCATAAATAAAGTCTTTTTGAGAAAGGGTGTGGGTTTACTGTATAGGTATTAAGCATTCCTTATTCCTTATTCTGCCCAAGAAGCCATGGATTCATTCCAGCTGTGTCTGATATAAAAGCTACAAAATGGATTACTGGTATTATACAATGCTTTGAGTTTTCGAATCCTGGGACCTCTTGAAAATTCTCATGTCTACTTATTTCCTAATGTCGGTGGGAAATGTGTTCTATACAGCTTTCTAATTTTTTAAAAAGATTTTATTTATTCATGGGAGACACACAGAGAGAGGCAGAGACATAGGCAGAGGGAGAAGCAGGCTCCCTACAAGGAGCCCGATGTGGGACTCAGCCCGGGTGAGTCAAAGGCAGGCGCCCAACTGCTGAGCCACCCAGGCGTCCCTCTATGCATTTTTACTGTAATCTTTTACTTATTGCCTATTGCCAGGTTTTGTTTTGTTTATTTTCCTTCGAGAGGGCAGAGGGAAAGGGAGAAGACAATCTTAAGCAGGTTGCTGATGCGCAGGGCTCAATCTCACAACTCTGAGATCATGACCTAAGCCAAAATGAAGAGTGGGATTCTTAATCAATTGAGCCACGAGGCACCCCTCATTACAACTCTTGAAATTAAAGTTGATAGGGATCCCTGGGTGGCGCAGCGGTTTAGCACATGCCTTTGGCCCAGGGCGCGATCCTGGAGACCCGGGATTGAATCCCACGTCGGGCTCCCTGCATGGAGCCTGCTTCTCCTTCTGCCTATGTCTCTGCCTCTCTCTCTCTCTCTCTCTCTCTCTCTATCATAAATAAATAGAATTAAAAAAAAAGACTTATGAAATTAAAGTTGATACATTATATAATTTGTCTGATGATGATTAAAACTTGCGTCATGATGGTTTTTATTTCACCATTCCGTGTTTTTCTTCTGTGTGGGGACCATGGTTTGTAGGTTTGTAATGTCCTTACTGGCTTGCTGGTTCTGTTAAGTGTTTTCTTAAACTACTGTGTATGAGGACCATGATGCCAATTTAAATCCAGTATTGCTCACAGTTAAAAAGTGTTTTCTAAGTTTTAGTGTTTCCATGGGTTAATTCAACATTTTTGGGCTGGAGGATGAAGGTGTAAGGAGCATTATATAAAGGATGTGTTGTCAAGGTGGAGATGTTTACTTCCTGGAATAGGATTATAGGGTTTTGATTTGCTCTGTGCAGGAGGGGGAATCCTAATTGTGGAATCCTGTTTTTTGAGTAGATGCTGTGAGCTTACATTGAGGCTTATGAAATTGTAGAAAACTGAAAAACAGAACTGATAGAGAATATTTACTCCAAATATTTCTTAATATTAAGTAGTATAAAGAGTGACTTTTTTTTCCTTTATAGTCACAGCGACTTAGGTTGCAGAGCAAAACTATAACAGCATGGGTTTTAAATCCTTGCTCAGTCACTTTTAAGTGATGCAAGTCACTTAAGATTTTGAAACTTCAGTTGTTCAGCTGTGATATGGAATAACACCATTTTGCAGAGGTATTTTCAGAATTAAGGAAGATATCTTTGAACAAATACCCAAAGTAGGCTATGCAGATAATAAGACCTAGACACGTGTTTACTATTAAATGTTATTAAAAGCTTGGATTACTTTGTTTCATTTTAGGTAGTTTGTTTTTGTGATTATAAAAGAGGAAAATAAAGGTAACCTCCAACTGCTACTTGTAAGTTTTTCAGATTGTTTTTTCTTTATGGCATATTGTACACATTTTATCTTTTTATTTCTCCAAAACTGGGTCTTTAGACTGGCCTGTTACTGTGAATGAAAAATGTAGCTTTTACAGGGTTTTTGTTTGTTTTTTTTAAAGATTTTATTTATTTATTCATGAGGGAAACACAGAGAGGCAGAGACACAGGCAGAGGGAGAAGCAGGCTCCATGCAGGGAGCCTGACGTGGGACTCGATCCCAGGTCTCCAGGATCATACCCTGGGCTGCAGGCAGCGCTGCGTCACCGGGGCTGTCCCTTTTACAGGGTTTTAAGCAAGAATCATATGACCTTACTTTTTTTTTTTTTAAGATTTTTCTTTCTTTTTTTCCTTCAGAGATTTTTATTTGTTTATTCATGAGAGATGCACAGAGAGAGGCAGAGACATAGGCAGAGGGAGAAGCAGGCACCCTGTGGGGAGTTTGATGTGGAACTTGATCCCAGGACCCTGGGATCATGACCTGAGCTAAAGACACATTGAGCCACCCAGGTGCCCCAAATTTTCTTTCTTTTAGAGAGAGTGCACACAATGGTGGGGGGCGGGGGCAGAGGGAAAAGGAAAGAATCTCAAGCTGACTCAGTGCTGTCTTGCTGACCGAGGGCTTGATCTCACAATCCTAAGATCACAACCCCAGCTAAAACCAAGTATCCAACACTTAACCAACTGAGCCACTGAAGTGCCCCCTGACTTATGTTCTTAAAAGACCATTCAAAAGTTTTTGGCTTCTAGGGGTACTTAAGACTTTTTTTTTTTAAAGCTACCTTCTTTCTCAAGAAAGTCCACTGGTATTTGAAACTGTATTTCTAATAAATAAAATTTAGACAGAATTGTCATCTTTATAATACTGAGTTTTGGTTTTAGAAAACCTAGGAAATCAGGGCGCCGAGGTGTTGCAATCAGTTAGCATCAGAGTCTTTCCACTGAGGTCAGGTTGTGGTCTTAGTCATGAGATCACCCTATGTCAGCCTCTGTGCTTAGCAGTGTATAGTCTGCTTGAGATTCACTCCCTCTCCCTCTGCCCATCCTGCTCATGCTCTCTCTCTCTCTCTCAAATAAATAAATCTTAAAAAAAACAACAACTGGTCTTTATTCTTCAAGTCCTTTATATTCTTCATTAAAGCTTTATAGATTTTTTCATATTGATCTGTACATTTTATTCTAATAACTTTGTATTTTTTTATTGTGAATTGGCTCTTTCTGTATTGCAATTTCTAACTCCTCTGTAAATAGAAAAGCCAGTTAATTTTTAATTTTTCTTATATTCTCTACTGCTGTACATTAACTTCGTATCCTGCAACTGTGCTATAATTACCAGTCTAGAAGTTTTAAGTGCTGATTCTCTCAGATTTTCTACATAAATGATATCATCTGTGAACAGTCACGGTTTTTAAAATTTCTTCCTTATCAGTTTGAATGCCTTTTATTTTCTTGTCTTAACTGAATTATCTAGAAATTCAGGTATAGTGTTAGGAAATCTGTATACATTTTCTTTTCTTGTCTTACTACGTTGGCTAGGACCTCTATAATATATTGTTGAAAAAGAGTGGTGAGAGGGGGTTTTCTTGTCTTCGATGGAAAGCTTCTAGGTTCTCACCATTAAGTATAATGTTAGCAGTAGTGTTTTGTAGATATTCTCTATTAAGATACTCCATATCTATTGCTAGGTTACTGACAGTTTTGATTATGAATGGCTGTTACATTTTGTCAAATGCTTTGCAGCTATTGATAAAATTATGTGATTTTTTTTATTCTTTAGCCTTTGACACAATACATTATATTAATTTTTTTAAAATGGTGAACCAGCTTTGTATACTTGGGATAAATTCCTTGGTGGTGGTATATAATATTTTTTCACATATTGTAAATTTTTTATACATTTTTTTACACATTGCTTATGTGTTCATGAGAGATATTAGTCTGTAGTTTTTATTTAATTTCGATATTAGGGTAACACTGATGTCATAGATTAAGTTAGGAAGTATTCTCTATTTTCTGGAAGAGATTGTAGAAAAGTGGTATACTTTCTTAAAGTTTCTTTTATGTTTGGGAGAATTCAGTGAACCAAAGTAAGCCTAGAGCTTTCTGTTGTGGCAGGTTACTGATTACTGACTCAATTTTTAAAATATATCTAGGCCTTTTCAGACTTTTTTTAATGTGAAATTTGGCAGATTGTATCTGTCAGTGAATTGATCTATTTCATGTAGGGTATCAAATTTGTGGACGTACAGTCGTTCAGAGTATTCCTTTATCATTCTTTTAATGTCTGTGGAATCTATAGCAATGTTTTCTCTTTCATTTCTGGTATTGATCATTTTTATTTTCTCTCTTTTTTTCTTAGCCTGGCGAGATACATCAATTTTATTGATCTTTTCCAAGAACCAGCTTTTGGCTTTTGGTGTTACTGATTTACTCTGCTAATTTTCTGCATCCAATTTAATTTATTTCTGCTCTAATTTTTATTTTTATTTATTTTTGATTTCTGCTCTAATTTTTAGTTTCATCTCTTTTGCTTTTTCTGTATTTCATTTGCTCTTCTACTTTGCTAACTTAATAGCTGAGGTAATTGATTTTAGATTTTCTTTTCTTTCTTTTTTTTTTTTTTTAAGAATTTATTCATGAGAGACACGCAGAGAGAGAGGCAGAGACACAGGCAGAGGGAGAAGCAGGCTCCATGCAGGGAGCCCGATGTGGGACTTGATCCTGGGACTCCAGGAAAACACCCAGAGCCCAAGGCAGGCGCTTAAACCGCTGAGCCACCCAGGGGTCCCCCAGATGTTTCCTTATAGATGCCTTCAGTATTCTAAGTTTTCTTCCAAGCACTGCTTTCACTGCATCTCACAAGTTTTGACAAATTCATTTTAATTTTTATTTAATTAAAAATATGTTTAAGTGTCTTAAGATTTCTTTGACTTATATAATTTTGTTTCATATATATACTACATATACACATATCCATGTAGGGATAAACATATATAATTAAATACATCATTATTTTAAACTTCTGTTAGATCAGTTAAGAATAGTAATAAGAGATTTTATTTTTCCTTCACTTACTCTATTTTCACTTCTCTTCCTTTATGCAGATCTAAGTTTTCATGACCTATATTAGTTTTCCTTTATCTGAAGAGTTTCTTTTAACATTTCTTGTAAGCAGATCTTCTGGCAACAAATACTCTCAGTTTTTGTTTGCTTAAGAATCTTTATACCTCCTTCACTTTGGAAGGATAATTTCGGAGGGTACTGATTTTTTGCCATTTGTTTCTTTTCTCAACATTTTAAATATTTCACTCCAGTCTCTTTTTGCTTGTATGGTTTCTGAGGAGGAGTCATACAATTCTTATCTTTGCTTCTGTAGAGGTAAATTGTTTTTCTCTCCCTTCTTTTGGGATTATTTTTCTTTATTTTTGATTTTCTGTAGTTTGAAAATGATGTGCCTAGGTAGAGTTTTTTTCACTTATATCCTGCTTGGTGTTCTTTGAGCTTCTTGGACCGGTGATTTGGTGTCTGATATTATTTTGGGTAAAGTCTCAGTCTTTATTGTTTCAAATGTTTCCTCTGTTTTTCAGTTTTCTTTCTGTTATTACACAGTTTTTAATTGTCTCACAGTTCTTAGACCTTTTTTAAGCCCTTTTTCTCTGCTTTTTAGTTTTGGAGATTTCTACTGAGATATCCTCAAACTTAGAGATTCCTTAGCTACATCTAGTCTATTAATGTCTTTGAGACCATCAAAGAAATTTTATTTTTTATTATTTATTTATTTATTCATAGACACACAGAGAGAGGCAGAGACATAGGCAGAGGGAGAGGGAGAAGCAGGCTCCATGCAGGGAGCCCGATGTGGGGCTTGATCCCAGGTCTTCAGGATCACACCCCAGGCTGCAGGCAGTGCCAAACGGCTGCGCCACCGGGGCTGCCTCAAAGAAATTTTTCATTTCTGTTTCAGTGTTTTTGATCCCTAGCATTTCTCTTTGGTTCCTTCTTAGGCAGCGAAAGCAGAGATGGAAATTCTGTTTTGCATACTATTTACTTTGTCCACTAGAAGACCTAATGTATTAATCATAATTGGTTTAAATTCTTGGTTTGATGATTGCAACACCTCTGTCATATCTGGGTCTGGTTTTGATGTTCTGTGTCTTAAAATTGTTTCTTGCCTTTTAGTATGCCTTGTAATTTTTTTCTTGATAGCCAGACACGTGCTTGTTAAAGTGAACTGCTATGAATAGGCCTTTAGTAATGTGGTAAAGTGGGGTGTAGGGGAAGTGTTTTACAGTCCGGTTATTAGGGTTCAGTCTTTTTTCCTTCAGCTTTATTGAGGTATAAATTGACAAAAATTTCTTTTTAAAGTGTGCAATTTAATGTTTTGGTATACATACACATTGTGAAATAATCATCACAATCAGTCTAATTAACATATCTATGGCAGCACTTAGGTCTCGTCCCCACCACCACCTTTTTTGGGGTAGTAAGATAATACAGTCTTAGCAAATTTCAGGTATATAATACATTATTGTTAGTGATGACATTGCTGTACATTTGACATCAAACTTATTTAGGTCTTAGTCTTTCTGTGGTCCTATGTCTCTGGACTGTGAACTTTTTTAAAAAAATATTTTATTTATTCATTAGACACACACACACACACACACACACACACACACACACACACACACAGGCAGAGGGAGAAGCAGGCTCCATGCAGGGAGCCCGACTTGGGACTCGATCCCGGGTCTCTAGTTTCACACCCTGGGCTGCAGGCAGCGCCAAACCACTGCGCCACCAGGGCTGCCTATGGACTGTGAACTGAAGTGATTTTTACCCTTCACCCTGCTTAAATAGGACAGGGTGACTGGGAGAGCTGTAGTTGGATTTCCCTTTCCCTAGGTCACTTTGGTTCGGATAAAACTTCAGGAGGTTAATTAAGCTCTGCTTAAATAATTTCTCCTGAGAGCAAATTTTGTTAGGAAGAACAGGGTGCTCTTCTCTTCTGGAAGCATCAGGGGATTTTTCTCTGATATTCACCATGAGGACTTGGTAGAACTCCGAGAGGTAAAACTCAAAAAAGTATGGGGAGCTTTAGTGACTGGTTGCCTTTGGAGTTTTTAATCTCAGGGTTGTTCACATTGAGCCTCCAGTAATTTGTCTGTCATAACTTAGGTCAGGTTTCCTTATCCTACTGCAGTTTCCTGCAGAGGTCTCTCTTTCTCAGTTTTCTGTTCCAGTAAGTTGTGATTCATTGTATTTATCTGCCTGTCTCCAATTTTGGGGGCAGTGGTTTGGTCTGTGACTACGTTTCTTTTACAGCTCAGGAAGAGTTGTTGACTTTTCAGTTTGCACACACTGGTGAATTTATTTTATTTATTTTATTTTATTTTATTTTATTTTATTTTATTTTATTTTATTTTTTATGTTATTTATTTATTTTATATTTTATTTTATTTTATTTTATTTATTTTATTATTTTTAAAGATTTTATTTATTTATCCATGAGAGATGCAGAGAGAGAGAGGCAGAGACACAGGCAGAGGGAGAAGCAGGCTCCATTCAGAGAGCCCGATGTTGGACTCGATCCCAGGTCCCCAGGATCATGTACTAGACCAAAGGTGGCGCCTAACGGCTGAGCCACCCGGGCTGCCCCATATTGGTGGATTGATGGATTGATTGATTTTTTTTAAAAAAAAGATTTTATTCATTCATTCATCATTCATTCATTCATTCATTCGGGACACAGAGAGGAAGAGAGGCAGAGAGAGACACAGGCAAGAGGGAGAAGCAGGCTCCATGCAGGGAGCCCTTCATGGGACTAGATCTGGGGATTCCAGGATCATGCTCTGGGCTGGAGGAGGTGCTAAACTGCTGAGCCACCTGGGCTGCCCCACACTAGTGGATTTAAAGCAACTTTTAGGCTGGAGTAGAACCCTAAAGTACTTTTTTATTTTTCTAATAAAATTTTTGGTTTATATTTTTTAGGTGAGTGATCATAAAATCTGCAAATAATGGTAATTTTTAATCAATGCTTATTTTTTTCTACCCTCCTCTTTGATCATAATATTGTAACCATAATTTTTTTTAACTTCCTCAGTAATATCTTCCTATCTGACTATAATAGAAATGCCTCCGGTGTTTCAATTTGTGGTATGGTAATAATTATTGAGGGGTTCCCCCCCCCCCCCCACTCTGCTACTCCAATTATTGAGTTTTTAATAGTCTTTCCCATGTTAAGGAAGTACCTTTTTTTTTTTTTAAAGGAAGTATTTTTTAAGATTTTATTTGAGAGAGAGTGAGCATGAGAGTGCTTGTGCATATGCATGAGTAGGAGAGCTGAGCTGGGAGGGAGCCCAACAGGGGAGCCTGATCTCAGGACCCGAGAGCATGACCCTGAGCCAAAGGCAGACGCTTAATTGACTCAGCTACCCAGGCACACCAGGAAGTACCGCTCTAACAGTTCTTTACAAAGTGTATTTTCAAGAATTGATGTTGAATTTTAAAAAAATTTTTAAAAGAATTATCGAAGGTAGTAAAGTTTTTCTGAAACTATTGATTCCCAGTGTAGTTTCTTTTTTCAGCATTTGAATCTTGGGATATAAAATAATATGTAAATACCTATTTAAAAATAGGTTGTATTTTCCACTTTATTAAATTTATCAAATTTATATTTAAGATTTAGCTCCTCTTATGTTTCTTTGTATTTTCATTCATATGCACATTGTCATGTTGCTGCTTATACTGTCTGTAATGCCATTTATTTAAAAAAATTATTTTTTTAAGATTTTATTTATTTATTCATGAGAGGCACAGAGAGAGAGGCAGAGACACAGGCAGAGGAAGAAGCAGGCTCCTTGGGGGGAGCCTGATGCAGGACTTGATCCCAGGATCCTGGGATCACAACCTTAGCGAAAGGCAGGTGCTCAACCACTGAGCTATACCCTAGTGCCCCTGTAATGCCATTTAATAATGCTGTTTAGATGATGAACTTCTTAAAGAAAGTGGTCTCAGTTGCATAAAGTAGTCTTTCAGGAAACTCTTCTTTCCCCTCCTTTACTACCCTCTACCTTCAGTCTCTAATTTGCCTTTACTCATCCTTCACTCTCTTAGGATCCAGAGTACACTTGGTTCCTGGAAAGACTCATCACTCGGGTAGTCTTCTTAGAATGACATATAATTGAGAAAAGTTCTATATTTTGGGGGGTTTGCTTGGATTTTAAGAATCTACTTCTTTGTAGCTATTTCACTAGAGTTGCTTCTTCTGCAGTCCCTCCCCCAAGTTAAAATTAGTTGACCAAAGGACACAAGTGGATGATTATTTGTGGAGTCTTTGAACCAATGAAATTTTTATCTAGAACAAGATTGTCCGTGGTTTTTGGTTACCTGTTTGGTTATTATTAATTGAATTTATTGAGATTATACAAATTTTATATTTCATATTTAAGAGCAAAGTGTATTTAGTGCTTTAAGATGAAAAATGTTTAAAAAAATTAAAAAAAATAAAATGAAAAATGTATTAAGTGTCAGTTTGAGGAATGAAGAATAAAGTACTGATTGGTTAATTGCTCTTTTTGTATTGTTGAAGAGATCGGAAAACATGCTACATTTTTTTTAAAGATTTTATTTATTCATGAGAGATGAGATAGAGGCAGAGACACAGGCAGAGGGAGAAGCAGGCTCCATGCAGGGAGCCCGATGTGGGACTCAATCCTGGGACTCCAGGATCACGCCCTGGGCCAAAGGCAGACGCTCAACTGCTGAGCCACCCAGGCGTCCCCATGCTACATTTTTTGTATAGTTTTCTAGTTTAAAAAGGAAAGAGAAATGTATTGGTAAAAATGGATAAAAATAATTTATATTTCTGTTGAACTCAAGAATTGTTATTTGTTTAAAACAGAAGACGAAAATTTTAGGTAAAACTAGTCCATATATAAACAAACCAGTATTGAATTCAGATTTCATATAGGCAAAATTTCCAGTTTCTCTAAAAAAAAAAGATCAAAACATTCTCATAATACTGAGCCTACATTTCTGTAAGGTAGTTGCTGGAGTAGAATGTGGAGTGTCAAGTGTTCCCTTTAGATGGGCATAATCTCTACCACTGCAAGTATTATAAGCACTTAAAAGCAGTAATCTTTCTCATTTCAGTTTGTTTTGATTTCTGCTTAAGAACCTGTGTTACAGTTATCATCAGTATAGACTGAATCTGAGTCTCATTTGTGAAAGAAGAGATACAAAATTCAAATATTTATTTTATAGCTATTCCTTATAAAAGGCAGACTGTCTTACTTAAAATGATATGGCTTAACAAAAAGATATTAACAGAATCTGAATAATAATTCTGTGTTCCACAGTTATTGTATCAATCCATTAGTACTTTTGCATTCAAATCATACTTTCAATAAACTAGACTTCTTTCACATTTTAAGACAGAAACCATTGTCTTGACTTTCGTTACACTTTATTCCTCAGAATTTCCTGCCTACTTTAAGTACTGTGACCCCAATCACTGACTCCTTTCCTCCTTAAAAGGAGGAATATTTCTCCTAAAGCTTAGTCTTAATAGCATATTCTACTTATCTTTTACACAGGCTTTGGATTCACTTTCAAAGCTCATTTCCAGAATTAATCATTTGTTCCTCTGAACCCTAATGGCTATTTAAAAAAAAATCCTTGCCCTTATTATTTATTCTAGTTAGTTGGATTGTGAGTTCTTGGAGAACAAAGACTGTATCTTACTCATTTTGGATACTTTTTGCTCACTATATTATTTGGCTTGTGAAAGACCTCCAATCCATCCATGCATCTATTTGATTTTTCTTATCTGTTATGTGCTAGGAACTGTTGAATTACTTATGCTCTCCATGGTTTTTTAGTTATTTCCCTTGAATGTTCTTACTACACTTGACAATGGAACTCCTACTCTAGATTGACAACTGCATCCCTTGCACTGCGTGCAGCACCACTAGACTGAATCTTTACCAGTTTACAATCCTGGAGATTATGTTTGACTCCTGTATTCTTTGTATTCTCTATTTCTTACTTTCATAATATTTGTTCTGTGAGTTTTGTTTAAAAGAATGGCTCTAGGACTCTGCCTTGTACTTCTATCTGTAAAGACATTGTTGTATTCCCAGGGTTCATTACTGAAATAGTATTTATGTTCATATAGCATCTTCCTAGCTTCCTTTCTGTCTTTGCTTCCTGATTCTTGCAAGCTTTCCTGATTCTATTTTTTAATATAATTATTCTTCAATACCAATTCAATGATTTGCCCGTGGCACAGAAGCCTAGAGAATAGTTCCCTTTTGAATATGCAAAGCCATCACCAATAGGATTCCTATTTAGTCTAATTTGTTTCCTCTTCAGTAATCTTCCAACTCACACAAGAATAACATATACACTGTACACTCACTCAGTCTTTTTCATCATGTTCCACCTACTTTAAATGACTTTTTTACTTTGAATCTATCCCCGTATTTTCTTCTTTAATTTTGTAATGGCCATCCATTGTTTTAGTATGCCAACCATAACTTGATTCTTCTGTTACAAGAAGAGCTCCCTACCTTTTGGGGCAAATTATCCCTTCTTTACTTTGAGGCCCTTTGGTTTGAGTTACATGACCTTCCATGGGTATGATTCATTTAGGAATTATCCAATACCCCAAGTTAGGCAAATCAGAGAGAATGAGACTCAATTCCAGGACTTTTGAACTCTGAGAAGAGGCAGTTTCTGCTGCAACTATGAGGATTTTGTGAATTTGGAGCTAATGGGGTTAGGGAGATAAATAGGAATCTTAACTAGGTCCAATTTTATTTTTTTAGAGCATGAATGAGTGAGCATGGGATGGAGTAGAGAAAGGGGGAGGGAGAGAAAGTCTTACCAGACTTCGTGCTGGGCGTGGAGCCCAATGTAGGGCTCAGTCTCACAACTTTGAGATCATGACCTGAGTGGAAACCAAGAGTTAGACACTTAACCAACTATGCCACATATGCCACCAACTAGAGCCAATTTTTAAATGACACCACTTTTTAGAAAATTAAAACCCCTTTCATTTCAAGCATTGTTAGTATACTTCAAACAGTGTAATAGCAGGAATCCTAAATTTCCCATATTGGCAGTTCTATATTGTAGCCACATGCAGGCAGGGGTGTGTGTATGCACATGTGTGTATGTGGACACGTGCAAGATAAATAGTATTTTAACTTACTCTGTGAGAATCCTAAAGCTTTTGGAACCTTGAGATAAAAATGTATTTTTGAGTAGATGTATACTTAATAATGTGAATACAATTTTTTTATCAGTGAGTTACATTAACCATGCATTGCCTTGGTTGTAATGATGATAAGAAGCAGAGGCTTTCTCTCCAGACCTGTATGTGAAACCTTGCTCTATCACTGTCTATTTAGTTGGGTATGGTAAAAATGAAGATCTAAGGAAATCTCACTGTAAGAAAAACTAGCTCTACAATAGAATCCAAGTTATTTTAGTCTTTTTTTAAAATAATTTTCTTTAAAAAAGATTTTATTTATTTATTCATGAGAGAGACACAGAGAGAGGCAGAGACCCAGGCAGAGGGAGAAGAAGGCTCCATGCAGGGAGCCTGATGTGGGACTCGATCCTGGGTCTCCCAAGATCAGGCCCCGGGCTGAAGGTGGTTCTAAACCGCTGAGCCACCCAGGCGTCCCAAGTTATTTTAGTCTTAATCAGAGAAATGTTATCAAGTGTCTTTGTTTTGATCCCCAAAAGGGTCCCTGTTCTTTTGGTTCATTGTAGGCTGACAGACTTTCTCCTCAGAATGCTTGATTCAGAGGAGCCTATGTCCTGTCTTCCCACTTTTAAAAATCTACTTAGTTCCAATATAAATTGACTGACAGGTCTTGTGAACTTCCTCTCCTGCTCTCTCCCCACAACTCCAGGTACATATTTGCTGTTATTTCAAAAGGTTCTTTCACAGTCCACTTTTTAAATAAAATGCTACTGGATTTTTTCCCTCCCTTTATTAAACAATGACATTTTAGATAATCTATTGTTAGAGTAGGTCTTATTTGTTAAGAGCAGCAGCAATGCTTTTAGATTTATGACTCAGATTGTTGAACCTGTGTAAGTGTACTAAATTCCTATTTTATTGACCTCTATTCTTGTACAGTTAGAATATTACAATGAGTAAGTTATATATAATGAGGCAATATCCATATTCTGATAGCTGATAGTAATAGAATGGGATACAGTAACCAAGCACTTCTTTGTTTATTTTTAAAGATTTTATTTATTTGCGAGAGAGCAAGCACAGAGGGCGAGTGAGAGGGAGAAGCTGACTGTTTGATGAGTAGAGAGCCTGATGTGGAGACCCTTGATCTCAGGACCCTGAGATCATGATCTGAACTGAAGACAGTTGCTTAACCGACTGTGCCACCCAGGCGCCCCGACCTAGCACCTTTTTAAATAAAACACGTATATATGCGTGCCCTTGTCTAATTGGCAGTTAATCTGTTTTCGATAATAGTAAAAACTTAACCAAATCCGTTCTCTCTCTCTTTTTTAAAAAGTTTTATTTATTCAAGTAATCTCTGTGCCCAGTGTAGGGCTCAAACTCACGACCCTGAGATCAGGAATCGCACACTCTTTTGACTGAGCCTGCCAGGTGCCCCTCCATTCTCCTTCTGGATGGAAAATGATTTGGGGTTAATTTCTTAAGCTCTGGTCCTCTGAAATGTGAGTTGTGTTACTAGGCAACATTGCTGATTGGTAAATAACATCTGGACTGGGAAAATAGTGAATGAGCTATATATCGGGGCGGGGAGGGGGGTGGCAGAGCCAGAGCTTTACTCTGCCCTGAGCATGGTGTATGGATACTTTTACTTGGGCATATCCCTTTCCAGGAATTTAGAAACCTATGTGCGTGGTGCTGTTACCAGATATTTTGGTTCCTTTGTGGAGCTTTTAAACTAGGAATGATTCTGTACGCTCATGATTTCATACCCATAGGATTTTATTCCCTCGCAACTGAACTATCAGTTAAGGAGCAAAAGAATTGCCCCAGAATTGCTGTGGGGACTCTTGCTGAAGAGAATGTCTTGAAGTTGTTCTGTTGTGTTTCTGTGCGGTGTCTTCTTGAGTTAAGGATGCTAAATAGCTAATTCACATTGTGTGGACTTTGGTTAGAGAAGTGTTGTAGATGTTCTTTTGATTTTATCATTACCTGCAAATGAAATAGTATTCATGAGTTGTAGTAGACTCACGATGGAACAGGAAGATGTTGAATGTCAAATCAAGTTCTTGGTCTTTATAGGGCACTATGGGTGGAATGGGTAATTTAAGATAGGGTAAATGGGTGAAGTTTAATGCTAAATGATATAAGGCACTGTTAGAGGAATCAAAACTAGTAACTGCATAATGAAAGATAGAGATAATAAATACACAGAATTCACCAGAAGGAGAAGCCTTCTGTATTGCTGTAAAGAGCATTCCAGAAGAGAAAATAAAATGAAAGGTAGGAATATGCATATATTAATTTATTTGGTGACTACTTCAGTTTGTAACCAAGAGAAGGCATCGGGGATTAGCTGCGAGTGTTGTATGAGAAAAAGTGAGCATTCCAGATATTAAGAATGTCTTCTTTCAATATATGCTCACCTGACAGTGATTTTTTTTAGTCTTGTTAGATTCCTTGTCCAATGTGGTAGCTCTTAGTCATACATCACTGTAGAGCACTAGTCAGAATCAATGTGCTGTATGTAAAATGTGCACCAAATTTCAAAGACTTAGTATGAAAAAATGGAAAATTCTCATTATTTTATCTATTAAAATGGCGTTATGTTTGATATGTTGGATTAATTAAAATTTACTATTATTAAATTGAGGAAAAAGTCACATATTTAACCATTTTAAAGTGTACAATTTAATGGTATGTAATACATTCACAATGTTGTGCAACCGTCATCTCTATCTAGTTCCAGAATAGTTTCATCACCCTGAGAAAGTATCCCATATATGTTAAGCAGCTACTCCCCAACATGAAGGCCAACAACCTATTTTCTGTTTATAGATTTACCTATTCTGGATATTTTATATAAATGGAATCCTACAATATGTAACCTTTTATGTATGGCTTCTTTAAGTTAGAGTAATATTTGTGAGGTTGCACATTGTTGCATATCAATGTTTAATTCTTTTTTATACATGATGTTATATTCAATATTAAAAATGATATTGGGACTCCTGGGCTCAGTGGTTGAGTGTCCGCTTTTGGCTCAGGGTGTGATCCCAGGTCCTGGAATCGAGTCCCACATCGGGCTCCCTGTGAGGAGCCTGCTTCTCCCTCTGCCTATGTCTCTGCTTCTGTGTCTCTCATGAATAAATAAATAAAATCTTAAAAAAAAAAAAGTTTGGTTTTCAAGTCAACTCTTACTGCAGATTATCATTTTGTCAGCGTTTACTTCGTATAGTTTGGGACTGCTGTTTTGTGCATGTATGTTTATAATTGTTAGACCTTCTTAATGACTTGACCTTTTTATCAATATATAATGACCTTTCTGTAACTTTTTTTTACTTTGAAACTATTTTCTCTGATTTCAATATATCCATTCCATCTCTCTTGGTTATTGTTTCATGGAATATTTTTTTCCCATATGTTCATTTCTACCTATTGGTAGTTTGGGATGTGAAGTGAGTCCTTTGTAGACAATGTATGTGAGTCTCTTGTAGACAGTGTATAGTTGGATGATGTTTTTTAAAATTCCTGTCTGCCAGTTGATTGGCAGTGTTTAATCCACTTACATGTAATTGCTGATAATGAAGTACTTCTGCCTGTTGGCCATTTTTCTGTATGTTTTACACCTTTTGTTTCTCATTTCCTCTTTCTTCCCCTTTTTTGTGCATTTTATTTTTTATAGTGTATTTTTAATTCTCTTTTGATTTCGTATATATGTGTATATATGTATATATGATATTTTCTTAGTGGTTACCATGGAGATTACATTTAATATCCTAAATTTATAATAACTTAGTTTAAATTGATACTAGCTTAGTCATAATAGCACATAAATGCTGTACTCCTATACAGGTTCACTGTATGTTGTTATTATCACAGCTTACATCTTCATACATTAGTGGGCCCATTAATACAGATTTAAAATGATTGGAAACAAAATCTACAAACCAAAAATAGAATACTAATGGCTTTATATTTACCTAAGTGGTAACAACAGTTCTTTATTTCTTCATATGGTTTTGAATTACTGTCTAGTGTCCTTTTATGTCATCCTGAATGATTCTTTTTAGCACTTCATGTATAGCTGATCTCCTAGGAGCAACTCTTCAGCTTTTTAGTTATTTTAATTTCTTCATTTTTGAAGGATAGTTTGTATATATAGAGTTCTTGGTTCACATTTTCTCCCCAGATCTTTAAGTCATTCTGCTTCCGGCCTCCATTGTTTTCTTTGAAAAATTGGCTGCTAATCCTGTTAGGAATCCCTTGTATATGATGAGTAGTTTCTCTCCAATACTTATGGTCTTTTAACAATTTGATTATAATGTGCTTCAATTTCAAAACTACATCTTTATATTTTTTGGAATTTAACTTCTTGGATGTGTAGATTTATGTCTTTTATCATATTTGTAAATGTTTTTTTTCCCATTTCTTCAAATATACTTTCTGCCTGTTTCCCTGTTTTCTTTCCGAGATTCTCCATTTAATGTGTGTTGGTACATTTGATAGTGCCTCATAAATTTTTTAAGCTCTGTTCATTTTTCTTTATTTTTCTTTCTCCGATTCAGACTGAATCATTTCAGTTGACCTACCTTGAAGCTCACTAATTCTTCTTCCTACTTAAACCTGCTATTAAACCTTCTAGTGAATTTTTTATTTCAGTTGCTATACTTATAAGTTCCAGAATTTCTGTGTGGTTCCTTTTTCTTCTTTCTTTCTTCCTTTCTTTCTTTTCTTTCTTTCGAGTGGGAGGAGGGGCAGAGGGAAAGGTGGGGAGAGAATCCTCAAGCAGATTTTGCACTGAGCCCAGAGCCTGATGCAGGGCTGGATCCCAGGACCCTGAGATCATGATCTGGACCAAAACCA
The DNA here is from genome assembly GCF_048418805.1 of Vulpes vulpes. NCBI lineage: Eukaryota > Metazoa > Chordata > Mammalia > Carnivora > Canidae > Vulpes > Vulpes vulpes. The sequence goes on from NC_132794.1 coordinate 45,438,506, forward strand.
AGAATCAGGTGCTCAACTGACTGAGCCACCTAGGTGCCCCTTATAAGTTGCTTCTTTATTAATATTTCCTATTTGTTCATACATAACTTTCATCATTTTCCTGGTTTTCTTTACTCTGAGGTCATTTATGACAGTTTATTTGAAATGTTTGTCTAATAAGTCCAAATGTCTTTGCTTCCTCAGGGACAGTTTCTGTTAATTTCATCTGTCAATGGACCAGGCTTTCCTATTTCTTTTCATGCTTTGTAAATTTTTGATAAACTGAACAATTTGAATATTATGATGTTATAGCTCTGGAAATCAGGTTCTTCCCACTCTTCAGAATTTGTTGCTGGTTGTGGGGGGTAGTTGTTTAATTTTCTAAACTATAAGGTCTTTATTCTTTGCTGTGTGTGTGGTCTCTGAAGTCTCTCTTCCTATAACCTGGGATCATCTCATGTTTGACATTTCCTTGAACTCTAGGAGCTGAGAAAGACAGAAAAACTCTCCCAGTCTTGTCACATTATCTCTTTATCAGAGCACTTCTTCAATGCTTAGCCAAGCCATTTATAGCTGCCTTACCCTTTACTTCCCACTTGTGCTGAGGTTAGAGGTTCAGCCCGAGATTAAAACTTTTAAAGTCTTTTAGAGCTTCTCTGCCCTGGGTGTGCATGTGGCTTTCTAAATTCCCCAGTCTATAACATCAGTTTTGATTGCTCTAATTACTTAAAACTGTTTCTCCAGCTTTTCCTCCCAGGTTTTTGGTACATTTATTACTGGCCATCTGTAATATTTTGCCCTTGACAGCAGCTGATGGTTTGTTTGCCTTACGATGTGTTTGAAGAATGCAGGCACCTTTACGTGCCTCCAGATGTAGTTCTTTGAGACTGAAGTCTGGCTCTACTTTCTCCAGAGCCGGGGACCAGGATCCCATGCTGAGAACATAGGTTGCCATGTTTAAGACCACCTTGGAGATGGGGTTAGATTGAGGGCAAGTGCCACAAAGCTTTCCTGCCATTCTTAAGTTGCCCTTAGATGTAACATTTGCTTGGTTGCTGTAAATCTTTGACTATTTTCTAGAGTTCTGACAAAGTTGATTCTATTTGCTTTGCTTCTTAGTATTTCTGTTGAGGGGGTTGGCCCTTGGAGCTAACCTTCTCTGGTGTTTCCACGGTCAGCCTACTCTTTCTGCTTTTTAATGTAACTACTAGAAAATTAAAGATTATATATATGGCTTGCATTATATTTCTATTAGACCACACTGCCGTAAGGTATTACATTTTCAGTGAAGTAATGTCTGAAATTCTCAAAGGTCCTGCAATTGCACAATAGGATTAGCTATTTGCCATTATACTTTTTTTCTTAAATATTTTATTTATTTATTAATGAGATTTTATTTATTTATTCATTCATGAGAGGCAGAGACCCAGGCAGAGGGAGAAGCAGGCTCCACGCAGGGAGCCTGATGTGTGAGTCTATCCTGGCGCTAAACTGCTGAGCCACCCAGGGATCCCTGCCATTATACTTTTTAATTCTCAGACTACTAGTATGGCATTTTTAGGGAACCTCTAAACTTCTATAGGATGAAGTATTATTCACATTGTGTAATTATGTATCTACATTATTGAAGGCTCCTAAATGTTGACTAGATTCTCATCTGATTGTTTATTTTTTAAATTTTATTTATTTATTTGAGAGAAAGAGAGAGGAGAGAGAGTGTGCACAAGCAGGGGGAGCATCAGGCAGAGGGAGTAGCAGGTTCTCCACTGAGCAGGGAGCCCCATGTGGGACTCCATCCGAGGACCCTGGGATCATGACCTGAGCTGAAGGCAGACGCCCAACTGAGGGAGCCACCCAGGCGCCCCTGATTAAGTGTTTAAATCAAGTTGGGCTGTTTGATTTTTTTCCAGAAGCACTCTTGATAGATATTTATGAGAATTTTTGAGCATTCTTCGTGCTTCTTCATCTGATTTTCTTTTTTATTTCTAGATTCAATTATACAAGCATTTATTAAATATCTGCTTTATGGAGGTACTCTTAGGACTTTCAAGTGTTGGGCATATCCAGAACCATTAGATATTTATTTTGGTGATTTTTAAAATAACTGTATGGAAAGAGATTTCCTTTTTCTCAGGAGATTATTCTGCTGATTAATCTTGGTCCCTACCACTGGCTCCATAACTTTATAGCATCCTCACCTTGTTTGCATAATCAGTGAAGAATTGGCATCCTAGATAAACAGAGTTGTCAACTTATCCTCATTATTCCTCGGTTCCTTGCCATTAAATGCCAAGGCACTGTATACATTCTCAGCATGGGTAAAGCTTCACTCAGTATTTGCCTCTAGATGTATTTGAAAAAGTAAATGCTCAACATTTCTACTAAATAAGGCTACATGTGTAAAATCATATAGAAGGAATTGGCAACATTAAAAAGTTGGGAATCCTAAATATAAAGGATTCTGCTGAATTCTTTAGTGAAAACATCTTATTTATGTTGACAATGAAAGAATTACTTTCTCAGGAGTGACATCTGAATCTCCCTGCATCTGTTTCCTGACCAAAGAGGAGTAATCTCTTACCAGATGTTCTTGCTATTGACCTGATGTACTTAGATGAGAATTACTTCATCTTAGTCATAAACCCACAAATTTTTCATTAATATTTCTGGTAGCACAGATAAGATCAGGCAATATAATATTACCAAAGACAACGAGAAAGGAGAGAAATAGATTACTGTGTCTTTCTGTGTGGTAAAAAAGGAACTTCTCATATAATTACATAGGGATATACACAAGGATATCATGTACCTTACCTAAATCAGAAAAATGGGACAGTGTCCCCTTTTTTTGCTTTAAAGAAGAATTATTAATCATAGCTAACTATCAAGTATGAAATATATTGAGTCTTCTCTTCACACTTTATATGATGGAAGCATTTACAAAAGGTCCCCAGCCTAATGATAGGCATTAGGGAAGATTTTTTGGAAAGTAAGAAATATAATAATATCTATAATAATATAGATAATGTACTGTCATTAGAGATTGCCCGTGTTCACCTTGGAGTCTGTAAGAATTCCTCTCTGCTAAAGCTATGTCTGCTTTCAAAGGTAGAAATCAACTTTTTCTTCTATCTCTTGGAATCCTTCTCAAGCCTTTCCTTCTCAAAACCTTGATCTGGGGTGAAATATTAGGAGGGCTAAGGAATTCCCTCCCCTGCCTTTCCACCTTCTATGTTTGTATCACTTTATAATATATCTATTATTTATATATCCAACATGAGAGTATCCAACTTTCTTCAGGCAAAACCTTACTTCCTTAATGAGCTTAGTATCTTTAGAAGAAATACATGCATATGATGTAATTTAATTTGTGGGATGTTCTATGGAAATGTGTGGAGGAGGCTGTGAGATGCTAGGCTATATTTGAACAAGTCTGTTTCTAGGGAGAACTATACATTGTAAATAGATGGGAACAAAGATTGATTGTTTCAGGTTCTTGGGAGGGATTCAGCCTGCAGAGGGGGCAGGTTTTGACATCAGGGAGGGCAAGAAGGCTGTTAAAAATCAATCTGCATTCTGCTAAAAATTCATTGTTGTAGTATAATGACAAGTGTACAAAAACTGCTAGCTCTTGTTACAGACAAGTACCATTTTGAGATCATAGCCCTTCAAAAAGTGTGCATATGTGTGTGTTTAAGAGTTTGGTAAATACATTTTTTTTAATTTTTTAAAATTTATTTATTCATGAGAGACACAGAGAGAGAGAGAGAGGCAGAGACACAGGCAGAGGGAGAAGCAGGCTCCATGCAGGGAGCCCGATGTGGTACTCGATTCCGGGACTCCAGGATCACGCCATGGGTCAAAGGCGGGCACTAAACTGCTGAGCCACCCAGGGATCCCTGAACCTTTTTTTTATTTTATTTATTTTTTTTAAAGATTTATTTATTTATGATAGACATAGAGAGAGAGAGAGGGGCAGAGACACAGGAGGAGGGAGAAGCAGGCTCCATGCTGGGAGCCCGACGCGGGACTCCATCCCGGGACTCCAGGATTGCGCCCTGGGCCAAAGGCAGGCGCTAAACCACTGAGCCACCCAGGGATCCCCTGAACCTTATTTTTAATAAGTTACCTTATTAAATGTATATTTAATGAACCTTAACAAAGATATATTAAGATATTTTTCATGTACCTTAAAAAAAAAAACCTAATAGAACTTAGAGATCAGCTTACTTGACACTATAAAGAGCTTCCTCATTTTTACCATGGCTAAATAGTATTGCATTCTTATAAGTGGAAAACTTTTCCTGACAGTGGGACTGTGGTCAGAAAGAGATGTGACTACAGAAGGATGAGAGAGAAGCAATGTTCCTGGCTTGGAGAATGGCCACAATCCAAGGAAGTGGGTGTCTTTTAGAAATTGGATAAGACAAGGAAATCTATTCTCTTCTTTATCATCCTGAAAGAAATACAAAGCTGCTAGCAACTTAATTGTAGCTCAGTGCAGCCCTTTGGACTTCCAGGGCACAGAACTGTATAAATTTGTGTTGTTGTAAGCCACTGTTTTCAGTAATTTATTATGGAAACAATAGAAAACGAATAGGTATATTCTATACATTTTTTTTAAAAAATTTTATTTGTTAATAAGAGAGAGAGACAGAGACAAAGGCAGAGGAAGAAGCAGGCCTCCTGCAGGGAGCCCAATACAGGACTCAATCCCTGAACCTGGGTCATGCCCTAAGACATGCCCTAAACTGAAGGCAGATGCTCAACTGCTGAGCCACTTATGTGCCCCTATGCTATACATTTTTTTTCTCATTTTGTTACTCCTTTTTTTACTATATTGTTTATGGTGTTTTTCCTATGCAGGGTTTTTTTTATAATTTATCCCTTTATTCTGTAATGGCCTCTGGATCTTAGGCCTTTCATACTGTAAAATTATTTTTATTTATTTATTTATTTTTAAAGATTTTATTTGTATATGACACACACACACACACACACACACACACACACACAGGCAGAAACACAGGCAGACGGAGAAGCAGGCTCCATGCAGGGAGCCAGATGCAGGACTCAATCCCCGGTCTCCAGGATCATGCCCTGGGCTGAAGGCAGCGCCAAACTGCTGAGCCACCCAGGCTGCCCTATAAGATTATTTTAAAACTCAACTATTTCATTTCATTTCATTTGAATGCTTTTATCTCATCACAAATTCTGGTATTGTTGGTTCCCTGTCTTCTGTGTTCTGATCTCTTAGTGACAATGAATATTTTTTATAGTTCAAGTCTTCTAACAAAATACTAACAAAGTACTTCAAAAGATGAAATCATATCATCAGTGCTGGTGATTAAAGAATCGGGAGAATTAACAGTGTTGGGTCCAGAAGCAGGAGACATACAAAGTTGTAAGGGTTTTAAACTACTTTGGTAGGTTGATGATACTGTTTAGCAGAACCTAGAGTAGTTGACTCTACAGGGATAGTTTGTGAGTAACCCTTTATTGTTTTTAGATTTTAGTTTTGTTTCTCCTTCTTCTGGAAGACTTCCCCAGATGCCTATGTCTTGGTTGGAAGTGCTTCCATCATATAAGCAGTATGTGCAAGAGCTAGAGAACTGGTACTTAATACTTAGCTGTGGCTAACAATTCTTACTCAAAGTAAAAAGCTATCTCCTGGGTTTATTAACAAATAAATGCAGAATGAGAAATTTAGATAATTTCAGAATGCAGATATTATAACATCATGTAGTTGTTTTAATATGTGAAGGCATTATAAAATAGTAATATTTATTGGGCAACAAACTGTGAGCCAGGTACAATACTAAGCACTTTACTTGGATTTCCTTATTCACTTTTCAAACACCGCAGTAGATAGTTATTATCCCCATTTACAGACCAGGAGACTAGGGGAACGGAGAGCAAAGTAATTTAATTTGCCCAAGATTATAGCTTTTAAATGATGCAAATGCCTTTGGAATCTAAGAAGTCTGACTGTTAAACACAATGCTACTAATTGCCATGTGATGCTTTGGTGATTACTGTGGAAAATAATATTTGCTCCAAGTTTAAAATTGTTAATACAAATGAGTAATTCGAGACCTTTATCTTTATAATCAAACTCTGTCTTTCATATCCTTATCTGTAAAATGTTGAGATAGCCTATCTCATTAGGGTTGATGCAGTCAAGTTCTACTATTCTTGGTCTTAGAGAGATTTTTAGAAACATAGATGAGAGTATTCTACTCTGTTGATAGTTGTCACCCTGTGGTCTCTTTATTGTGATAAAATAGAGTACTAACCTTGAGCATGGTATGAAAGACTTATACAGAAAGGTCCAGTAAGTTAACTTAATATTGGTCCTTAAACATGACATACTTGTGTCATGCTCCCTCTGTGGAGTGTCATTAGCTTTTTTTCCACGTGATAGACTGCTGTTTAAAACCCACAAGAGGATCCCTGGGTGGCTCGGCGGTTTAGCACCTGCCTTTGGTCCAGGGCGTGATCCTGGAGTCCCCGGATCGAGTCCCGCATCAGGCTCCCAGTGTGGAGCCTGCTTCTCCCTCCTCCTGTGTCTCTGCCTCTCTCTTCCTCTCTCTCTCTCTCTCTCTCTCTCTCTTATAAATAAATAAATAAATAAATAAATAAATAAATAAATAAATAAATAAATCTTTAAAAAAAATTTAAAAACCCACATCAAATACGAATGTTATCTCTTATACTTCCCATTTTGTGTTAACATTTCCCACTAAATTATGAGCTTCTAGGAAGAGATCATAACTTTTAAATTTTGTTTATGTATGAGGCATATGAATAAATGCTTACTGGATAAGTGAATAGATAAATGGGTAGTAATGGGATTATCGTGTGAATATCATCTGCATTTTTTATAGTTGAGAAAACAAGTACTTACACTGTGAAGTTCTATATCATTGTAATTTACTTCTATTAAATGCTTCCTTTTCCTCTTATACTTAGCCTCTGTAATAATATTTAATACCTGGATAGTAGTATTTACTTTAAATATACTCTTGAAGACATGGAATGTTTGGTCACTGTAAATATATCCTTATGAAAAAATATAAATTCTTATTGTACTGAATAAATCTTAAGGGATTCTGGTTTTTGCTTTTGTGTTTTTTTTTGGAGGGGAATGGAAAATAGTTATCTTTGCCTCCTGTGTGTGAATTGCTTTTATCTCCTCAGGAAGATTTGCCCTCATCTTTTGTATTAGTTTCCTGTTGGCTACTATAACAAATTACTACAAACTTAGTGGTTTAAAATAACACAGTTTTGTTATATTGTAGTCTGAAAGTTAGACATCCAAATAGATCTCACTGGGCTAAAATCAAGGTATAGTGGGGCTGCATTCCTTTTGAAGGATCTAGGGAATCCATTCCATTGGCTTTTCCAGCCTTCTGGAGGCCTGCATTCATGGTCTCATGACCCCTTTTTGTATCTTCAAAGCCAAGAAGTATAGTATCTTCAAATCTCTGATTCTGACTTCCTCTTCTGCCCCCTTTTCCCACTTCAATTGATCTTTAGTTTCATTTTTGTTTTCTGGATGTTAGTGTATTTCATGGAATATACTGGAAGCATGGTATTTTTATGATTTACTTAAGAGAGAATAATGTAACTCCACCTAACCAGCATTCAGGTTAACTCATTTGCACGGAAATATCTTCACAAATCTGTAAATTATGGGGCCTAAAAGTCTTTTGCAGAGCATCTTTGCCCTTGCCCTTTAGATAGAATTTTCTTAATCTCAGGCTTGTAAACCTCTTGGAAGGGACTGTGAATCCCCAAAATTGTATTCAAATATGATTTTTTTAAAGCTATATATGTATCTTCTTCAGGGGAGATAGTTTGTAGCTTTAATCACAATTTCAGTAGTATCAGTGATTACCCTGAGTCCCCAATTTAAGAACCATTACTATACAGAACAAACAAAATGACTTGTACAATTCTAGCTTTTTCTCAGATCTGTTTCCTAAATGTGTACCTTTCTAATTGCCCATTGGTCAGCCATTAATGATCTGACTATTCTTAAAGTTACCATTTCTGAAATACTTTCCCTTTTTCTCTCCTTCTCTCTGTCCTTCTCTCCTTTCTTCTTTCTTGTGTGATCCCCGTGCTCCTAATGGACTTCATTCTGAGAACAGTTTGGTTCCAAGGTCTTAAGTGTTTGTGATTTTTTTCCCCTTTTCTGCTAGAGACTGCTGACCCTTGTATCTTTTTTCTTTCTTTTCTTTTCTTTTCTTTTCTTTTCTTTTCTTTTCTTTTCTTTTCTTTTCTTTTCTTTTCTTTTCTTTCTTTTCTTTTCTTTCTTTTCTTTTCTTTTCTCTTTTCTTTTCTTTTTTTTCTTTTCTTTTTTCTTTTCTTTTCTTTTCTTTCTTTTTCTCTTTCTCTTTCTTTCTTTCTTTCTTTCTTTCTTTCTTTCTTTCTTTTCTTTTCTTTTCTTTTCTTTCTTTCTTTCTCTTTCTCCTTCCTTCCTTCCTTCCTTCCTTCCTTCCTTCCTTCCTTCCTTTCTTTTCTCTCTTTTCTCTCTTTCTCTCTTTCTTTCCCAATTTTTAGTTGGGCACACAGGAAAATATAGACTGGAAATATAGACTTCATTTCCCACATTCCACTACAGGTTGTGGTATTGTGACAAAGTGATAATCAGAATTATTTATGTAAATATAGTTACTAAGGTACTTCAGTATGTAAAATTTGTTATAATAACTTCCTTAGTAATAACCATTCTCTCCTTGTTAAACATTTTTCTGTAATTTCAAGCTTTATAATTTTTTTTGCTTTATAAATTTATATATGAAAAATCCTCTTTAGGTAGGAACCTTCTCAGGTAAGGGCATAAATGATGTATATTGGCAACATCATTGTAATAATTGGGCAGTGTTTTGGTGAAAATATAATTGAGCTCCATTTGAAGTAATGGAAAAGGTGAAATTGGAAAAAAAAAAAAAAAAAAAGATACACCTAGAAGTGGTAAAGCATGGAAGGGTAGGAAGATTTAGAGGTTGGGTCAAGCTTAGAAATGGAATGGAGGGATCCCTGGGTAGCTCAGCGGTTTGGCGTCTGCCTTTGGCCCAGGGCATGATCCTGGAGTCCCGGGATCAAGTCCCACATCGGGCTCCCTGCATGGAGCCTGCTTCTCCCTCTGTGTCTCTGCCTCTCTCTCTCTCTATGTCTATCATGAATAAATAAATAAAATATTTTTTTAAAAAAAGAAATGGAATGGAGAAATTTTCTGGTACAAATCCATATTAGACGAGAGTGGACCCTAGATAGAAAAAGAAATTAATAAAGGTAGGTCTCAATTCACCAGCACTGTATACAGCAGATTTGATTGCCATGCCCAGGGGAACAGAAGACCTGAGAAGCAAAGACCAAGTTGGATTTAATTTCTGATTAGTGGTCATGGGCTATATAATCAGTAGATACATGAATATTTGTACTTCCAGACATGGTGATTTTAAGGACTTTCTTACTTTCATAGGAAGTAGAGAATTGTTTGCTTAAATGATTTTAAAATTAAAATAGGTATGTATGATATCTTACAGAAAGTCACCAGCACAAATCATAAAGGAAGAGAAATACATTTGACCACGGTAAAAGAAAAGCTTTGTTCTTTGAAAGACATTACAAAAATTAAAAAAGCCATAGATCAGAATATACTTATAATTCACATAATTGGCAAAGGATTACCATCTATTATATAGAGAATTTATGCAAATCAGTAGAAGAAAGACAACTCAGTTGAAAATCAGAGATAATATAGAAAGAATGAAGAGAGCAAGAAGGCATTTGGGTCGATGTATATAATAGGCTTACTAATAACAGAGCAAGAGTATTCTATAAGGGAGATGGGAAACTAAAAAGAAGGCCATTTTTAGGCCAAGGATATTTTGTATATTAGAGTGTTGGGGCTTGTAGAATTTTCCATAACTGTACTGATTTGATAAATGTTTTTTCCAGTATGCAAATTTGAAAATGCAACTGTAATAGGCATTTACCATAAGCTACAATAATGTACAGTTTTAGAGTTATTCTGAATTACGTATAACACAGTACTGCTGTTTCAGAAGAAACCACATGGATCAACATAAGGCAAAATTTATCTTCGTGTTTGGTCCTCTTCTTTTGCCTTTAACTTTACTGAAGTACCAGTTGAAAATTCTAGAAAGTAAAGGTGGTGGTGACTAAGAATTTTAGATAATTTAGAACACTTGCTTAACCCAGTCAATAAGTCCTCCTGGCTCTTTCACTGAAACAGATCCCAAATCAGTTCATTTCTTTTGTGCCCATTATTGTCACTCAAGGCCAATCCAGCATTACCTCTCACCTGGACTTCTGCATTAGTTTTCTAATTTGCTGACTAAAGGTGAAAGAATATATTTGATATAATTGTTCAGCTGAGATCAGAGATTAGCAGTTGAGATACAATTTAGATTTTGAAGAATATAATGGAAACCCAGCTATGTTTTACAAGAAGAGCCTCTAAATTTAATTAGAATAAAAGCTAATCTGAAAAGTGTTTATTATGTAGTCTACCACCACAGGGAAAAATAGAGCTTTAGTTTGAACTGTTTCAGAAAATTATATTAAAGAACTAATTATTGTCAGATAGACTTTTTAAAAAGATGAATCACTAAAAACAAGTACCTTTCAACTAAGTATTAAAGCAGCTCAGGAATGAAATTGTGCGTTCTTAGCAAAAAGAATAAGTTGTCATCATAAATAGCTGTTGTCTAAGAGTGATAGACTACAAATATGATACACAGAGTGAAAATCCAGCAAGTTGTTAGCATTTTAACTCCAAGTATTATTTTTATTTATTTTCCACATTTATTAAAATGGGCGTCTGTTTACATGATCAGGGAAAAATGTTTTTTGTTAATTTGAATAGAATAATACAATTTGGTTCCTTGCTCTAAAGTTAAAGTCACTTTTATCTAAGAGGATGACAAGTACAAATTTCATTATGCTACAAGGCAGATATGACAACTTGTAAGAGCTGCCATTACTCTTTAGATGAGGTTACATATTTTAGACAAAAGAATTAACTACTTTTATTTGGGATGAATACATTTGAATAGATTATAAGGTAAACAGATTATAAGTAGATAGATTATAGAAAGGTAAATAGATTATAAGAATTAGAAGCACAGGTGAAAAGATTAACATTGGCAGGAAGGAAGGCCTGTCTTTAAAAACAAACAACAAAAAACCCTGCCCCACACATTTATGGAACAACTTGAAAAATTTTATGGTACATATTCTAATATTAGGTCTTGAAGCTGGAGGCTGTTATTAAATTATAAACTAATAAAGGCTGTGGTGGGGGAATACAAATTTATTCACATAAGCTCATGGAATACATTATAACTTGAAGGATCAGCTTGAATAGATAAGGGAAACAATGACATATTTGGTATAGTTGAAAGCATGAGATTTTTAAAAAGTATATAAATTACTGATCAGCTTTAAAACTTTTTTTATTGTAAAATGAACAGTGAATCAGGCAGCCTTACTCTTCTACCTAAAATGATCTTTGTTTTATTTGACTTTCCTGGAAAGGACAATACATCTCTTCTAGGTGGCACTTTATAAAGTAGAAAATGTAATCGGGGTAGCAAAGCGAATTAGTGTTAGGGATACTTTTTAAAAAAATGTATTCATATATTGTTTAAAAGTTCTAAAATATTTATAGTATCTTGAGTAAAGCCAAGATAGTTAAGATATAAATTCTATATTTAAATTACTTTTAATTTATAGATATTAATTATAAAATAATTTGGAAGGAACAGAATAGAAGGGAAAATACCTTACTTCACCATCCCAAAAAGCTACCTAAGGTTTTTATATTTTTTCTAATAATTTTATTTATGGAGATTTTTTTGTATGTTTATTTTACAAACATTTTTGTAAAATAAAAAATATGCCGAGAAACATTATACAAATTGTAAATGAGAATTAGTGAGATTCAAAGATGAAAAAATAAGGGTCTTTGCTCTAAAGAAGTTAACTACTCTTATACTCTAAAGTCAAAATATACCCTGAGCTCTGAATGGGTTATTTTACTCCTTAGGTTTTCTAAGTCTTGTAGAACCTAGGATAAAATTCTTAAGTGTCCCAGTTTACTGCATAATTAGATAAGAAGGAAGAGTCAGGATCTTACAGTAAAATAAATACTTAAATGCTTGTTGAGAACTTGAATTTTGTTTTTTACCCAAGTTCTACGTTTGTGACTTCACTAAACTTCAAAGGTATTGACCTTTAAATGAATGAGTTTATAGTTCACAGACATTTAATCTGAACCCTAATATTTCTAAATTATGTGCTGTGCTTCTGTGGAATCCTTAGGTTAAATAGTTAACAATCCAAACGGCCATTGTCTAGTATTGATTCCATCCCTCCAAGCTGGTTCTCAGTGTAACAGGCTTCCCTGGCTTCTTGGTATACATGTTATACTTATTTATGGTAGAAGTACTTGTTCTGTCTCATCCTAAGATGAGATCTCATCCTCCCCATCCATCCTGGGGAGGATTCCAATTTGATACCTTTGTCAGACCAGCTTTTACACTATGTACTCAGCATAAACCAGTTCTCTGAGTTGAAGATGGGTAAGAATGGGGTCTAGACAAGAATCAGGGCCTCTAAATAACAATAATAAAAACTTTAGAACAGAACCTGTAAAGCTAAAGACTTGTAGAACTTCCCTTAAAGAATTAGTTTGACTCCAATAACAGAGAATTCTGGTTGACTGTGTAAATTTTATTTTTTTCCCAGGTCTTTGAATTACCAGGATGATGACTACAATTTTAATTCTCTGTTTCAGTATTAATAATTAGTACTTCTGTATTGTTTATGTGTCAGGCATTGCTTACATTTATTGAAGGTGCATACAGTAACTTTCTCAAGAACAAGCAGCTAGTAAGTTGCTGAGCCAGGATCTAACTTCTGAAAATATGACTTTAGACTCCTCATTCAACCACAACATAGTGACACTTTCAAAGTATACAGCTTTCTGATGAAAAACTTGTGTGAAGAATATATAAAGAACTTCTAAAAATCAGTAATAAAAGCATAATGAAAAATGACCAAAGACTTAAAAAGAGGATGGCATAAAAATGGCCAATAGCCATATGAAAAGTTGTTCAACACCAGGAGTTATCCAGGGAAATTGGTATTAAAACCATAATGGGTTACCACTGCAAACTCACTATATGCAAACTCACTACAATGAGTAAAAATTTAAAAGACTGGACACACCAAATATCAGCAAGGATATGGAGCAACTGAAATTATCATGTATTATGGGAATGTATAATGGTAAAACCACTTTGGAAAACAGTTTGTTAATTTCTTCTATAGTTATACATACTATCCTGTTAACCCATCAGTTCCATTCCTCTGTAATTAGGAGAAATGAAAGCAGTTGTCTATAAAAAGACCTTTACAAGAATATTTAATAGCTTTATTCGTAATAGCAACTAGGAACAATCCAAATGCCCATTAACGTAAGAAAGAATAAATGAATTGTGATGTATTTATTCAGTGAGGAGACTATTTAGCAGTAAAAAAAAGTGTGAACTAATATGACAACATAATGAGTCCAATAAGTCAGACAAATAGGGTACAAATGGTGATTGTGTAATTCCATAGATACTGAAGGCCCATAACAGGCAAAACTAGTTATTTGTTAGAAACAGAACAGTGGTTCTCTATTTGATGGGTAGGAGGCTTAAGGGGATTTTTTGGAGTCATGAAAATGTTCCATATCTTGATTGTCATGTTGGTTATGCAGATGTGTACATTTGTCAGAATTTGTTGAATTTTATATTTAAGATCAGTATATTGTATGTAAAGTATAGCTCAGCAAAATAAATATGGAAAGCGGGAAAAAAAAAAAGCTAGGAGATTTCAGACAAGGACTAGGACAACAGAAATGAAAGCCAGCATCCTAACACTTTGAACATGCAAAGACACTAAGTAGCATAGAACTATTAAAAAGAGAGGTCTGTTAAAAAGAGAGCATGAAGAGTTTCTATAGATGAATGTGCTTGATACGTTCATGAAATAGAACATTTGTCTCTATATGATCTGTGATTAGGTTCCCAGTTGTTAGAAGAAATAGGAAATGTGGCATCTGCACTATGTGTGTTTGTTTCAGCATTTTATTTATGGTCTAGAAATGTTAGAAACTTAGAGATGTCGCAATTAAATGTGCTAAAATACAGCAGTGATTTGTCTGGGTTATATTGCAACAGGTGGACATAAAATAGACGTTTGATGGTGGTCTATATAGTTTTATAATATTTATCTGTGGGGATCTTTTATTACTTATTCCATGGCAATCGCATGTGCTTGAACTACTCAAATGATGAATTGAAACACGGGATCTGCAGTCTTTGATTGTAAGCTTAGTCTTCAAAATAAGGATTAACCTTTTAAGTTAGTTTCCGGTTCTTTTACCTCTTTTAAGTAGGTTACTTTGTGGACTATCAAGGAAATAGGAAACATTTTAGTTACCACACATTAATGTCTTTGATTTCTCAAATAAAACTGACAGTTTGACTGTTTCTTGTTTATGGGAAACCTAATTTCTAATCTTTGCATCTGTTTTAGTAATAGTTATGCACGAGTGCGAGCTGTGGTGATGACCCGGGATGACTCAAGTGGTGGATGGTTACCACTTGGAGGGAGTGGACTAAGCTGCGTCACTGTCTTCAAAGTCCCTCATCAGGAAGAAAATGGCTGTGCTGACTTTTTTATCCGTGGAGAGCGACTCAGGGACAAAATGGTAATAATGTGTCTACTGTTATAATTTTAAGATTCTATAGGATGAATTATCTACTTAAAGTTTGATTAGTATACCATTAGGAAAATGATTTTTGCCCAGGATCAGTGATTATGTTTCTAAGCTTTTTTAAAGTTAAAGACAGAGAAATATGCCTCTTTCTTTCCAACTGGTACACATTAATGTGTATGTGTTAGAAGGAAGGTGCAATTTTTTAAAATTAGGTTTAATGCATGAATAGTCCCCCCAGCTATTAAACCAGCTACCCTCTGCCTTTCCTTCTTTCTCACTACCCCCCAAGACTAGTGGCTGACAAACTATATTCCACAGGAAATACCCAGGCCTGCCACATGTTTTTGTATGACCCATGAGTTAAGAATGGTTTTTACATTTTTTAATGATTGAAAAAAAAAAAACTGAAGAAGAGTAATAATTTTGTGACACATGAAAATTACATAAAATTCAAATTTCAGTGTCCATAAATCCAGTTTTATTCAAACATAACCTAGCTCATTCACTTACATTTTATCTGTGGCTGCTTTTATACTATAATGACAGAACTGCATAGTTGCAGCAGAGACCATAAGTATTTGGACCCTCATGGAAAATTTTACTGGCTCCTACCCTGGACTCTGTTTTCTCAGGTTCTTTCTCTTAATTCTCTATTAATTTAGTTATTCTAGGCTTATAAGACTGATTGCCAGCCTAGTTTTTACACTACTATCTTCTACTCAGATGAGTATTTTCTTCTATCCATGTATTTTAAAATTTGAGTCTAAACTTTGATAGTGTTAGGCATTTACTCTTTTTTAATTGGTGTAGAAAGCTTTTTTTTTCTTTCATTTCTGAGCCTCCCCCCCAAAAACCCAACTGTGATCATACCTGAAAAGCTGAGTAATGTTAATGTCATTTTGCATCAAGCAAAAGGAAAGCATGCATTTCGAAGCAAAATGAGAGTAAAATGCCAAGAATTTCCAAGACTCTTGAAAATAACTAGAATTCCCTTTAAATGCATAATTGTGGACTAGTTTGTGAGCCCACTTAGCATCAATAATGTGATTCTATTGAAAATGTGTTTTAAGTTCCAAATAATTCTTTTAATACATGAACGTTTTAAATAATTACTTTTAATTCTGGTTTGGTTTCTAGTTATTTTTTACTACTGAATTACTTTAGTAATTTAGAAAGTTGCCCGACTTGCCTATGCCCCTGTTTCTGCCTCAGTTAAATGGAGAGTTACTGTAAATGCTCTTGAAAGCTTTCCAACTCTGTTTTTTGAGTTTATGATGCATTCCTGATAATGTCTCTCAATTAACCAGAATGTGGTTTTAGGATTGTAGGAAACCCCAGTTGAAGTAAGTGTTTATAATAAATTTAACCTATCATCTCTAAAAGTTTAAATATTTAAAGGTGGTTTTGACCTTGCATAAGATGGTGGATAGTGTATACTAATGCTTCTTTAAATAAGCCATATAAACTTCTAACCAAGAACCTATGGTGACCTCCCTTGGAATTTATGCTTGTCTGAGCTCATAATAACGGGAATGTTGTTGGGGAAGTTGTAGATTTTAGGAACTGAGTGAAATAGTGAAGATTTAAGGCATGTTTTAATTTAGGAAAAAAGAAGACAGGTCAAAGATGGAGAAAGAGTTGGAGAAAAAAGCTTGCTAGAGAAAGCATAAATACAAAGAAATGATGACCTTGATGTCAATTAGAGAAAAGAAAATCAGAGTGAAACAGAGTATTAATTACATTAATAAAAATGGATAGTTTAGGATAATTCAATACAGGATTAAATCTGCATTAACTAGGAGTGAAGTTGGTCAGAGAAAGCTCAGATTGATAGATTGATGGTTGTTCAGAGTGTGGCTTTGACATAAAGCTACTGAGAATAAAACTGGGATTCAGAAAGAACACACAAAACGTATTTCCTTATGTCAGGACTTAATTTGAGGCCGTAACCTAATCCTAGGGTATAGAGTCATAATAATAGACTAACAAGAAAATAGGTTTTTCTGAAAGAAGCACTGACCTAGGAATCAGAACATTTGTTTCACCTGACCATTTCACCTAGAGGAATCTTGTTGTTTTTGAGACAGGGATGATAAGTGTATTTCTGTGTAGACATTAAAGGAAAATCACTTTCAGTTGGAAGTTTGCCACTTAATAGGGATTAGCTATAGTAAAGAGTTTTAGGTTATGAGGACCTGTGTGACCAAAGGCAGAGGAAATAATGCATGGATATAAATTGAAAATAGCAAAGTTTTGTGGAATCTCAAGACAAATGGGACAGGGACATTGAAATAAACAGATTATTTGGCCCCTTCTCCTGGGTAATACACATCTGACCAAGATACTTATAAAGCAATAATAGAATCGAAGTATGTATCTTTTTCATTATCACCACACTTTGGGATCATTAATATCCTTATCTGTAGATATTTTTATTGCTTGCTTTTATTTAATCCACTTTTCTGGATTCTAGTTTCATGATTTATCAAAAAAAAAAAAAAGTACTTTATGACTGTCAAGTCTGTAAGCTTACAAAATTCTTCCCAAGTTAATGATGGTTGACTTTAAAATCTTTGGTGAGTAAACTGCATTTTACTGTTGTCTCTATGTAATAGTTAATCATCATTTGGTAAACATTGTGTTCTGTACCCATTTTTTATGTTACATCTTAGAATCTTCTACCTTACATGAATTCTAGAAATGAAGTAACATACCTGCCTTTCATACCCCATTAAAAAAACTTGTGTCCTTTAAGAAAGAATCAGTAATTAGTAATCTGAGACCACTTGTATAGTTAATTAAAGAAATACTAGGTAATATTTTAAAGAGTATGCATAGGGACGTCTGGGTGGCTCAGTGGTTGAGCGTCTGCCTTCAGCTCAGGTCGTGATCCCCAGAGTCCTGGGATCGAGTTCTGCATCAGGCTTCTTGCAAGGAACCTGCTTCTCCCTCTGCCTGTGTCTCTGCCTCTCTCTCTGTGTCTCTCATGAATAAATTAATAAAATCTTAAAAAACAAAAAAAGACTATGTATAAATGAGAATACTGATTTCATTAATAGTAGTGAAGAAGAAAGATGGCTTTTCTCAAGGGTAAAAAACACTTTGGTAGAAGACTTTTTCCAGCATTTGATTTACATTTACTTGTACTAAAAATGTCTTGTTACGCTTCGCAAAGGGTTATATTTCACCCTTTTTTATGAGAGAGCACGAATAAAAAAGCAGGCTGATTGGGATTTTTTTCAGGAAGGTAGCATTTTGTGTAATTAGATCAGTACTCATTCATTCATTTATTGGTTCATTCATTCAGACAGGTCGGAAGTTATTTCCTATGATGCATACCTATAACTTGCCTGTTTTTATGATGCTTACAAAGGTAGAATTTATTTCTCAGGCTACCCTTTCATACTCTAAATTAGAGCTTTTCAACCTGTGTGCCATGAATAGGTTAAAGTGGCTGGAGACTCTAGACTCCTTGCCTCTTCACCACTAGCTAGCTGCTCCTCCTCTTTCCTGGTTGTGTTACAAATGTTCTTTTTCTAAGTATGCCTGAGGAAGCAGTTGGGAAGTTCTGCTCTACATTGACTTTCATACTTTGTTGGTGATTGAGAAGGAATTAAAAAGAAACACCAGGCTTTGGTATTGTAGCATGAGATAATGAAATGTTACCTTTCTTCTAGACACTTGGGGTTGGATGGAATAGTTTTCAACAAGGATGGATTCTCAGAACCGGTTTTTTCTTTTCCTTTATTTGTATGGATTGTATCCTTCATTTCCTTCTAAATCTTGATGGCCTTGATTTCTTCAATACAAGTTAGTTTTATCTTGGATCACATTTTTTAAAATGCTAACTAAAATTTAACTGTTAATTTGGGTAGATAATCTTTGCTAAGGAGTTTCACATTTCCCATGATAGAAACTTTCTCTTTTGATTTACTTTTCTCTAGATACAGTGACCCTTCTCTGTTAGTATGAGACTCTTAATGGATAGGCAAACATTTTATCAGAGTATTTACCATATGTATAGATTATATTATTTGACCATTTTAGCTGAATTATATGTGACATATAAATTTGAACACTGAATTATAATATACCTTTAGTGTCTTTATGAGTACTTGACTATCTATCAGTAATAATATTTAAAGTTTTGCTAAAATCTTACTGAAGACAGTTTTTAATTATGTAGTATGAGACTCTTAATGGATAGGCAAACATTTTATCAGAGTATTTACCATATGTATAGATTATATTATTTGACCATTTTAGCTGAATTATATGTGACATATAAATTTGAACACTGAATTATAATATACCTTTAGTGTCTTTATGAGTACTTGACTATCTATCAGTAATAATATTTAAAGTTTTGCTAAAATCTTACTGAAGACAGTTTTTAATTATGGGTTTCCAAAATAACTATTTTTAATAATTTTATAAGATAGACAATAATTTGTCTATTAGTATAATACTAAATAGTAAATTTGCTAATTTAAAATTAGTAATTTAGTAAATTAATTTAAAATTAGTAATTTAATTTTAGTAAATTTATTTAGTAATTTAATTAGTAAATTTACTAGTTTAAAGGCATTATGCTTTTAAGAGCTTATCGTAGGAGGATCCCTGGGTGGCTCGGCGGTTTAGCGCCTGCCTTTGGCCCAGGGTGTCTCGGGCCCAGGGTGTCTTGGTCCTGGAGTCTCGGGATCGAGTCCTGCATCGGGCTCCCGGCATGGAGCCTGCTTCTCCCTCTGCCTGTGTCTCTGCCTCTTTCTCTCTCTCTATGTCTATCATGAATAAATAAATAAAATCCTAAAAAAATAAAAAAAAAATAAAAGCTTATTGAATACCAAGAGATAACAAAAATGGAGTAGACTGTATAGAAAGATAAAGTAAGACTTACAACATCTAGATGACTTAAAACATTCCATGGGAACAAGAAAAAGGCACTGTGCTGTGTCAAAGCAAAGTTATAAGATATCGTAAGCTTAGGGTGACAAAAATAATATTAAAATGAAAAAAAGGAAAAATAAAGTTTCAGGTTTTAGGAGCTTGGCAGAGATTTAAGGAATTGTTTTTGGATTAATAAGTAATTAGGTTGTGGATAGAAATGGTTTTATTTTATTTTATTTTTTAATTTTTTTTTTTTAATTTATTTATGATAGTCACAGAGAGAGAGAGAGAGAGGCAGAGACACAGGCGGAGGGAGAAGCAGGCTCCACGCACCGGGAACCCGAATGTGGGATTCGATCCCGGGTCTCCAGGATCGCGCCCCGGGCCAAAGGCAGGCGCCAAACCGCTGCGCCACCCAGGGATCCCTAGAAATGGTTTTAAAAGTTAAAATGCCTATAAGATAATGGTTTTATTGTTTTAAAAAACATTTTTAAAATGGGGTTTCCTTCTGGTTACTAGAGCCTAAAACAAAATTAGAATGTTTGTTTTCTAGGGAGAAAATAAAGTGGTTAATATATAGCAGTGGCTTTTTTAAAAATGAGACTCCCCTACTCTCCACCTTTGGAAACCTTTTAAGATTGATCATCTTTCTGCCCTGGAATGAACTTTATAAAAGTACAGAACAACGATTTTCTGCTTAGCCTTCCCACTGTGCCTCTGTTATTCCATTGTGAAACCTCAGTCCTTCTACAGAACTTTTCCTTCTCTGAAAATTAACTAGCTTTTCTCTTAGGATTCAGGAGCTCTGTCTCTTGAAAGCTACTGATTCTATTCACCATAACCATAATACCACAGAGTTAGGGGGAAGAGTGGGAGTAGATATAGTTCAGCATTTTTATTGCTCCTTATTCCCCTTATGTAGAATATTACTCGATCATCCATGTATATACATCCCTCTGTTGACACTATGCCATTCAGATCATTCTCTAGCTTTCATTTTCATCCATTGGCCGTAGCAGTTCCTTTGCATAGCCAGCTTTTCCACATCTGAGCCTCATCATTGTTTTTGGCGGCTTTTCTTTGCATAGTCTTGACCTTCTGGTCTTTATTTCAGCAACCTACTTTCCTGGATCTGGTTGTTATTCAAAGCTGTTCTATTTGAGGAATTTTACAATTTCCTGTCATTTCTATTTTATTCCCCTTTTCTTGCTCTTAGGGTGTTCTGCTTACTGTATCACTTTGTTCCTCCAATTTTCTCCTGATTTCACTAGACTCCTTCTGGCTTCAGTATCTTTCTTATTATTTTCTTTTTTAAGCCAGTCTAAATTTTTCTTGTCAATCATTCAAACCACGCTCATTCATATTTCAGTAGCCAGTATGTGCTGAGTTCTTGGCTTACCTTGCACTTAAGGAACTTCATTGAATCCTGCACTACTAAAAAGAAATACTCACTTTGTAAAAGTGAGTATTTCATGTAACAAATATTTATTGAGTAGCTACTTAGTGCTAGACACTGTTCTAGGCACTGGGTTATGTAAATAAACAATATCCCAGTTTTTAAGGCAGTATACATTTGGTGAGAGACAAAGAAATATTATAATAAACAAAATAAATACTATGCTAGACAGTTCTAAGTGCTAAGGGGAAAAAACAAATCCGGGAAAGGAGATAGGGAATTTTTTGTAAGGAGGTTTGTTAAAACTTTAGGTAGGGATAACCAAGGAAGGTTTTACTGAGAAAAAGTAGATAACATTTGAGTATAGATTTCTATTTGGATAAGGCCTTATGTTTTAGTTTATATGTTTGAATTTTCAAGTCTTGAGTATCCTTAAAGTAGAGGAATCTGTATTTTTTGGCTGAGACTTTATTCTACACTATGCAAGATCTTGAACTTTTTTTGTGGACTTGGTGAATGGATTCAGATCGTGCAACAGTAACAGTCGTAGACCTAGAAATTAGCGATTCTTCCATTTATTAAAAAAAATGTTTTTTTAATAAAAAGTGACTCTTTCATTCTTTTCATCTCTGCTTTTCTCCTGTCTTGCCTGTATTCCTGTAGATAAAGCTCCTAATATTTTTCATGGCCCAGTTTTACTTAACTTTCTCTAGCTTCTATATTGCTTATCATACTGAACTTATAAAACCTGGGTCTAATATTTCTTTAGTAATCCAGAAATTACCTTGAGACAGTTCTGTCTCCTTATCTCAACACAGAAAATTTATAATCTGGTCACTACTTTTTTTTTTTTTTTTTTTTTTTAGCTGTCTTGAATTTATCTGCCTATTGCCCAAAGTAGTCCCTTTTCATGATGTTGCTTTAGTGCATTATTCATTCATGATTCGCCAAAAGCATGTACTGAAATTATGGAAATGCCTTCCCTTCTTTTACATTAACTAAATAACTGTAAAGATAGCATGTTAAGAGTTTATATGGAATAGAGAATGTAGGCAGACAGCTTATGAGTCCTGAGGAAATGGTAACAGAAGGAACAATTGCCTTTTTATTGTCACAGGTAAGGTCACAGATAGAAAAAACAGGAAAATTGTGTTAGAGAAAGCACCTTGGGCAAACCAGTTTTCCTGGGAAGAATTGAAATGCAAGAAATGCTAATAATATTCATCTAATCCAAAATTACCAATTCTTTTTAGGGTCAATCCATTGAAAAGATAATAAATTGTACTATTAATGACTTTTATGTCTTGCTGTGAATTTTGCGACTTTCTCCCAGCAGAGAAAGCATTAAAGAGTTAATTCTTTAATATTGCCAGTATTCCTTGAGAAAAAAAGCTGCCTGTTGTCATTTCTATTCTTTCTCTTCTGGAGCCGAGCAATAGCTAGCTGTTCCTTGAAAATTAAGATTTGGAGTATGTCCCACATTACCTTTCTGGTTGCTTTTATTTTGTCTTTTCAAAAAACTTCAGCTTAACACTTGCTTCAGCACTCTCTTTAACTACCTATGGTATACTTCCTCTTTAATATTTAATTATTAGTTTTAAAGTAATATTTCATTCTTTAATGATTGATTTATACTGGTTAATCTGGTCTTTCAGGCTCATCAGGATTATCTTGGCTTCACATTTCTGCTTTATACCTGATGGTAATATACTGCACATCCCTTCCATTACATTCTAACTGCCATTAAACTATTAACAATAGCTAATAGCCTCCCTGATACCTAGATTAAAGCTCAAACTCTTGGACCCCAAATTATTGACTTCAGCTATAAACATTTCCTAACTACTTTTGCTTTATTAGAATCTAAATATAATGTAGCATACCTTTAACTGATTAGTTGATGGATACTATTCTTTTAATCAATCAACAGGTACTTGAGTGCCTTCTATCTGCTAGACTTTTAAAGTTTATGATATGCAGTATGAGGGTTTGACTTCTTATTTTAAGAAGTCTTCTTATATTAAGAAGTATAGACTTCTTATATTAGTCTGTTTGGCACCCATAACAAAATGCCACAGATAGCTGCCTTAAACAGTAGAAATTTATTGCAAAGTCAGAGATCTAGATGCCAACTGATTCATTTTCTGATGAGAGCTTTTCTTCTTGATTTCAGAAGGATGCAGTTCAATCCATACCAGTGCTTATTCAGTTCTCCTGGTTTGTCAATTGCTAAGCGAATATTTCACTTTTTAACTACTTTTAGTTTATGTAGAGTTTAATATCTGCTAATACTAGTTTCCCCCCTCAATATTCGTCTTTACCCTTTTTGCTCATTCAGAACATTAAACAATTTTTCTTTTGGTATAGGTACACTCATTTAAGTTTTTTGCCTACATACATAAAAAATGTGTGACTGTTGTAAATGATTTTTTTTGAGGGGGGAGATCATTTCTGATATCCTTTAAAGCTCATTCATGCAACTTATCTACCTTTTGTATAGCATTGTATAGTTAGAACTTCAGAATAAAGTTAAATGTTTGTGCTAATGTTGGCTTCTTTGTGAATTTAATGGAATTTCTAGTGTTGCAGACACAAGTATGATTTACTTACTGCTTTCAGATATCCTTTATTATAAGAAAGTGTCCTTAATGTCTCTTATGTTCCCTCATGGAAGTTGATAATCATTTTTTGAAATCTAGTTTTGCGTATGTTCCAGAGACTTTGTAATTGATATTTTTATTCAGACAATTATAGATTACTAATTGGTGTAAGGAATAATATGAAGAGATCATGTTCCTTTTTACCCAGTTTTCCCATTGGTAACATTGTGCAAAACAGTAGTATAATCATAATCAGAATGTATATTCACATTGATACAAGCCATCATATTCAGATTTTCCTACAGGTACAAATTGGTGTGTATTTATAACCATACAGTTTTACCACCCACAGAAAAGATACAGAATAACTCAGTAACCACAAGAATCATCCCTCCTGTTACTCTTTTATAACCACATCCACCTCCTCCTTGGCCTGGCAACCACTCATCTATTCTTCATTTCTGTAATTTTGTAATTTAAAAAAATGTATGATTGGAATCATAAGTAAGTAACCTTTCAGGATTGGCTTTTTTCATTCACTGTTGTACCCTGAGGATTCATTCAGATTGTTGAG
Organism: Vulpes vulpes; assembly: GCF_048418805.1. NCBI lineage: Eukaryota > Metazoa > Chordata > Mammalia > Carnivora > Canidae > Vulpes > Vulpes vulpes. Next base: position 45,462,751 of record NC_132794.1, read on the forward strand.
TGTATCAATACTTCCTTTTTATTGTTGGCTAGTGTTCTGTGATGTCTTTGTACCAGATTTGTTTAACCATTGACTCATTGAAGGACATCTAGGCTGTTTCCAATTTTATGCTATTGCAAATAAAGCTGCTCTGAACATTCATGTGCAAGTTTTTCTCTGAACCTAAGTTTTATTTCTCTGGAATAAATGACCCAAGAGTGCAATTCTTGAGTATATGATAGTTTCGTAAGAAACTGCCCAATTTTTTCCAAGAGTGACTATGCTATGTTACATTTCCATTAGCAAAGTATAAACGATCCAATTTCTAGGCATTCTTGCCAGCATTTTGTGTAGTTACTATTTTTTGTTATTGTCATTCTGATAGGTATGTAGTGAGAGCTCATCGTGGTTTTAATTTGTATTTCCCAATGGCTAATGATGTTGAATATCTTTATATGTGCTTTTTGAACAGAAAAATATTCATGTCCTTTAGCTATTTTTCTCATTGAATTGTGTGTTTTGTTTTGTTTGTTTTGTTTTGTTTTGTTTTGATGTTGAGTTTTGAGAGTTCTTTTTATTTTCTAGATACTTGTCCTTTATTGGGATATATGGCTTGCAAATATTTTCTCCCAGTCTGTAGCTTTTCTTCTGTCTTCTTCGTGGGTTTTTTGCTGAGCCAAAGTTTTAAATTTTTATGATCAGTGTATCATTTTTTTTCCTTTCACAGATCACGATTTTAGTGTCCGGTTCAGGGACTTTCTCTTGTTCTAAGTCTCAAAGATTTATCCTGTTTTTTTCCTAAAAGTTTTATAGTTTTTATATTTTATATTATATTTAAGTCTTCAGTCAAATTTGAGTTAATTTTTATATGAGTTTAGGTAAAAGTGGGTTTTGTTTTGCCTGTGAATGTCCAGATTATCGAGCACCATTTACTCTATTTGTTTATCCCTCCACAAGGATCACTTGTGTTACTATAGTTATATTTTAAGCCCTCCCTTCCCTTGTATATAAGATAGTGATTTCTCTCATTTTATTCTTCTTTCTTAAGATTATTTTAGCTATTCTAGGGTCTGTGTCTTTCTATATAAATTTTAGAATAATCTTACCTATGTCTACCAAAATCCTTACTAGGATTTTTAATAGGAATTGTATTAATTAAACCTATGGGTCATTTTGGGGGAGAATTGACATCTTTACTATGTTGAATGTTCTAACTCATGAATGTGGTTTGCTCTAGTAAGGTCTGAATTCTTCCATTAGCATTTTGTGATTTTCAGCATGTAACTCCTATATTTGTTTTGCTAAGTGTATTATTTTTCTTGGAGCAATTGTAAACAGTATTGGTGTTTATAATTTTGATTTCTGCTTGCTCATTATATAGAGATGTGGTTAATTTTCGTGTCCTGTTATCTTGTTGAATTATGAGGTGTTTGGATTCCCTGGGATTTTTTTTAATATAGACAGTCATGTCATCTACAAATAGGAACAGTAGTATTCCTTCTTTTTCGATCTGTATGCTTTTTATTTCTTTTTCTTTGATTATTGTAGTGACCAGAACTTTAAGTGCTCAAGAGTAATGGTATTAGGATATGTCCTTGCCTTGTTTAGATCTTAGTGAAAACACATTCAATCTTTTACCCTTGAGTAAGATGTTACTGCACAGTTTTTTTATAGTGCTCTTTCATGGATTAAGATAATTCTTTTATTCCTGGCTTACTGATATTCTTTATCATATATAGTTGCTAGAATTTGTCAAATGCTTTTTGTAGAAAACTGATATGATCATATCTTTAGCATGTTGATATGATAGATCATGTTGATTGATTTTTGAATGTTGACCCAGCCTTGTAGCCTAGAATAAGTCCTGCTTGGTCATGATGTATAATATTTTTATGTATCATTGGATTTGATTTGCTACTATTTTTTTTAAGTTTATTTACTTTTTTAAGTAATCTGTACACCCAATATAGGGCTTGAACTCATGACTCCGAGATCAGGAGTTGCATACTCTTCCAAATGAACCAGCTAGGTGTCCTGATTTGCTGCTACTATTTTATTAAGGAATTTGGTATTTAAGTTATGAGAGGTATTGGTCTGTAGTTTTGTTTGTTTATGGGTTTTTTTGGTATTATCATTGTCTGGTGTTGGTATTGAAGTAATACTGACCTCATAAAATGAATTGGGAAATATTCCTTCTTTTTCTTTCTTTTTTTTTTTTTTCCTGTTTTCTAGAAGAGATATTGTACAATTGGTGTTAGTTCATCTTTAAATATTGGGTAGAATTCTCCAGTTAAATCATTTTAATATAGAGAGATTTCTTTATTAGCTTTTAATTACAAATTCAGTTTCTTTAATGGTTATAGGACTATTCAGGTTATCTTTTATCTTGATTGAGTTTTGATAATACACAATTTTCAGAGAATTGGTTCATTTCTTTCTAGTTATCTAATTTATGAAGGAAAAGTTTTCTTAATACATCAATTATAGTTTTAAAGGCTGCAAGATCTTTAGTAAATCCTTTGTTTCATTCCTGAAATTGGTGATGTGTGTTCATTTTTAATTTGTCAGTCTTATTAGAGATTAATCAATTTTAGTGTTTTCTTTAAACCAGCACTTTGTTTCATTGGTTTTTTTTTTTTTTCTTTCTGTTTTCACTGATTGATTATTTCAATGGATTGGTTTCTGTTTATTATTATTTTCTTCCTTCTGTTTGCTCTGTTTTTCTTTTTCTAGTTTCTTGGGGAGGAACTTCAGTTATGGATTTGCGACCTTTTCACATTCCAATGTCCATAGCCTTTTGAAAAGCTTCAATTCACTGTAATATAAAGATTTGGGTTTATAAAGTTTAACCTTGTTTATTAAATTTTTCAACTCTTACATATCCTTTCTCTTCTGTTTTGGTCTACTTCAGCTCGAAGGAGGCTGAAACTCTCCAACTATCATTATGTTTTTGAATATTCTTATGTTTCTAAATGGTTTTTATGTTATATAGATATTGCTATATAAATTGATTAATAAAGATTCATTGCTATTAGATCCTTAGATCATTGAGATTGGCTTCTTCAAAGTTGTATGGGCCCCTCTCCAAATTATGCAGACCCAGTTGAGGGAGAAGAGAATTATTTAAGGTTGTTTAGTATTATTACTCTGGCAATTCAGACTTCTAACTGCCTATGGGGGCTTGAGAAAGAGCCAGCTGAAGAAGCAGGGATTATTGCCTGTGCCCAAGAATTTCATGTTGTTGTTTGTGTGGGCACCAGGAGTTAGAACAGTGTCTTTTTTTTTTTAAGATTTTATTTATTTATTCATTATTCATAGAGACAGAGAGAGGCAGAGAACACAGGCAGAGGGGGAAGCAGGCTCCATGCAGAGAACCTGACATAGGACTTGATCCAGGGTCTCCAGGATCACGCCCTGGGCTACAGGTGGTGCAAACTGCTGCGCCACCGGGGCTGGCCCTAGAACAGTGTCTTAATTAGAAGTCAGGGACTACAGTTTTCTCCTCTTTCTGCTGATAGTAATTCCTTCTAAATTCTCTACAGGAGATAACCTTCTTGATTGTGGTCTCTAGTGCTTGACTTCTCAGAGGTGCTGAAGGAATCACAGTATATCTCATTTTACAATCCCTCATCCCCTTTTATTCTCACTTCCTACTGACTTTCTCTGATGGTTACAGGTCTCTAATGACTTTCTGTTTCCTTTTTAACCACTTTTGATTAAGTTACAGTTTTTCTAGGAAATTGGCTATTTCATTTAGTTTTTCAAATTTGGGTTTATAAAACCTTACATTGTATTCTTTATTACTTTCTTAAGTTTTGCTGTGGTTTCAGTTTTGTTTTGTTTTACTTTTCATTCCTAAATATTGATGATTTGTATTTTTTTAAAAGGATTTGTTTTAGAGAAAGTGCACGGCAGGTGGGGCAGGCATAGAGAGAGAGAAAAGAGAATCTTAAGCAGAGAGGAGCACAGAGCACAACATAGGGCTCAATCTCATGACCCTGAGATCATGAACTGAGCTGGAACAGAGTTTGACACCTAAGACTGAGTCATCCAGGTACCCCCATTTATTTGTGCTTTTATGCCTTTTTTGTTTATCCATTTCATTTCTCATTTGCAAAGAATCAACTTCTAACAAGAATTGTATCAGATCTCCTGTGCATCTTTTACCCAAACACACCAAATTTTTTCCTCCAAATACACCAATTTTTTAACATCTGCCATGTTGGTTTTATCAGTGTCTCTCCTTCCCCCAGTGTACACACACACACATACATATGCACTCTTATTTGTTTCTGGACGTATTGAAGTAAGGTGCATATATTCTGCCTTTTACCTCTTAGTACTTCAGTGTATTTGTCTTAAGAAAAAGGGTATTTGGCACGCTGGGGTGGCTCAGTGGTTGAGCATCTGCCTATGACTCAGGTTGTGATCCCAGGGTCCTGGGATAGAGTCCTGCATTGGGCTCCCCACAGAGAAGCCGCTTCTTCCTCTGCCTGTGTCTCTGCCTCTCTCTTTGTGTCTCTTATGAATAAATAAATAAAATCATAAAAAATAAGAATAAGGATATTTTCTTAGAAGGTCATAGTTTAATTATCCTATTTAAGAACTTTAACATAAACATGCTACATTAATCTACAGTCCATATTCCAGTTTTGTCAACTGTCCTAATAATATTCTTATAACATTTTTGTTCCATCAGTACAAGATCACATAACATTTAGCTGTCACATGTCTTTATTCTCTTTTAATCTGGAGCAGTTCCCCAGTCTTTCCTTTATGACATGCATATATTTAAAGAATATTGGCTCCCTCCCTTCTGTTTTTGCTGAACTGCTGTTATGTGAGAAACACTGCCATTGCTCCTTCTGTTCCTTTATTAAAATGTCTAAAATCCAACTCAGCTCAGAACATAGCATTAAAGATAAATTTTTATTAATAGATAATTAGTAAAATTATGTATTTGATAATATGCATAATTTCATATTTCTTGGTGTCTTTATGAAGGATACTAGCTTTTGTATCCAGAAAACTAAGGTTCATAATATGAAACAACTATATGAGCTACCAATTACTGATTTTGGTTAGGAGTAATTTAATTTGAATTTGGCATTTTTATTTCAAAAATGGAATGATATTTCCTTGGAGTCAAAGAAAGATATTTCAGAAAGTTACTGCTGAAAAAAATTTGTCTAGCTACCAATTATACTACTTCTTAGATAATATAATTTGTAAACATGTAATTATCTATTTGTAAGGTAACAACTATAATAAAGTACATAGTTTGAAAGTACATATTTAATTTTACTCTGCTCTCCCAAATTGTTAGTTGTTATTAATGAAACAAAAATGCACTTGTACCCATTTTCGACTTGGTCTATTTAAAGTACTTCTGGCAAACAGTCCAGTAATTTTATGACAGGAGTTTTGCTCTATATTTCCTAAAATAACTCGGAATATATCTTCAGAAGTTTTAGTTATTTAGTGACTGTGGCATTTTTTTTCACCCCCTCCCCTATAAAATACCCTAAAATTTCTTTCAGAAGAAGGAAAAACATCAGAGATTGAAATTTTTCACAGGCTTTAGAATCTGTTGACTTCACCTTCTCAGAATCTATCCATAAGCTCTTTGAGCTCCTGAATGCCTTTATTTATCATTCAAATATCTCCTCCTTTATTAAAAAAAAGTCTCTTCTCATATGTAATGGTCTCCTAGTTTTTCATAGCAATTGTTGTATTATGAATTAGTGGTATCACCTGATGACTAACATCACCATTTCTATTCCTGTCTATTGAAGGTTTACTATGTGTCAGTTACAAACCAGTATTACAATTTTACTGTTTTTTTAAAGTGCTCATGCACTTACCTTTATTGACATCTTTATTTCTCCATACTGCCTCAAGTTACTGTCTCGTGTTACTTCATTTCACTTTGTAGGATTTCTCTGACCTTTTTTTGCAGGACAAGTCTAGTGGACAGCTTTTGTTTATCTGGAAATATCTTAGTTTCTATCTTACTTTTGAAGGACAGTTTTGTTAGATAAAGGATTCTTGATTGACTTCTTTTTCTTTTAATACTTTGAATATATCTGCCCAGTATCTTCTGTCCCCCAAAGTTTCTAAAGAGAAATCTGCTAATACTCTTTTAGGATCCCTTGAATGTGACAGTTCACATCTCTCTTGCTGCTTTTAAGATTCTCTCTGTGTCTGATATGTGGCTCTCATTTGAATTCATCTTATTTGGAGTTTGTTGAGTTTCTTAGATGTTAATATTGATGTCTTTTAAGATTTATTCATTTATTTTCTGAGAGAGAGAGTGGGTGGTACATAATGGAGCGGCAGAGGGAGAGGGAGAGAGAATCCCAAGTGGACTCCATGCTGAGCACAGAGCCTGATCTCATGACCCTGAGGTTATGACCTGAGCCAAAATCAAGAATCTGACATTAAGCAACTGAGACACCCCTATGTTGGTCCTCTTGATGGTATCCCACAAGTCCTTTAAGCTGTGTTTGCTTTTCTTTTTCTTTTTTTAAATTTTTTTAAAATTTGTTTATGATAGTCACACAGAGCACAGAGAGAGAGAGAGAGGCAGAGACATAGGCAGGGGGAGAAGCAGGCTCCATGCACCGGGAGCCCGACATGGGATTCCATCCCGGGTCTCCAGGATCGCGCCCTGGGCCAAAGGCAGGCGCCAAACCGCTGCACCACCCAGGGTTCCCGCTGTGTTTGCTTTTCTTTAATCTTTTTTACCCCTGTTCTTCAGACTCAGTAATGTCTGTTGTCTGTTTTCAAGTTCATAGATCTTTTTCTGCCTGTTCAAATCTGCTTTAAATCTTGTAATTTTTTGTTTCATTTATTATGCTTTAAAGCTCCAGAATTTCTTTTTAGATTTTCTGTCTCTTTATTAATACTTTAGTTTGTACATCATTTTCTTGACTTTCTCCTTACGACAGTTTTGTGGGATTTTTTTTTTAGCCTTTGCCTAATCTGCCGTAAGGCCTTTTTAGGTACAGTTTCTGTTGATTTTCTTTTTTTCTTACAATGGGAAAAGGAAAAAATGAATTTACTGTTTCTTTGTGTGCCTTGAGTTTTTTTTTGTTGAACACTGAACGTTAAATCAAATAGTGTGCTAAATCTGGAAATCAGATTGTCAGGTTGTCCCTTCTGTAAGATTTCCCTTTTTTTTTTTTAATTGTTGTAGGTGGTCTCTATGCTGAGGATCTGCCTAACGTATAAATTTAGATCTTCTCATGTCTTTTCTGAGTATTTCCCTGGGTATGAATAGTCAGTTTCTAATTTTCCCCATGAATGTAATTTTGTTTGAATGTCCTGGTCTTTAATGTCTAGCACCCCAAATGGGAAAAAAATAAATGATAGGTAAAAAAAGGATGCTGATCCTTTAAATAACCTAGACATCTCTTGATTCTGTTGAGGAGGGACTTGAAACAGTAAGGGAAGATATAACAACTATGGCTATCCTCCTCTTTGCACCTATCTGATCAGAGTTAGTCATCAGTAATCAGAGCACAGATCCCTGATATGTGGAGGACAGGGTTCTTTTTACCCACCCTGGCTCCTGTGATGTATGTGCAGGGTGCTCCAGGAATATGTTGTGCATATCTTCCTACCATGGGAAATGGGTAGTTGCTATTGTACAAATGCAGAGATTGACCGAAGTTAACCCCAGTTTACTGTCCACATCTTCCCTTGGTAGTTCAAACCTTCAACAGACTTCAGATTTCCAACATAGTTACATCAGACAGATTCTGCCAATGTAATTATTGTCTAAGTGGGGAGAAAGTTTCCTTCATACTTTGTCATCTTCCAGAATCCTCTTTAATCCCATTTTAATTTCTGTATTGAGTGACTTTATGAAGTAGATTAACTAGCAAGACCTCTGTATTAATAGAAGGGGGAAATGCATTTACTAAAATAGAATAGCTCTTATTCTCACCTCCATTTGTATTTAAGAGCTACATTAGATTATGTGATATAAGTATAGTAATCTTTGGCATTTAACTCTTGGCAGGTGGTTTTGGAATGTATGCTTAAAAAAGACCTCATATACAATAAGGTCACTCCAACATTTCACCACTGGAAGATTGATGACAAGAAATTTGGCCTTACCTTTCAAAGTCCTGCTGATGCTAGGGCTTTTGATAGAGGCATTCGAAGAGCTATAGAAGATATTTCTCAAGGTAGGTTTTCTTAACTGCTTTCTTAATTTGTTTAACCTATATGGTAGAGTAGAGTGACTTTTAAGCAAGACATCTTTTGTGATTTATGTAATTAGCTTTGAAAACTCACTGTAGGCAAAGATAAAATCATGCTTTTTTAAAATCCATTTTATATTTGTCACATCATAATATATACCACTTACATGTATTACCTCAAACTCAGTACAGATTTCAGATGATTCCAATGGTTTTAAGTAACAGCATGAAGAAGAGGGAGCGGTCAGAACTTTGAAAATCCTTGTGTGTTGTTATATCAATTATATCCTTGTTTTGGTCATAAAAAAGAAAAATTTAAATAATCAAACACAGGTGACCCTTAAACAACATTGTTTTAAACTGTGCCAGTCTAGTATATGTGGATTTTTTTTTACAGTGCAGTACTATAAATGTATTTTCCTTATGATTTGCTTGGTAATGTTTTCTTTTCTCTATTTTATTCTTAAGAATACAGTATATAATACATATGATACCCAAAATATGTGTTAATTATATATATTGCTGATAATGCTTCAGCGGACAGTAGATTATTTAGTGTTTGGGAAATCAGAAGTTATGTGTGGATTTTCAGCTGCCTTTGGGCGGGGCAGGGGTGGGTGTTCCTAACACCTGCATTGTTCAAGGTTCAATTGAATTGGGTTATTAGAAATTTTCTCTTTTTCATATGTAGACTCTATTTTTTCCTATGGCGAACCCTTTCTTGAAACTCTTAGCTTTTTACCTGGTTTCATTATTGAGGATTGGCAGAGACCACAGCCCCATCTACCTCTTTGTATATTTTGCCAGTCTGTTAAGATTATTAACTCTAAAGCTTGCAGGTTTTAAAAGGAAGAAGAATGTATTTATGTGTAAGACTGGCCTCTGCTTAATTAAGGAAAAAGAAGCACTTTAAGGCCCATTTCTTTCCCACAACGAGGTTATAATTAAGGCTTGATTTGTTTTTCTAATTAAGAAGGAAAATTGTCTCTATAAATAGAAATCACCTTCTGTATAAAGTAACAATCAAAATATATTAGCATTGTGATTTGTATATTTTGAAGATATTTTAATAGGAAAATTAGAAGAAATGAATGAACTATGAGACTGGCAATAGGCAAGAACATGGAAAGGCTTAGTATAAATCTGTACTGCTGGTGCATGAACCTGTGCTTAAATAATCTATTTATCTATTTTCAGGGATTAATGATTGGTAAACAAAGTGATTTACAGTTTAGAAAAATTCCATGGAATAGTAGCAGTCATTTTAGCTTTATGACAGGAACCTATAAGTTCTTTCTAGATTGTTCTCATTGTTTGCTATACATTTCAGTCACCTGGGACGCTTTGGAAAATAGAAAAAACTGGTCCCCACTCCAGACTAGTCAAGTCTGTCTATCTAGGGAGGGGAACTGGGGCTTTCTTTTCCTTTCTTTTCCTTTCTTTTCTTTTCCTTTCTTTTCTTTTCTTTTCTTTTCTTTTCTTTTCTTTTCTTTTCTTTTCTTTTCTTTTCTTTTCTTTCACATTCCTGTCTATTTCAGATGTGATGGAAAATTGCAAAATGATAATATAATGAATTTAGGGGGGAAAAAAGTTCCTGAGATTCTCCAGTAGTGGTGTGGTTCTCAAACCACTGCAAGAAATAAAAAATATGTGATGTCCTATGCCTGCCTTATCCCAGATTCTGACAATACCAGTTTGAGAATATACTATGGTACCAGTATATTTTCTAAAAGTTCGCCAGTTGACTCTGATATTTAGGTAGTGTCCAAGATCCAGTACTTTAAAAAGACAATCATTATCCATGGCTGCTAGAATTTTTAACTTATTTTTACCTTTTTTAATTAAGCTTTATATCTTCACTCCAACACACAGTGTTGCATTAATTTCAGGTGTATGACATAGTGATTCAACCATACTATGCTTGGTGCTCCTCATGATAAGTGTATTCTTAATCCTCTTCACCTATTTCATCCATCCCCCAACCACCTCCCCTCTGGTAACCATCAGTTTGTTCTTTATAATTAAGAGTCTGATTCTTGGTTTGTGTGTGTGTCTCTTTCTTTTTTCCTTTGCTCATTTGTTTTGTTTCTTAAATTCTGTGTACGAATGAAGACGTGGTATCTATCATTCTCTAACTGACTTTGCTTAGCATTATGCTCTCTGGCTCCATCCACGTTATGCAAATTTTTTATGGCTGAATAGTATTCCTGTGTGTGTGTGTGTGTGTGTGTATATATGTTTGTATACCACCTCTTTTTTTATCCATTCATCCATCAGTGGACACTTGGGGTGCTTCCATAATTTGGCTATTATAAAAAATGCAGTGAGCATAGAGGTGCATGTATCCCTTTGAATTAGTATTTTTGAATTTTTTGTGTAAATACCCAGTAGTGTAATTACTGGATTGTAGGGTCGTTCTATTTTTAACTTTGTGAGGAACTTCCATACTATCTTCCACAGTGGCTGCACCAGTTTGTATTCCCTAAAGTATTTATTGCTTTTAATAAGCCCACACTCATGTCTTCATAAAAGCATACTTCTTTTCACTACTATCAAATAGATTGAGATTCATGAGGTTTTGTTTTTGTTTTTGTTTTTAATTTATTCATGAGAGACAGAGAGAGAGAGAGAGGCAGCGACATAAGCAGAGGGAGAAGCAGCCTCCACTCAAGGAGCCCAATGTGGGACTTGATCCCGGGACTCCAGGATCTCGCACTGGGCTAAAGACAGGTGCTAAATTGCTGAGCCACCCAGGTGTCCCTGGGTTTCACTTTTTAAAGGACAGTTTAGATATATATGGAGGACCTTAAAACTCCTAGCCAGGTAGAATAGGCTATAGTACTAATCTGTCTCATTACTTTTGAACATTTTTAAAAACATTCTGATTACTGTTATTACCAGCCACTGGTAGACTTTCAGCAATCCCATTAAACCTCTCTTAGTCTTCCATGACAATAAAAATAAACCATGCAACCCTTTCCAAAGGACAGATTTCTCCTCATCTTCGATGCTACCTACGTCTCTCAAAGTTAGCATAAACTCATAGTTTGCTAAGACATCCTTATTTATTGAAACTAAAGGCACTCTTCAACAGCATGAAAACGTGCAGAGAAACATTGATGCACAAAGATCAATAGCAACAATTGGTTATTGGCTATCAATCGTGGCTTAAGGCTTGTTTTCTCTCTTAAAGCAACTAATATCTTGAGGTATTTTCTGGGTAAGAATATTTAGAAAATAGAATAAATCCTGTCATCTAAACACAAGAGGAGTTGTAATGTGTGTACTCTGTGTAGCAGTTTGCGCATTTTAGAAAAATCAGGGGCAGGGCTCGCTAGAGATAGCACACTTTCAAGAAAACCTCTTTCATAAATAACTGGAAATCTACCTGTAGAAGAAGGAAATAATCACTTTATTCTTCTAACAAAGAAGCAGATATGGGTAGCCAACATCTGACTTTGCCAGGCAGCCCAGAATGATCTCTGAACAGTTCTACAGTATTATAATGATTCAATCAATTAGTCAATAATACTAAAACGTAAGACAAAAATTCTGTGCTTATTTAACATCTGCTTGGTTTTTTTTAGGATGCCCAACATTTAAAAATGAAGCTGGAGGAGCAGAAGATGACTTACAAGTAAGTAGTTTGCCTTGAAAGGAATTTCTGAACATAAAGGGTGGGGAAGAAATCACTATCTTTAATAAATAAGCAACTTACATAAATTTCTAAGACACTGTATTTGTCAAGGAATACAGAGAAACAGAAGCAATAGGATATATGGGCATGTATATAGGTATGCATGTGTTATAGAAAGTTTGGTTTCCTTGGATTGGTTTGGTGGTGGTTGGTTTTTTTGGTTTGTTTTTAAAGGAATTGGCTCAGTGATTGTGGGAACTGACAACTCAGAAATGTACAGGTTAGGCAGGCAGGCATATACCACAATTTTGATACACTTTGATGTTTCAGTTTTGAGTTGGAAGGCAGAGTCTCATGGCTGACTTCCTTCCTCTTTGGTAAACCTCAGTCTTTAAGTCTTTTCATAATGAGACTTGTCTGCTTTATGAAGGGTAATATCTTTTACTTAGAATGTACTGATTTAAATACTAGTCACATCTGAAAATACCTCCACAATATTTTTTAAAAAGATTTTATTTAATTATATGAGAGAGCAAATGAGTGAGAGCATGAGATGGGGGTAGGGAGGGGCAGAGGGAGAAGCAGATGCCCCACTCTGTGGGGAGCTTGATCCCAGGACCCTGATATCACAGAAAAGAAATTGAAAATTGTTAATAAAATAAGCACATATGAACTATGGTAAGCGACAGGTAGTGTAAATTAACATTTTTTAGTTATGAAATAAATAAAGGTTTAAAAATGGACACTCTGCTCTAGGGGCGTGTGTGTGGCTCAGTTGGTTAAGCATCTGACTCTTGGGGGATCCCTGGGTGGCTCAGTGGTTTAGCGCTGCCTTCGGGCCAGGGTGTGATCCTGAAGTCCCGGGATCGAGTCCCACATCAGGCTCCCTGCGTGGAGCCTGCTTCTCCCTCTGCCTGTATCTCTGCCTCTCTCTCTTTCATGAATAAATAAATAAAGTCTTAAAAAAAAAAAAAAAAAAAGAAAGGCATCTAACTCTTGGTTTCAACCCGTGGTGATCTCCCGGTCCTGGATCAACCCTGTGTTAGGTTCCATGCTTAGTGTGGACTCTGCCTGTCGCAACCCCTACCCCTCTGCTTCTCATTCTCTCTTTCTCTCTCTTTCTCAAATAAAGAAATAAAATCTTTTAAAAATTAAAATAATAAAATGAAAATTAACACTGCCCGGTACTGTCTCTGAGATTGACAGATTGATGCCCTGCTGGAAAAAAGTGTGGATTGTAGATTCTTTCTAGAAAGCAGTTTGGTAGTATATATTAAAAAAAAAGCCTTTAAAACAGAAACCTGAAAGCCTCTTGACCCTAGTGAACAGATTTTCAGTAATTTATACTAAGGAATAGAAATGCACAAAGTGATATCTATCATGCAATCATTAAACATTTAACTATTAAATCACTTATACTGCGTAATAAAAACATAAAAATTATATGGTGTTACTACACTAAAATGTTAAATATTTTTATTACTTTTGAATTGTGGGATTCTGAGCTTATATGACTTTGTTTTTAGAACTTTTCCATATTTTTCAAGTTTGATGTAGTATTAATACTTCATAACAATATTAGAACAGTAAAAGAACCCAAATTTTTATATTCCCAGTATTAATAATCAGTTATTTATATTACTGTAAAAATAGTTGTGACCTAAAGATATGGCAAAATGTTTTATGTGCATTTATAATCAGAAAATGAAAATGTTTTTATTTTGGAAAATTTGAGAAAGATAGCAAAGTTTGTTTATTTTTTAAGATTTTATTTATTTATTAGTGACAGAGAGAGAGAGGCAGAGACACGGGCAGAGGGAGAAGCAGGCTCCATGCAGGGAGCCCAATGTGGGACTCCATCCCGGATCTCCAGGATCATGCCCTGAGTCGAAGACAGCGCTAAACACCTAAGCCACTGGGGCTGGGCAAGATAGCAAAGTTTAAAGAAAAAAACAAACATAAGTACACTACCATCCATGATGACCATATATTTTTAAATACAGCCTTTGTGATTTTTTCTGTATACACGTAAATGTGTATGTACATGTGTTATTATATCACTATACTGTAGTCTTTTTTTCCACTGAAATATATAATATTTCTGTGTCCTTTTTCAAGTTTATAATTTTTAATGTTTTTATTTTGTATATGTGCTGCTGAAGTGAGCGCTCATGTACAAAGTATTGCAAACAATTATGTTCTGGTGTAATTTTTCCTTTACATAATGGTATACAAAGAAATGAGGTGAAACCAATCACAAGAATATTAAAATGACATTATATCTTGTGATTTGGTTTCACCTCATTTCTTTGTATACCATTTTGTACATATAATAGTCAATGGATTTTGTAAAAAACTATTGTTTTCATGATCATATTTGGTACTTGTACATGTCAAAGCTTTGATATTAGTAAAAAATGGGGACGATATGAGTGAAGAATAATAAATTTATCGCAGAAGCAGATGAAAGAGTAAAAAGTTAAAATTAGGAGGAGTCTAGTACAGTTACCATATAACGAAAAGCAGTAAGGATAGTTATTCTCTTAGCTCTTTGGGACAGCTACTTCATAGTAAGATATTTCTAATGCCCTTAATCCAAAATGTTACAGGCATACCACCCTAAAAGAGTTATTTATTTATATTTTAGCTTTATTAGACTAAATCACTTGCTTGGTTTTTTATTTTCATAATAAGAGAAAATATGCAATGTTACTAGAAACTATAGTAGTAAGCTTCCATTTAAATGTAATTTTACTAAGAGCAATTTTTATGTCGTTTTAATTCTTGGTTTTACATTCTGTGGTGTTTTTAAAATGGATTCTTAAATTATATTCCTTTTGATAAAATCTAATTCTCCCCCTGAAAATGCATTATACTTAGTTGTTTCTTAACAAATAGGCCTATGGTAGAAGTGACATGTTTTGACTTCTAAGAGTAGGTCATAAAAGACATTGCAGCTTCTTTCTGGTTCTCTTGGATTACCTGTCCTAGAAAATGACAAGTGTCATGGGATGAGGACACTCAAGTAACCCAATACAGATGTCCATGTGGTGAGAAACTGAAGTCTTATGAAAATAACAATGCTAGTGAGCCATCTGGGAAGCAAGTCATTTACTCTTAAACAAGCCTTTAGATGACTAAAGCCATAGCTGATGTATTTTTTGTTTTTGTTTCTTTTAAGATTTTATTAATTTATTTGACAGAGTGATCAAGCAGGCAGAGCAGCAGGCAGAGGGAGAGAGGGAGCAGGGAGCTCCCTCCCTGTTGAGTAGGGAGCCCAATGTGGGGCTCAGTCCCAGGACCCTGGGATCATTACCTGAGCTAAAGGCAGACATTCAGCTGACTGAACCAACCAGGCGCCCTTACAGCTGATGTTTTGACTGTAACTTCATTGGAGACTGTGAGCCAGAACAGGTTAAATTCCTGAATTTCTGACCTATGAAAATTATAAAATGTTAGTGTTAATTGGAGCCTCTAAGTTTGGGGGTAATTTGTTATTAATACAGATTTAGGCACCCATAAATGGGGTGCTGCCATATCAAATACTTTAAAATGCAGGTTAGACTTTGAACTTGGACAGTCGATGGGAAGTTTAATGTCAAGCCTTTGAGGAGACTGCTAGTAAAGGCTTAAATGAAAACCATATTGGAAACTGGAAGAAAGGGAGTCACTATATAGGTTAGCACACTGTCATCTGCAGTAATACATAAAAATGTAATGTGGGCCCTAGAACATGTATTGAATCAGCTAGGTGATCCAGCTAAGGAGATTTTCAAACAAAAGGTTAAAACTGTTGCTTGGTTTCTTCTTTTTACTTATAGTATATAGGGTAAGGAAGGGCTCCTAAACAAAATGGAGCCAGGACCTGCTCATCCTCTCAGTATATCAGACTATGCTAAAATTAGGAAATGGCTTCCAGGCAAAGGTCAAATCCAAGGTGCTTTCAGAATAGCTTTGTCTAAAGATTAATCCAAGTGTATGATTTAAAAAATCCTTTCTTAACCTCAGAAAGATCTAAAGTGTGCCTTCAAGACCCTTTCCATCAAAGTGTTAGGGTTTATAATCAGATTAGGGTGTCCCTTAGCAGAAATTTAAAATAGAGGAGTTTATCTCAGATATCTGACAGTGCTTTTTAATCTAATGATGTGGATCCACAAGAGATCCACAGTGTTTTCAAAGAGTTATTTTGACAGAAGTATCATCAATTTGGACCCTTTAGATACCCAAAATTCTACTGGTAGGAGGCAGGTTAAAACATTCTATACACATGTATGTATACAACATGGGCTACCTTTCATAAAATGGAAGGGTGACTCAGAAATCAGAGACCAAATCTCCAAGGGCAGAGCCAAGAGCCATGGAGAATTATTCCTAGGTCCAGGTTCTCTTCCAGCAACTTGTAAGATGTTTCTACTTTGATTTCAGAATTATTTTGGATCAGTGACTTCTTTGTGCTTCCCATTTTCTTTTATTTTGTACAAGATGGTGTTACAGCAGTTTTCCTCTGCCTGTCCTACCGTTGTATTTTGGGTGTGTGTAGGGCAGATGATTTGTCACTTTAGTTTCCAGGTCTTCATGTTGGGGGAGAATATACTCCGGATTGTCTTAAGGAACTATACCTGGGAAGTTTCATCCATACATGGATCTATTTAGATAGCAACATCCTTGGATGTGAAGTTGCTCTAAAGGGATAAGACTTTTGGGGAGTCTGGGGAGGGGGATGAGTGTATTTTGCATGTGAGAAAACTGTAAATTATTTTTCCAAAGAGTGGTGAACAGTAGTGGTTTTAAGATAGGTCCACAAATTCTTTCATACTCCTGTCTTTAGTTTAATTCCTGGCTTTTTTGAGTGTCCCTCTACTTAGTGACCCACTTCTAACAAATAGAATGTGAAGGAAACGAGGGTAGGTCCTAGGAACATTTGTGGCTTCCATTTTACTCTCTTGGATCAATCACCGGGTGAGGAGCCTGCTACTATGTGCCAGGACACTTGAACAGTTCTGTGAAGAGATCCATTTGGTGAAGAACTGAGACCTTGTTTCAGCAGCCAGAAAGGAAACAGGTCAGTCTTGAAAGAAACTCCTTCAGCCCCAAACAAGCCTTCGGATAACTGCAGCTGTGGCTATTACTTTTGCTGCAACTTTCTGAAGGACTGTGAGTCAGAACTATTCAGCTAAGGTGCTTCAAAATTTCTCACAGAAACTGTGAGATAATAAATGTTTGGTCTTTGAAGCTGCTATTTTGTGGTGATTTATTGTGCAGAAATAGCTAACCAATACATGACCAGAAAGGAAATAGGAGAACAAAAGCTAATATCTATCATGTTCCTTTAACCCTAATCTTTATCTATTCTCAGTTTTTTAGATGATCTCTAGCTTATGCTGAATTCTGTCTTTAATAGAAGATTGTGTTGTATCTCAGTTTTTATAGCCCTTCTATAACAAAGAGTATATTCAGGTAGGAAAAAAGTCATCTTTATTGTTTAAAAAAGTCTGACCTGATTATATAATATATTAACCCTAATTATATCAAGAAAGGAGTAGGGGATATTGAGAAGCTAGCAAATATGTGAGATAAATTTTTCTGAAACTCCTATTTGAAAAGTTTTTTAAAGAACTGATGTCCAGAATTAAAACTGCCTAAGGAAACTCTAAGAGTTACCTTAGTGCCATTCATTTTATTTATTAATTTATTCAACAATTACTTGAGCACCTTTTCTGTTCTATAGCTATACTAGACATTTAGTTCTTTGCCCTTGGTCACCTTTCAGCTTTCAACAATTGAGTGTCTTTATCATAAATCAACAGAAGGACATCTACCTTTTTATTTCATATCTGTCTTAGAAGGGTTATATGAAATACATCATCATTTGGATTTAAAATCACATCTTTCTTATCTTGTATCCCTCGTGTTTTTAGTACAGTGATGATCATATACCTATGTGGTACCCAAGTAGGGTTTTTTAAAGAAAAACCTTCACACTTAGGATTTTTAACCTCAGCTGTAAAAAAAGGTATGAATGTTGTTTTCATTGGTTCTTTTCTTTGACTATTTTAATGAGCCAGTTAAGATTTGTTTTTGTTTTTGTTTTTGTTTTTAAATGCTAGCTCGTATTTGTTACAAGAACATTTCTAAAGTGCTTCTCCGACCATAGAACAGCTCTTTTTGTTTAGATATGCTAGATTGGTCACAAAACCCTTAAGACGCACCTTTCAACAGGCTTGTGGTTCTAAGAAGAAAAGATCTCAGATTTCATGTTTTTGGGAAGAAGAAAGATGACACTTAATTGATCTGAAGTGAAAATTGTCTTCTTTCTTTTGGCTACTGAGAAATACTTGACAAACTTACTCTTTTAGAATTTGATAGTCATTTCTGAGCCAAAATGATTTAAGATTTTTTTTTTAAGATTTATTTATTTATTCATGAGAGACACAGACTGAGAGAGAAAGGCAGAGACATAGGTAGAGGGAGAAGCAGCCTCCTTGCAGGGGGCCTGATGTAGGACTCGATCCCGGATTCTGGGATCACGACCTGAGCTGAAGGCAGGTGCCCAACCACTGAGCCACCCATGCATCCCCTTATTGATTTTTTAATGTAACTTTGCTTTAGAAAGAGGGTTATGAATTGTTCATGTACTAATTATCAGAGGTGGTAACATTTTAATAGGGCTCAATATCTGAAAATTAGTAGATAGGTATTCTTTTTTTTTTTTTTAAGATTTTATTCATTTATTCATGAGACACAGAGAGAGTCAGAGAGACACAGGCAGAGGGAGAAGCAGGCTCCATGCAGGGAACCTGATGTAGGACTCGATCCTAGGTCTCCAGGATTACACCCTGGGCTGAAGGCAGCGCTAAACCACTGAGCCACCCACGCTGCCCATATTCTTTTTCAAATATTTATATTTACATATTTGAGATAGAAAGAGGGAGGGAGGGAAAGCGGGAGTGTCCCAGCAGGTGTTGAAGCAGAGGGAAGGAATCTCCAGCAGACCCACTGAGCACAGAGCTGGAGCTATACTTGGGGGTTCAGTCTCACAATCCTGAGATCATGACCCTGGCCAAAATCAAGAGTCGGATGCCCAATGAATAGACCCACCACAACACCTCTGAATAGGCATTAGTTAGCTAGCAAATGGATGTTATATTACTGTGACTATCACCATCCTACATTAAGTAGTTGCTCATGGTTGAGTTCCCAAAACCTTAGTATACTTCAGATTGAATTTTATTATCTAACAAGGGAGCAAAAAAACTGTATAACCTTTTTGTGTGATGTTTTGTTATTTACATTTTTTTTCTTGACTCTTAGACTAATAATACATCTTCAAGTAGAATATTTGGATAGTTAGAAAATTGTAAAGAAGGAATCAGGAATCATTTATTCCTACCCAGAAATAACCACTATTAATATTTTAGATACTTCTACCTAGGTTTTTCTTTGTTCTTTTGTATTGTATTCGAATGCATACTTCTTTTTTTAAGTACCATGAGAATCAGTCTCTTCTTTGTTTTGATTGATTGTGTGTTTTAAAGATTTTACTTTTTTTTTTTTTTTTAAAGATTTTATTTATTTATTCATGAGAGACACAGAGAGAGAGAGAGGCAGAGACACAGGCAGAGGGAGAAGCAGGCTCCATGCAGGGAGCCTGATGTGAGACTCAATCCCGAGTCTCCCGGATCACACCCTGGGCTTCAGGCGGCGCTAAACCACTGTGCCGCTGGGGCTGCCCAAAGATTTTACTTTTAAGTCTCTATACCCAGTGTGGGGCTCAAAATCATAGCCCCAAGGATCTATAGTCTCATGCTCCACCAACTGAGCCAGCCAGGTACCCCTCGATTGTGTTTTGAAAGGCGTTCGTTTGTATTGCTGATGGTAGTGATAGTAGTAATTGGAATGTAAGTAGTATAAATCCTAAAATTTGAACTCACAAAGTCCAACTTCAGAGTTTTTGTATTTAGTCATTATAATCGTGTCACTATTGCCAAACAATTTATTTAACCATTCATGTTTTATTGAACATTTATTTTATTTCCCACAGACTCTTAATCTTAATTTTTGTTGGTATTTCCAAGTGTGACCTTAGGATAGAATCCTAGAAATAGATTTATCAGTTAAAGGACTGTGTAAAGATTTATATAGTTACTAGGAACTATGTAACTGCTGCCTCATAACTAAAAAACAAATTTACAGACAATAATTCTTGAAAACATAATACCACATTTGGTATTAGGTATTAGTCAAGCTAACTTTATTAGAAAAAGTTTAGTTTGTGTGTTGATTAATCTAAGGTGGAGGACTTGTTTTCTTTTTTCTGTTTTTGTAGGATATCATAATCTTGATACGTTTATCATTCTTTCCATATTGTTTCATTACTGCTTACTGTGCTAAGATTCTATATGTGCTATTAATGCTTTTAGACAAAGCTCATAGACAAATGCAAGATTAAAAACCCCGCAGTTTAGTGTGTTCTTACCCTTAAGCTAATCAAATGAACTAAAGGAATCTAATGAACCAGAATAGAAGATAATTGTGTTCAAATCTAAAATGAATTGTTGTACTGAGTGCTGTACCAAAATATTAATGGTGATTTTACTGGGCTTGTGGAATAGTTATAATTTTTTTCTGTGCTTCCCAAGTTTGCATAATTTGAGTATATAATTTTAAATGCCAAAGGAATAGCACTTTTGGTAGCATTTTTAACATATGCAATGCTAAAATTTAAGACATCCTTATCAAAGAACATTTTAAAATTCTTCCATCATGTTAAAATTAATAACATAATTACTAAAATCTTCTCTTGTTGGATATAACCCAGCCACACATTTTCAAACCTGTGCTTTTGTAATACACAACTACAAGAGTCCAGTTCTTGAGCAATAGGTAAACTGGTAATACTTTTTTCACACCTAATTATTTGTTGGAGTCATATATTTAAAAAGGTTTGCAGAACAACGCTAAGTTGTCTGTACTCAGAATTACACAGTAAGAGGGGACAAAGTGGGAAGAGAAGCAAAGTCTGTTTCTGTTTTCTATGCAGCTGTCATCTAGCCTTAGGTCCTGATAGAGAGCTACAGCTGGAATTATTATATTGGCTTTACCCAGCATCCTTTTGCCTATACACATAAAATTGCTTTAGTAATCTTAGAAGAAGAAAAAGCTAAACAATCTCATAGCAACCATAGGAGAATAATTATTACACTAGCCTCTGAGAGTGAAACAGATTTCCATTGTACATCAAATATTGGCATAGGTTACTATATAGATAATACAGATAAGCCTATGCCAGCACAATCCTAAAAACATTGAATATGAATGTATATGACTGCTATAGATAATTTTTTTAAAGCTGGAGATCATGCAAATGTGTGTATCGTGTTAAATTTTCTGCTTTTGTGAAGGATTTTTGGCATTTCTCACCAACTAACTTTAGAAAATGTCCATGTTCCCATAGTAATTGTTAGTTTTAACGGGTTGTAATTCAGCTAAAAACATTCAAATTTGACTAAACGTGAATACTTATTTGTATCCAACTTAAGTGTTGTGGTTATTATTAATTTAAATATGGAAAATAGTACAGGTAATGTTTTTGGAAAATAACAAAATATTTTTCTTACTAGATTGGCAAAAGATCAGTAAGTAGTAAAACCCAGTGTGAACAGTGATGTGAGGAAATGGTCTCTCAGTCGTATACTATTGAGTGGTTTTCAAATAATACATAAGCTCCCTATAAAAGTAGCTTGGTAATATAATGGGAATATATGCATATTCTTTATTCAGGGATTCTGTTTATGGGAATTAATCCTGAAGAAATAATATTACCACTGCATCAAGATATACGTATAAGGACGTGCATTGCAATATATATAACAAAAGGTTGGAATTAATCTAAAAGTCCATCAGTTGTCTTGCTTAGAGAATAGATGACACACACAAATACTGAACCTTGCAAGCATTTCAAAGCACAAGGTACATACATCTTTATATGTTGATGCGATAAGAGGCCCATGATATATTATGAAGTGAAAAAAAAGCATCACACACAGATAGAATGTCTACAATATAAATGGAATCATATTTGTACATAGGATATGAGCCAAGGTGCATGCATGAGAAGTCTGAAAAGCTCTGTGTCAAATAATAGTAGCTGTTATTCCTTGGGATTGGGATTATGGGAACAATTTTTTTGTGTAATTTGAATTTTTACAGTTATTAAAATTATTTCGTTTGTGGGTGAAGTTTTTTTGTTAAGGAGTTCTTTTTCTACATTTTTTTTTCCTGTTACACCAAATTTACTCCCGAGATTTCATATTATTATAATGTGATCTGGCTTGTGGATGGTTACATATTAGAGATTATTCATAGAGATATTCACTGTATGATAGGCATAATTATAAGTTCTAGAGATAAAATATAGGCAAGGTCTCCCATTACTGACTGTGGGTAGAAATAAAGAAAAGAACACTTAGTATATAGGATGATAGATACAAGTATTTTTGAGTAACTTTAGAGGAGGGAATGATTAAGTTGGGAGTGGATCAACAAAGACTTTAAGAGATTTTATAGCTGATGTTACAAAGAGTTTTTCTTGTGGAAAAATTGAAAATAGTCATTGTGGGCAGAGGAAATGACATGTACAAAGAATAAAAGTGATAAGATGGTAAGAAACAAGTGCATCAATATTTTTGAAACCAAAATATTTGAGGATGAAATAGTATTAGGAGCCATGGTAAAATAACAAACCTATGCATTCTTTTGTTAGTTCTTTTCTTCATTCTTAGAATTTCTTGTTTGCAGAAAGAAAATACTATGTAATTTTTAGTAAGACTGATCCATTATTGTAGAAATTTATAGTAGATAGATACATAAGAGTGATAACACCTGGGTTTGGTGCGAATGTAGATGTGTGAATTGTTAGAACTGCCTTGGAAACTAATTTTTATTATGTAAACTGGAACACAGGTAATTTACCATTTTTATTCCTGGATATTTACCAGAAAAAAACTCTTGTACATATATACAGCAAGATCTATAAAAGAATGTTCTTAACATCCTTGTTTGAAATAGCAAAAAATTTTAACTGTTTCATTTTAAGCAAGTTACTTAATCTCTCTCTCTCCTTTTTTAAAGGATTTTATTTATTTATTTTGGAGAGAGAGCATGCAAGCTGCATGCATATGCTGGTGCACACAGCAGGGGGTGGGGCAGAGGGAGAGAACACCAAGCAGGCCCCATGCTCAGCAGGAGGCAGGGCTCAATCTCTGGACCTGAGATCATGACCTGACTTTAAATCAAGAGTCAGATACCTAACTGACAGAGTCATCTAGGCACCCCTATTTCATCTCTTTGAGCTTTAATTTCTTTATGTGTAGAGAGGTAATACTATCTACTTTGAAGGGTTGCTGTGGGGATATAGATGAGTTAACTCATGGAAAGTACTTGGGGCAATATCTGATATTGAATATGTGTTAGTTATCATTGCTACCAAGAAGTGACAGTGAATGAGCTATTGCTATACATGTCAACATGAATGAGTTTAGCCCCCCTTATAGCATCATATCAGTCAAATAAAATTCAGAAGCATCTGCAACTAAATATTGTTTAGCAAGAACACTTGTGTGGTAAAACCATAGAGTATGAAAATGAAAAAAAAAATTTTAGGATTGTGTTTTCCTGTTGGTAATCAAAGTAGGGGATGAAAACATGGAGAAACATATAGCAGCCATTATGTTATTGGTTATATTCTCTTTCTAAAGTTGAGTAACAAGTATACACATTCTTTTCATTCTTTAAGTCATTATGTATATGTAATTCTTTATAGAAAATATTTCTTTAGGGAAATACCAAATATGTATCAGTGTTTATCTATCCTGGTACTGAAAAAATTTTTAAATATTCTGTCAGACAAACGAGATCATGTCATTACTGACAGTTCTGTACCTAACTTTCTTTCATTTAGCTGTTGTGACTGCTGTGTATAGATCTTTTTATTGGCTGTATAGAATTCCACCATTCATACATATGTGTGTCTGTGTGTATATGTATTTATATCATAATTTTTAACCAGCCCTCTGCTGATATAACCAAAGGATGTTTTCTTTTTTTCCTATTCTTTTTTGTTAAAGTAGTGCTACCATAATTTGTGTGTGTGTGTGTGTGTGTATCTATGTATACAATCACTTGCTCAAAGAATTGCACTACCACCAGCAGTGCAAAAATATTCCTGTTTCCCCATGTCTTTGTTGGCACGAAGTATTATCTTTTCTAGTCTATATAAAAAATTGGCATTATGTTTTTATGGCTTTAATTAGAAATGAAGCTCAATCTTTTCACATACTAATTTCCTTTTTTCCCCCCTATGAAATAAAATTGGACTTTTATCTTGCATGTCAGTGTTGTCTTGGGAAGGGGGTAGAGGGCCCACTTCTACAGATTTGTGTAAATTACCTTTCTTATGAAGATGTTCCTCAGATAATACTGATTTTCTTCCCTTCTACTTTCCTATCTTGTATGTACAGGATTCCCCAACAGAGCTTTGATAATTGGAAATCTTAGAAGGGTTCTGAGCAGAAAATCAAATAGATCTGCATGAATAGCCTTCCCCAAGGCTGGAAACCAGGAGATCAGTTAAAAGCCTACTGAAATAGATAGGCAAAAAAGATAGTAAGGGCTTGCATGAGAAAAAATAGATTTGAAAGATACTCAGAAGATGAACTTGCTTAGAAAATAATTTTTTTTAATCGATGGGTATTTTGCACAAATCCAGAAGGGTTTGGGGCAAGGGTTGAAGAATGTCTTAATTGATTTTTTCAGATACAGAGTCAGGGAAAAATATATTTAAGCCAAAAAGCATACGACTAATTCCTTCATTGAATTCCTTGGATATTTTAATAGAATATATTTCAAAATATGACAATTCTGTATCACAAACAAAGGAGAAAGTATATACTTAGATTTTAAGAGAAATTGTGGTCAACATAAAAGTAAGCAAATTCTAGAAAAATTGGAAAATTACTCGTAATCATCAGCAAGCATAGGTATTAACATTCCTCTTTATATCCTTTCAATCTTATTTTTTATGATTATGATAATACTGTACATAAAATTTTGCATATTGACTTTTTAACATTAAGCATTTCCCCAGATAGCGGATATTATTCATAAGCCTAATTTCAAATGACCACTCAGTATAAAGTAGGCATACCATAATTTATGTAACCATTCCCTTATTTTGGGGACATTTGGGTTATTTCTTCATTTTTGCTTTTAAAAGTAATTTTGAGAACAATACTTTTTCCTAAAGCTTCTTCCATTTAGTACTTTTTTTTTGCTAGATTCAGGAATTTTTCAAAATGTTTGTTTTAAAAGTTTTTGATAGTTCTACTAAAATCACTTTTCATAAATGGTTGTTCTAGATTTTACTTGTCTATATAGAATTAGGAATGGATAAGAATGGCCATTTTACTTATCACCACTTTTTTTTTTAAACTTTGTCAGTATACATCTAAATTTATAAACTGCTGAAGGAGGTATAATTAAGTAGTAGGAAAATATTCTCCCAGCTTAGGATTCTATAAAAATGTTAGTTTGTTTCTCACAATATTGTAGGTTCTAAACTCTACAACAGATTGAGGTTGGGGGGGGTGCTTTTACCATATGAGACACCTGAAGGATGTTTTTGTTATTTATTAGCTGAGACCCATTTAGGTGCATAGTTATAAATTTACTGTTTTATATGAACTGCAGTTAGGTTAATTCTAGCTATTTTGTCAAACATTTTTAAGTCCAACTAAATCATGTGTTACCCAAACAATAAACACATTTTTATTTATTTAATAATGAAATAACACTCTTGATAGTTACCTTTAAAAAGTAAATGAATTCTTAATCAAAAATAAGTTTTTGCGGGCAGCCCGGGTGGCTCAGTCGTTTAGCACTGCCTTCAGCCCAGGTCATGATCCTGGAGACCAGGGATCGAGTCCCGCGTCAGGCTCCCTCTGTGGCACCTGCTTCTCCCTCTGCCTGTGGCTCTGCCTCTCTCTCACTCTGTCTCTCTCTCTGTCTCTCATGAATAAATAAATAAAAATCTTTAAAAAACTAAGTTTTGCTTAATGTACAGAATATAAGTAGAATTAACCCAAGTCAGTAGAGTACAATACTTGTGTTATGTAACAAGTTTTTGTTGTTCAGATACAGATTTTTCAGTAGGCTTTATTTTACCTTACAAATCTTAAATGACTCCTCAGATTGGAATTCAATAAAAACAACCTGATCCAAATGGTTGTCACCATTATAATTATTTTGTAATTGCTACTGATGCTACTACTACTACTACTACTACAACTACAGTAATAATTCATGCTTATTTATAGATTTTAATCTGAGTATCTCAGGTAACCCCAAAGTTATTAGTACAAATATGCTAACTTATAATAAACCCATAATTTAGAGAAGTTAATTTCTTAAATGTTAACCTTCCCACCTCTCGTGTTTTTCTTTTATTCAGTTTGCTTATGATTTTAGACAATTAACTTGAGTCATTTATTTTCAAAAGTGTCTAGAACATGGAAATATATTTCTTGAAATTTTTTACTGTTTGCAGTTTTGATCATGCATTTTGAGTGTTTGCTGGTTATAAGTATTTAACCAACTTCTTTCCAGTAATTAATTTAGCATTAACTATCAACACATAGGGACAACTGTGATGAAAATTAACTTAAAAACAGTTAACTGGGTTTGACATATTTAGTTTTAAATGATAACATTCTCAAATATATTTTTAAAAGTTTAATTGCTTTAGGGCATTTTCACATTTATTATCATCTCACTAAATCCTTAAGAAAATCCATGTAATAAAACAGCATAGATATTAAAAGTATTTGGTAATTGAGAAAACCAATTCCAAAGAAATTATTTTTTTAAAAGATTTTATTTAATTATCTGACAGACACAGATAGCTAGAGAGAGAGCATGAGCAGGGAGGAGAGGGAGAAGCAGGCTCCTCACTAAGTAGAGAGCCCTACATGTGGCTCCATCCCAGGACCCGGGGATCATGACCCGAGCTGAAGGCCAGATGCTCAACTGACTAAGCCACCCAGGTGCCCCAATTCCAAAGAAATTAAATGTCACAAGCCTACTTTGTTCCAGAGCAAAGGACTAGAACGTGAATTTATAAACTAAAATATGTTAGCTATTTTGTGAATTCTATTGCTCAGTTTTGGAGCACCAAATTAAAAAAAAAAGTTTTTTTAAAGCTCATAAAGGTTTATACCTTTAAGATTATTAGTCCTGTTGTAATTACTCCAATTATTTAAGGTTAAGCCAGTGAAAGTATTTCTGTCATTTTTATTTGGCTGTCACAATCTTTTCAAATAATTATATGGTAACAAGAAAAGTAATGGCAAATAATGATCTCATTTCTTTAAAAAAGCATGTCATTAGGGACTGTCATTGGGCATATCCCATATCTTTCATTCATTCAGTGAGGTCATGGACTGCTGTTTTCTCTTTTGATCCCCTGTATCTTAAGCACAGCACAGTCCTTGGTATATACTTTTTTAACTTGTGAGATAACACTTCCAATTGATTTGTATTCTCTAATAATTTCTTTATTTTCTGTGTATGTGTATCACTTCTGGTTAAAATTTAAAACTTTATTTTAATTAGATTATCTTTCTCACATGCCATAGTTAGGTTTCTAATTCTTCCTATGTTGTTTTCTCTAAGGAAGCCCATTTTGCTCATAAAGCTGATTTATTATTAATATTTTATTTTGACCTGGCCTCTAATCATGATTGTTTGAGTTTGGGGAAGCGCCGTTTATGTGATGGTAGTGGTAAATAAGGATTTGCTAAATACTTGCTAGACTGAAAGGATCTTAGTTTGTTTTTGTTTATGTTCTGGCAACTAATGAATTTTGGGGATTATTCCCTTTAGGCAACTGAAGAGGATACTTCCAGTTCTCTAGTGAAAGATCATCTTTTCCAGCAAGAGACAGTTGTTACCAGTGAGCCATATAGAAGCTCAAGACCTTCTGCCTTTGAAGATCTGAATGCCAGAAGAGTTTACTTGCAAAACCCAGCCAATCAGGTGAGAAGATTAAATACTTTTCAGTGTGTTATTCATATATATAGAAATTGGATGTATTAGAGAAGGACATTAAGACCATCTCCTTTTATTAGACAAAATAAACAATATAAATCTAGGAGAATGTGACTTACTCAAACCATAAATTTGACATCAGATTTTTTGATGACAGAAGTGAAAAAGGAAAGTATATTACATTTTCATTATCTGGGAGGAAAAGGCATTTCAGTCTCTTAGGAACCAAAAGTTTCCTGAGCTTTACGTGAAACTTCTCAGATCAAACATATTACGAAAAATATCCCAAGCAAATATATCTGTGGCAAATACATCGATAAATTTCATAGAGTTGTTTCTTGTAGCTTCACCTCAGATACTAATAATGTACTCCTAAATCTGCTCAGTGAAAGTGTTTCCTTTGGGTATTCAACCTTCTAATTGCTCCAGCTTGATCTCAAAAGGAAACCTTAATGATAGGCTATAACTCTACTTTCATGCCATTCACAAATGTTACCAAATCTGTCAGAAGATCATTCTTGACTCCATTTCTCTTAGTGGTATTAACAAGTGCTTTCATTGTTAAATAAGCATTTTAATTGTTTTCTTTGTGAACTCATGTGGTTTAAACCATACCCTATGGTATATGCCTACAAAGTCAGAAGCCAACCAAAGTGGTTTTTTAAAAATGTTTTAAAATATTTATTCTTCTTGGGTGCGTGTGTGGCTCAGTCAGTTAAGCAACTGCATTCAGCTTGGTTCATGGTCCCAGGGTCCTGGGATTGAGTCCTTCCTGGGGCTCCCTGTTCAGTGGGGAGTCTGCTTCTCCCTCTCACCCACCTCTCTCATATTCGTGTGTGCATGTGTACTCTCTCTCTCAAAAAATAAAATATTTCTTGATAGACGATATTTATAAGATGCATCAATGTCCAGGGGCATAATAGCTATGACTAAAGCCTACCTGATTCTTATTTAATGATTCTCATTTTAACTTGAGCGATCTCAAACATACAGCTTCTTAGGGAAGAAATTTGCTTTGCATTTGGAAGACATCTATCTGGAACACTTTTCCCCTAGATCTTCACAGAGTTTGCTCCTGATTTAAGGTCACTTCTGTGAAGCCTTTCCTGGGCACTCTAAATAAAATAGCAACTTTTCTATTTCTGTATTCCCTATTCTCCTTTATTTTTCTTCATAACACTTATCATTTCCTGACTTTATTATTTATTTTTTCTGTTTGTACTTTTTATTTGTTCCCTGATAACTTTAGAAACCCAGAAGTTTCTGAATGAAGTTAGCCTGTGGTTATTGAATGAGACAATGAATAAATGCTAACAGCATCACCTTGGAAGCAAATGATGTTTGGACTCAGTTTATTCCTGGTCCTATCATTCAGTATTGGGAACTTGTTTAATTTAGGATCATTTGGTTTTTACAAATAACATATCTATTCAAAGTAGCTTAAGGAGGGCAGCCCAGGTGGCCCAGCGGGTTTAGTGCCACCTTTGGCCCATGGCGTGGTCCAGGAGACCTGGGATCAAGTCCCACGTTGGGCTCCCTTCATGGAGCCTACTTCTCTCTTTGCCTGTGTCTCTGCACCTCTCTCTCTCCCTGTGTGTCTCTCATGAATAAATAAATCTTAAAAAAACAAAACAAAACAAAACAAAAAAACAAAGTAG
This sequence comes from Vulpes vulpes, assembly GCF_048418805.1. Lineage (NCBI taxonomy): Eukaryota > Metazoa > Chordata > Mammalia > Carnivora > Canidae > Vulpes > Vulpes vulpes. The sequence continues at coordinate 45,492,336 of NC_132794.1, forward strand.
CTTAAGGAAATGGACTTTATTTTAGTGACTCAGTGGCATTCCTCAGAATTCATTTTAGAATAAATAACAGCTAGAGCTATTGAGATGCTAGGCATTAGCTTCTCTCTTTCCCTCCTCCCACCCTTGCCCTCTATCTTATTCATATAAACTCAGCATGGCCATTTTTCTCTGTTTCTCTTTACATATCCCTTCTCTTCTTTTTCTCTGTGGCCTAGGTTCTTCGTTGCTTCATTGATTAGTAATGTATTATGACTATCAGAGTGTCAGGCTCAGCTCTTTAGTTGACATGACTGACATTCCAGCCTAGATCCCTATAGTCCCAAACTAATTCCATATTCTTATAAGAAGGAAGTGATTGGCTCAATTTAGGGCAAGTTTATTTATAAATTCTGTATGGCTGTCCATTCCAAGGTTGCAAGATGGGCCAATTAGGCAAAGAGGAGATAAAATGATGCACACTCCATCCAACATTGCCATTCTTATTCTAGGCTATCTTACAAGTATATGGTTTGCCTTTGGGTTAAGTGCCAAATCCTGGTTTAATCCTAATTACAGCTGATGGGCAGAGTGGCAAGGCGAATCATGGCAACCTTTGAGCAAGGAGATGTTTCTTTTTGTCTTGTGTAAATTTAAGCCGTGAGTTTTATATTTCCTGCCTAAATTTGTTATTTTTCCATTTTCCATAAGGTCTGTTTGCTTAATAGAACCAAACTAGGCATTGGGGAAAAGTTACTCCCTGGACAGAAATGTCTCCAACAGTGGGAAAGATCTTGGGCTTCAGATGCAGGCAGATCTAGTTTTAAATCTCGTCCTTTTAATTTACTTACAATTACAAAACTAATGCTCTCCATCTTCCTGTTTCCTCATATGTAAATATCACTAATAATAAAACTTACTCCCATAGTATTATTTTAGGGGTTAAAGCAGATCATTGATTGATGCATTGATATGTGTTTGAGATATATGCATGTGGTAAATGTCAGAGCACTTACTATGTGCTGGGCCCTATTTTAAGCCCTGAGAATAGCTGTCAACAAGAAAGGTATGAGCCCTAGCCTCATAAAACATAGAAATGCTGGTAAGGGAGAACAGGCAGTAAATAAGTTAAACCAATAATATTTCTGATAGTGATAGTGCTATGAAACAAAGTAATGGGAAGTAGAATAGTACGAATATAAAGGGAGACTTCTACAGATCAATAAAATGATAGGGAAAATCCTCTGGGGAGCTTTTTATATGGAGATCTGAGTAATATCAAAACGAACATAATAGCCATATGAAAATCCAGGGATGAGGGATGGGTGTTATCCAAGCAGCAGCTTGGTATTTCAGAGAAACAGGCTGATAGAGCTGCAGTTTAGTGAGTAAAAGTGTAGTATATTACTACAAGTTAAGAGTTAGAGAATTTGATAAGGTTTGGATAGGACAGACTATTGGGAAGAATTGGACTAATTTTCTAGTTTCAATGAAAAGCAATTGGAAGGTTTTTAAACCTCCAGTAAAGGTCTCATTTGCATTTTTAAAACATTATGGTTTCTGTGTGGAGAATGGACAGTTAGGATATGGTCACAAGTGGAATTAATACCAATTTTGAAGACTATTGTTTTTATCCAGGTAAAAGATTTTGGTGATTTGGACTAGACAGAAATGATGAGAAATGATTACATAAGGAGTAAATTCTGGAGGAAAAACCAAAAACGTCTTGAAGAAAGATTAGAGTCCAGGATGCCTTCTGAGTTTGAGGTCTAAGCAGTTGAATGAGTGATGTTGCCATTATCTGAGATGGAGAAGACTTGGAGAGTTACCTCTGAAACCACTCCCACTTCTCAGTCCTGTCAGAGAGCACAGTGGATAATTTGCCTAATATTCAGAGGTTGTATGTTACGACATGTAGGCTTTTATATTCTCAATGACTAGTATCATGATTAAATAAACTGCCATGATTATCTCATGGTGGTAAAAGATGGATCTTAAACATTTCTTGTGATCAGATAGGTTTTTTTTTTATCAGATAGTTTTTAATTGTTTACTTAACTGAAATTTTACTTTCCCCACCGACTTCAGATTTTATAGCTCCTTTCATGTTCATGTTGGCCATTTATCAAATATCATCTATTGCTAGGGTTTTTCTTCCTTCTCAGAAGATAAAACTCTTATTTCTTTAATAGTGTTTGATTGTCTTAATTTGTTCTGTCAAACATGGGTCTCTGTTCCCCCAGAAAGTACAACTGCAATTATAATGATATCTTTACAATTTTTCCCCCTCTAATATCATAGTAGAAGAAGTGGCATAATGAAACCTATTTTTTTTTTAGAACTGTTAGTATTTTTTCCTGATGTTTTGCATAAATAAAAAAACTTTACTAAAAGCAACACTCAAATTTCTGAGAATCATCCTGGTTTTACTTTGGAAGATGACTTTTCTTCTCATATTTAATTATTTGCAGATTAGTCGTTAAAGTGTTATATGTGTTTTCATGTTTAATAATTTTATCTGACTTTTGTAATTGTCTTAGGAAATCAAGACTACTTAAGAAAGAGATTTTTATAGTCTTTTGGTACTTCACTAATTGCTCTTGATTCCAGTATTTCATTTTAGCAGAGCCAGTATCTTTAGTTTTTATCACTGAAGAGATTCATGCATAGGATCGTTAAATACCTTAACAAAGTCACTAGATTAATACTTACTGAATTATTAGAATTCTGAGATTATTTACAAATGTTAAATGTTTCTACCTTCATCCTTTTTCCCCCTTTTGTATTCTAGCACAGATTAAAATAATTCGTTTTATGGCAAACAAGCAGCTTTATATTTCATTAAGTCTGATAAGTATGGCCCATTAATCCTTATCATAGCTGGTCCCTAGTATATGCTGAGTACTGTTTAAAGCACTATATAACTCATATTGATCTTCACAACAACTGCTATGGCAAACTGCCTCATTTGGGGGACAGAAATTGTCTATAGTTTGTGCATGTTTTTTTCTAAGTTTACTATGAAATATTATAAGAAATTTAAGAAAAACACATTAAAATATTGGTACAAGAAGGAAGAAAGTAATTTTAAGCCTGTCTTACTTTGAGAAAAAATAATAGCAAAAATAGAGGCTGAAAATAGTTCACTTACACTGTTCCAGGGATTTTGGAATCAAAATAATCCATCTGGAGTTATATTTGATCAGCACCCTCTAGACATCCTAGGAAATAAGATATTTAAGATTAGAGATACCCAGTTTGACACTTTTAAATACAAAATATGTTCCAGTATCTTGAGTGATGGGCAGAAGAAACTTACCAGTGGAGGAGAGAGTGGATATATGTACATCCTGAACTAGACAAGTGATTCCTATAGTTGAGCAGTGAGAAAAAACTTGGTGAGTGTAGGGGCCCCTGGGTGGCTGAGTGGTTGAGTGTCTGCTTTCAGTTTAGGGCATGATCCCAGGCAAGTCCTGCATCAGACTCCCTGTGGGGAGCCACTTCTCCCTCTGTCTGTGTCTTTGCCTCCCTCTCTCTGTGTCTCGCATGAATAAATAAAATCTTAAAAAAATAAAAAACTTGGTGAATGTAACACAAAGTTATAATAGACTAATATTTATGATCCCAGACCCTGGGAATTATTTGACCTACCTTTTTGGCTACCTATAAACTTTAAGCTACTCTTTTGACTGAAGGGAAGAGAACTGAGCCCTTCTCCCAAAATGGCAATGATGGTGGTGGGAGTGGTTGAAGTCTGTGGTCAACCTTAAGTAAAGTACAAAATAATGCTAGAAAACTGCAAACCGGGAAATAAACAACATTTGGCAGGAAGCTCTTAGCATAGGGATTTGAACATGGCTTCTGGGTCTAAATTCCAGGCTTTTTACAATATTTTCCTTATCTTCAAGATTGATGTGACATAGAGAAACAAGAGTTACGTTTTATGAGTTTGTATAACTAGACATTTAATTACACACATTTGCGGATGTTAAAATAAGCAAACTCAGTTTATTAGGAATTAGAATATAGTATGTATTCTCCTTTAAATCTACGGTAGATATTACCTATTAATTTAATAAGTAATTACAGAAATTTCTTAACAGGAATAATGCACACTTGTATTTGGCACAGCCCTGTTATAGTGGTATAATTTCTCCATTTGGATGTCGCCCAATAGGCCTCACATGGTGAATTTCCCATAGTATAACAGAACGTGTCCTTAAATTTGAAGGTCAGAAACCATATTTTGTCAGGATGTTAAGACTGGAGTGATCTTTTATGGATTAAAATAATCAAATTTAAGAAAAATGGTATGTAAAAATTAGAATGTAAAATTTAAGCCATCCTGTGGATTGTAGAACTAGAGGTAACTTGTTAAGTACTTTGTCTACATAAAGTTGATCTTTATGAGATGTAGATCATTGCCCAAATCTAGTTTCATGCTTATATGCCCAGCAGAGTACTTATGTGCTTTGAATGTTTAATTGCCTTTGACTGGGTAGCTTGATGGAGCCTTCTTCTCTACAACAGAAGAACAATTTTGCCAAAAGGACTAGACTCCTTCCTCACTGTCAAGAAATATGAACAGTCTGAGATTTTATCCTGGCTAACAGGTTAACCTGCCAATTGTATGGATGCTGGCAGAAGACAAGACTGGTAGATGAGAGACAAAGGACATTATTACTGTATAGCACAATGAAGTAGCATGAGGTTCATGTTTGTGTTGGTCCCCTGACCTTCCAAGTCCCACGGGGATGGTGCTAAGCTGCTCAGGGTGGATGTTGCACACTCAGTGGTTTGCATTGCAGCATTGGAACCCTGGGCTTAGGGAACCCAAAGTCTTTTATAAAGGATAGTAAGGTTTGCCTGATTTCTGCCAGGGAAAGACACAGTGTCATAGTCATTGGATATTAAACAAACCTAAGTGAAAACAGGAAAGACACTATCTTTCATTGGTTTCGCTTTATACCCATCTTTGCATAGATAGTCTGAAACAGAGGCATCTTTCCTCATTAGATGTGCAGAAATGAGACCTATGGAGAATTGTTACCTAACATTAGCTGAAAAAAACACTAGGTTTTCCTCAAGTTATGCTTAGGTAGGCGCTGTGTTTGTCTTTGACTCATTTTCTGTGCTTCCATGGGCTATTTAAATCCTTTTGATGGATAGGTACATTCTTTCAAAATGCTAATGCTCTCAGTCAGATATTAGTTAGGTCTAATAGGCCTAGAAGTCATTATGTTTCTTTTATTCGATTTTGCTTACTTTCAAGTTCCTGCAGGTCTTTTCATTGTGGACAAATAAAGGCACATGTATCAGTGAGCTTCTGATAGAAAATTTATGACATATTTAATCCATAGAAAACAATATATGTAGTGAACACCTGAGAAACCAGCAAACAGAGAGGAGCACCCCCAGTCCTATCCCCTTGCCTTCATTCTAGAGGTAACCATTACCTTGGATTTTGTTTGCTTTGCATTCCTGTGCTTTTCTTGGTAGCTTCACCACTTATTTCTTCTTCTTTGGCCAGTGGATATTTCAGTAATTTCCATATTTTTGTTGTTATTAAACATACTGCTAGTACAAACTTTCTTGTTCCAACTATTCATATGCAAGAGTTTCTTCAGGTGTATAAGAATGGGCTTTTGACATTGATGTGTACAGAAGACTCTGGACAAATTAGACAAATTAGCATATACGATTCATGTGTTCTATAACTAAGATATTTATTGAGCATTTGCAAAATTATAGATGATTTTTCCTTTATAAAATGATTTTAATTACGTAGTGTTCTATATGACCTTGTTCCCAAGCAATCCAAGTAATAAAATTTTCATGGATATTTCCCCATTTTGAGTTTTATATATAGGCAATATCTCTTAGTTTATGGTAGTTTTTCACTCTCTTTAAAGGTGTTTTTGATGAATAGATATTCTAAATTTTAATGCAACTGAATTTACCCTTCTTTTCCTGATGCTGTTTCTACAAATTCCTCCCTATTTTTATCTCAAAGATTTTCTCCCTCTTCTAAAAGTTTTAAAATTTTATCTGTAACCCACTTCGAATTAATTCCTCTTCTGTGGTAGGGAACCAGTTTTATTTTTTTCCATATAAATAATTAATTGTCCTCATACTATTTATTGAATTCCTTCCCCCACTGACAAGCTGTGCTGCATCTTCGTCGTATATCAAGTTGCATGTTTTAGATCCTTTTTTTTTTTTTAATCTGCCCAAATACTTACTTCATTCTGTGTTTACTTCAGGTCCCATTTTCTTCATGACACCATCCCAGACTATTGAATCCAGTGATTTCTTCCCATTAATTCCTGAATTCTTACATATTCCACCTTAAGTTATAATTATATAAGTTTATGTCAGTAAGGTTAAGAACCATTTTTTCTACATCATGCTTCCCATAATGCCTAGTACTATATATTTTTTAGGATATCAAATAGAGTCGAATATATTGAAACTAAAAGGAAAACTGGGAAATAGTAGCTCATAATTTTTCCCACTAGATAGAAGTAGGTAGACATTGGAGAATGCATAATAAAGACAGGTTAGAGGGAATAAACACCATAATCCAGAAACTGTATTTCATCCTACATTAATCCTTTAGTCCTATCTCATAATTAAAATTAGATTGCTTCTGTTCTCTTTATGGTCCTACTATGTGATTAAAGTGCTAATGAAAGTAAAATTATAAAACAGTAAGAAACAAGGCTGGGAATGAAATAACCTCTTTGAAGCCTTAACTATTTTTATTTATTTTTATTTTTTATTTTTTATTTTTTTTAACTTTTTATTAAACTTCTTTTTTGTTTAAGACATTACTAAGTAGGTGGTTCAAGTTGGATATATCCATTTAAATTCATTTTTGAATTAAAGTATACAAACTCTTTAATCCAACAATTTTACTTTTAGGAATTTGTGATGCAAATATATTTGGACATGTGTATTAAAAATTATTGTATAAAGATATTGTTCGGCTGTGTTTATAACAGCAAAAGCTGGGGAAAGACTATATTAATCAGACTAGTTATGTAAATTAAGTCATTCATTCAATGGAATATTAAGAAGAAATAAGGTAAAGCTATATGTATCAAACAGAGAAACATATCTATAATGTAACAAGTGTAAGGAAGCACTAAATTTTCAAAAATCCACATAAATGCAAACATACATGAGTGTGTATGTAAATATATAGTGCCAAAGTGAAAAGTATCTCCAGTGGAAAGTTAAAATTGTTGAACCTACCTTGACACATCATAATCACCCACAGTCCATAATTTACATTTGAGTTCACTTTTAGTGTTTTGTATTCTGTGGATTCAGACAAATACATGACGTATATCCATCATTATGGTATCATTATGGCCCTAAAAATTCTGTGTCCCACCTATTCACCTCTCCTCTACCCCACAAAAACACAATTCCTGGCAACCACTTACCCTTTTACTACCTTTATAGTTTGCCTGTATCAGAAAGCCATATTGTTGGAATCATAAAGTATATCGCCTTTTCAGATTGTTTTTTTCCCTTAGTAATATACATGTAAAATGCTTCCACGTCTTTTTTTTTTTTAATACTGAATAATACTCTATTGTCTGGATATACCACACTTTATCCATCACCTACTGAAGGACATTTTGGTTGCTTCCAAGTTTTAGCAATCAAATATGAGCTGCTATAAACATTGGTGTACAGATTTTTGGGTGGACATAAGGTTTTGAATCTTTTGTATAAATATCAAGGAGTGCAATTGTTGGATCATATGGGAAAAATATGTTTAGTGTTACAAGAAATTACCAAATTGTCTTCCAAAGTAGCTGTAACATTTGGAATTCCTACCAGCAGTCAGTCAGTAAGGGTTCTGTTTCTCCACATCCTCCCCAGCATTTGGTGTTGTCAGTGTTCTGAATATTGGCCATTCTACTAGTTGTGTGGTGAAATCTCATTGTTTTAATTTGTATTTCCCTGATGACTTAAGGTATGTAGCATCTTTTCATTTACTTACTTTCCATTTGTGTATCTTCTTGGTGAAGTGCCTCTTGAGATATTTGGCCCATTTTTTAAATTGAGTTGGTAGTTTATTTATTGGTTTTTAAGAATTCTTTGTATATTTTGGATAACATTCCTTTATTAAATATCTTTTACAAATATTTTCTCCCAGTCCGTGGTTTGTCTTCTTCTTTTGACATTGTATTTTGCAGAGCACATAGACGTAATTTTAATGAAGTTCTGCTTATCAGTTCCTTTCTTTCATGGATTGTGCCTTTCGTATTGTATCTGAAAAGTCATTGCCATAACCAGGGTTATCTTTCTGTTCCACTGATCTATTTGTTCTTTTGCCTATACCACACTGTCTTGATTACTTCAGCCTGGAAGTAAGGTAATGTCAGTCCTCCAGCTTTAATTCTCCTTCAGTGTTATGTTAGCTATTCTGGGTCTTTTACCCCTTTCTGTAAACTTCAGAATCAGTTTGTCAATATCCACAAAATAACTTGCTAGTATTTTAATTGGGATTGCATTTAATCTATAGGCCGATTTGGGAAGAACTGACATCTTGATAATATTGAGTCTTCCAATCCGTGAACATGAGATATCTCTGCATTGATTTTCTTTTATTTTGTTCATTATCATGTTATAGATTTCCTCATACAGATGTTATATACATATTTTGTTAGATGTATACCTAAGTATTTCATTTTGGGGAGTGCTAATGTGAAGAGTATCATGTTTTTAATGTCAAACTGTGTATTTATTGTTCGTATATAGGAAAGTGATTGGCTTTTTTATATAAATCTTGTATCCTGCAACCTTGCTATAATTGCTGTTCTTGGAGTTATTTTATCAATTCTTTCAGATTTTCCACATAGATGATTATGTCATCTGTGAACAAGGACAGTTTTATTTCTTCCTTTTCAATCTATATGCTTTTTATTTCCTCTTATTGAATTAGCTAGAAACTCTAGCTTTGGATTTGATCTTCTTTTTCTATTTTTTCTAAGGTGGAAACTTAGATTATTGTTTTTAGCTTTTTCTTTTCTAATATGTATATACATAGCTGATGCTATAAATTTCCATCTTAAGCACTTCCTTCACTCCATCCCACAATTTTCATTTCCATTTAGTTCGAAATACTTCTTAATTTCTCTTGATTTCTTCTTTGATCTACTTGTTATTTGGAAATTTGTTATTTTGTTTAATCTCCACATATTTGGGGAATTTTCACTTACCCTTCTGTTGCTGGTTTCTGGTTTATTTAATTAATTTGTTTGTTTATTTTTAAAGATATTTATTTATTTATTTATTCATGAGAGACACACAGAGAGAGAGGCAGAGACACAGGCAGAGGGAGAAGCAGGTTTCATACAGGGAGCCTGACGTGGGACTTGATCCCAGGTCTCCAGGATCAGGCCCTAGGCGGAAGGTGGCACTAAACCGCTGAGCCACCCAGGCTGCCCTGGTTTCTGATTTAATTCCTTTGTGGTCTAAGAGTGAACATTGTATAATTTCTATTCATTTAAATTTTATTAAAGTCTGTTTTATAGCCCAGAATGTGGTCTCTTGGTTAATGTTTATGTGAGCTTGAGAAAATACTGCTGCTAAGTAGTCTATAGGTTTCACTTAATATTCACTTGATTGGTGGTGTTGAGTTCAGCTAGATCCTTACTGCTTTTACGCCTTTTGGGTCTTTCCATTTCCGATAGAGGAGTATTGAAGACTCCAGCTGTGGTAATAGGTACATTTATTTCTCCTTGCAGTTCTATCAAGTTTTGCCTTGTGTAATTTAATGCTCTGTTCTTAAGCATGTACCATTAAGGATTTCTAGGTCTTCTTAGAAAATTAATCTCATAACATTATATAATGCTCCTTTTTTTTGACCGATAGCTTTCCTTGCTTTGAAGTCTGCTTTGTCTGAAATGAATTAAATTTGCTTCCTTTTAATTAATGTTAGTATAGTGTAGTATTCTCCATCCATTTACTTTTACTCTATGTGTGTCTTTACACTTACAGTATGTTTTTTGTATTTGGGTCTTAGCTTTTTTTATTCCCTCTGATAGTCTCTATCTTTTAACTAGTACCTTTAGGACATTAACAAAGTGATTATTGAAACAGTGGAATTAATACCTTTTTTTTTTTTTACAGTTTTCTATTTGTCACCTTTGTCCTCTGTTTCTGTTTTTGCCTTTCACTTATTTTCTGTCTTTAGTGGTTTAAGTCAACATTTTATATGGTTTCAGTTTCTCCTTTTTAGCACGTAAATTATATTTGTTTTTACCTTTTTTGTGTGGTTGCCTTGTGGTTTGCAGTATGTAAGATATTAAACTTATCTGTGTTCATTTTCAAAGAATACTAAACCACTTTACAGGCTTTGGGATTACTTTATAATAACAAAATAATCCTAATCCCTCCTTCCCATCTCTTATATCATTGCTGTTATTTATCTCACTTTATATATGTACATACATATGTATACATTATCATATATGATTGAATACATTGTTATTATTTTTGAATAAGCTATTCTGTTAGCTCAATTAGAATAAGAAAAAATAAAATTTTAATGTGAAAATTATTTTATTCCTTCTTTAATATTCCTTTACTCTTATGTAGGTCTGAGTTTCTGATCTGTATTATTTTCCTTCTCTCTAAACAACTTCATAATATTTCTTATAAGGCAGACCTATTGGCAACAAATTTCTTCAGTTTTTATTTGCCTAAGAAAGTCTTTATATCTCCTTTGAAGTTTGTTTTGTCAGGGCACAGAATTCTAGGTTGGCGGATTTTTTTCTTTCACCAACTTTATATATTTCACTCCATTTCCTCCTCCTTATATGGTTTCTGAGGAGAAGTCAGATGTAATTATTCCTTTATAAGTAAGGTCTTTTTTTTTTTTTTTTTTTTTTTTTTTGGTCATTTTTCAGGATTTTTTCTAGTTTGAAAATGAAATGCTAGGTATAGTGTGGGGTTTTTTTGTTTGTTTTTGTTTGTCTGTTTGCTTTTTTTGTTTTGTTTTGTTTTGCATTTATCCTGCTTGGTGTTCTTTGAGTTTCCTGTGTCTGTGGCTTGGTGTCTGACATTAATTTAGGTAAATTCTCAGTCGTTACTATTTTAAATAACTCCAATTCTTTCCTCAGTAATATCCGGTCTAGTTCAGCTAAGGCATTCTTCATTTCTCTTAGTGTTTGTCGTCTCTAGCATTTTTTGGTTCCTTATTAGAATTTATTCTCTTTCCTTATATTGCTCATTTGTTCTTGCATGCTATCTATTCATTAGAACCTTTAGCATATTAATCATAGTTGTTTTGAAATCTTAGTCTGTTAATTCCAGCATCCTTGCCATGTCTGGTTCTGATGCTTGTTTTTTCTCTTCAAATTGTGTTTTTGCATTTCAGTATGTTTTACAGTTTTTTTAATAGCTAGACATGATGTACTGGGTAAAAGGAACTGCTATAAATAGGGCTTTAGTATTGGTAGTGAGGTATGGGTGGGGAGGGGAAACATTCTGTAGTCCTGTGATTAGGACTAATCTTTTAAAATGAGCCTTTGCTTTTGGACTGTGAACTCCAGAAGTATTTCACATTTTTTTCTAACCTTTTAGTTGGGTCAGGTGGTTAGAGTTGGCTATTTCTCTTCTCCTAGGTCATGTAGGGTCTGATAATATTCTAGTAGGTCAGGCTCTGATTAACTAGTTTCTTCTGAGGGCAGACCTTGTAAAACAAACAAACAATAATACCCAGAGTATTCTGGCACAGTTCAAAAATGGTTCCTTATCCCCTCCCCCTTCTGGAAGCAGGCAGGGATTTTTCTGATATTTACTCCCAAGAACCTGGTTGAGCTCTTGGCAGTAACTCAGAAGTTTGAGAGCTTCACCATGACTGGATCCACCTGGAGTTTTTGACTCTGAGTTATATACCTTGAGCTCCGGCAACTCATCAATTACAGTTCACCTTGGCACTGGTTTCTGCTGCAGTTTCTGCTCATGAATCTGCTCTAGTGAGCTGTGATTCCCTTTATTTTCCTGTCTTTCTCCAGTCTTGGAAGCAGTGGTTTGTGCTGTGTACTCCTCTCTCTTACAGATCTGAGAACAGTTGGTGAAATTTTTTCTATTTGGATCTTTTACTTGTTAGGACAGAGTAGCATTACTAAGTTCCTTACATGCAGAATCAGAAACCAGAAGTTCATGTTACTTTCGAAATTAAAGTTTAAATGTGTAACAGATGACCCGACTTTAAATAATAAATGGAGTGATTCAAATAATGATTTTTATTAAAACTATTTTGAAAAGCTTCTCTACTAATAGGCTAAGAAGTTGTGGAATACACACTGTATATAGTTTTATTAAAAATAAATACATTCTCTTGTCACTGAAGTAGAAATTGTTTATATTTTAGATAATGTTCAGTCATCCAGGCCTAGACATTCAGGACAGAAGTATAGAATATGTACAACGGCAAATATCCAAGGAATGTGGAAGCCTAAAGTCCCAAAATAGGGTAAGTGATCTTAGTTTTATCTTCTGATATGGAATATAATTAGCATACAAGTGAAGTTTTTTTAGTCCTTCTATTTTCCATGTGGCTGAATTACACTAGAAAACTTTTTATTTTATGTATAGATTTGCTACATGCATGTTTATAAACATTATTACTTAAATTTCATTTAAATTTCTGGTTTGAGCCTGGGAATTGCCACTGTGTACATATCACTGGATAAAGCCAATAGGAATTATGTATTGTTAATTGAATAGACTGTATCCATCATTCCACCTTTAGCCCAGATCTAAAGGTGTTTTTTAGCCCCACTTCCAAATATCTTGAGAATGGAAGTTTGTCTCAACCTGGATCAGGTGCTATCCTGTAGGCCAGTCACTGTGTCCAGGGACTGGGACTAGGAAATACAAATGTGACTACAAGAAGCCCACTTGTATTAACTAAAGGGAAAGGTCATTTTGATTTAGATTCCATTTGATTTATCCCCAAAAAGATTAATTTGCTCCCTGGCCTCAGGAAGACAGTCTACTCAGAAAGAGGGTGGAAGAAGGCAGAAAGGGAGGAAATGAGAACAAGTGAGTGTAGTGTGTTTTAAGTCATTTTCAGAGATTCATATAGCCAAGCTGTATACATGTATGTCTATATATTAGCTTGCAAGGGCTATCATAACAAAATACCAGACAGAGTGGCTTAAACAAAAAAATTATTTTCTCACAATTCTGGAAACTGAAAGCCCAAAATTAAGATGTTGGCATCTTTGGTTTCTTCTGAGGCTTCTCTTCCTGGCTTGTAAATGTCTACTTTTTGGCTCTGTCCTCACATGGTCTTTCTTTTGTGTACCCAAATTTCTGGTGCCTCTCTCTGTATGTCCAAATTTCTCTTTCTTTCCTCCCCCCACCTTTCTTTTTTTTTTTTTTTTTTTAAAGATTTTATTTATTCATGAGAGGCAGACTGAGAGAGGCAGAGACACAGACACAGACATAGGGAGAAGCAGGCTCCATGCAGGGAGCCTGACGAGGGACTCAGTCCTGGGTCTCCAGGATCACGCCCTGGGCTGAAGGTGGCATTAAACCGTTGAGCCACCCGGGCTGCACCCCACTCCCGCTTCTTTTTAAAGATTTATTTTATTTATTTTAGAGTGTGGAAGAGTGTGAGCACTTGTGAGCAGGGGGAGGGTTCCTCTGGAGAGGAAGAGAATTTCCAGCAGACTCTTGGCTGAGTGTGAAGCTCCACACAGGGCTCAATCTCACAACTCTAAGATCATGACCTGAGCTGAAAATAAGAGTTGGATACTTAAATGACTGAGCCACCCTGGTGCCCCCAGATTTCCTTGAGAGGATACCAGTCAAATTGGATTAAGACCCATTGTAAAGACCTTATTTATATGTAGTTACCTTTTAAAGGCATTATATTCAAATGTAGTCACGTTCTGAAGTACTGGGGTTTAGGGTCTTAACTTATAAATTTGGGAGTACACAGTTCAGCCCATAACATTCCGCCCTCTGGTTTCTCACATTCATCCCCTGACAACAGCCTTTAAAGTCTTAACCCATTCTAGTATCAATTCTAAGTCCTGGATCTTATCTTAACTCAAATGTGGGTGAGATTTAAGATGTGATTCCTCTCTACCTGGGAACCTGTAAAGCAAGACAAATTACCTACTTTCAAAATATGATGGGAAAGACAGAATAGATACTCCCTTTTGATAAGGAAGAAATCTTGGAAAGAAGAAAACAGTCATGAGTCCTAAGCAAGTCTAAAACCTTGAAAATAATCCTCTTTGGCTTTGGCTCAATGCTTTGTCCTGTGAGCCCAGCAGAGTGGTGATCCCAAACCCTCAACAGTGGGTAATATTAACTTCATACCCAAGGTTTCAGGTTTCTGATCCACTGAAGCTGAGAATTGACCCTGCCCTGTGGAAGTGAGAGAGCCTCACCTTTGGGATCATTCTTTCCTATTCTTAAAGGATAGCACATGTTTTCAGTCAGATAGCTCTATTTGCCAGTCCTGTAAATCCTAGAAGTGCAAAAGCTGTTCTTCATTTTATCCTACCTGTTCCCTGTAGTCCCACGTGGCAGCATTGTCGCTGAGAATGGTTGATTAGATTCAGGAGTCACATCGTAATCTTTATTATATGATTGGTCAGCCACACCTTTGGTGTATTCTCTCCAGAACGTGCTTTCTCAATTTTTGCACTATCCGTAGACTTCCAACTCTTTAAGATCTGCTTTTTGCTTAAAAATTTCTACTTCAGTTTATCCCTTTCCTCTCACATTTTAGTATTAGCCTCAAGGAGAAACCGGGTGCCTTCAACACTTTGCTTAGAAATCTCTGCCAGATATCCAAGTCCATCACTCACAAATTCTGTCTTCCACAGAACACTAGCATATAATTCATCCACATTCTTTACCAATTTATTGTAAGTATCACCTTTCCTCCAGTGTCATTTCATCTAAGCCTTCACCAGAAGCACATTTAATGTCCATATTTTACCAACAGTCTCCTCAGGCTGTTTTGTAACATGCACCCCAAAACTCTTTTAGCCTCTACCCATTACCCAGCTCCAAAGGCATTTCTATATTTTTAGGTCCTTGTTAACAGCAACACTCCAATTCTTGGTACTAGAATCTATAATGAATCAGGGTTCTCCAGAGAAACAGAATCAACTAGTTGTGTGTATATATACACAGAGATTTATCTTAAGGAATTGGCTCATGAAATAATAGAAGTACATACGCAAAATATGCAGGTGGGCTCTCAGGCCTGAGACTTGAGGAAGAGTTGCAGTCCCATCTAAAGGCAGGCAGTCTGCTAACAGAATTCTGACTTGGCTTGGGAGTGGTCAGCCTTTATACTGTTAAGGCCTTCAACTAATTGACAAAGTCTGCTTATGTAGTGGAAGATAATCTTCATTCACAATCCATGAATTTAAAGATTAATCTCATCCAAGAAACATCTTCACTTAAACATCCAGAATAATGTTTGATCAAATATTTGGCACTGCAGCCCCTCCAAATTGACAGGTAAAATTAACCTTCACCTTTCTTATTGCCAATTTCATTTCTTTCCTTTTAAGGTCCCTTTGAAATCAATCCGACATGTCAGCTTTCAAGATGAGGATGAGATTGTCAGAATAAACCCTCGAGATATCTTAATACGTCGTTATGCAGACTACAGACATCCTGACATGTGGAAAAATGACTTAGAGAGAGATGATACTGATTCCAATATTCAGTTTTCTAAACCAGACAGTAAAAAATCAGACTATCTGTACTCTTGTGGGGATGAGACTAAGTTAAGTTCACTCAAAGACTCTGTGGTATTTAAGACACAGCCTTCCTCGTTAAAATTTAAGAAGTCAAAACGAAGAAAAGAAGATGGTGAACGTTCCCGCTGCGTATACTGCCAGGAAAGGTTTAATCATGAAGAAAATGGCAGGGGGAAATGTCAGGATGCTCCAGACCCTATTAAAAGATGCATATATCAAGTTAGTTGCATGCTCTGTGCAGAGAGCATGTTATATCATTGTATGTCAGACTCAGAGGGAGATTTTTCTGATCCCTGTTCATGTGACACTAGTGATGACAAGTTCTGCTTACGATGGTTAGCCCTAGTAGCTTTGTCTTTCATTGTACCATGTATGTGCTGCTATGTCCCTTTGAGAATGTGCCATCGTTGTGGTGAGGCGTGTGGGTGCTGTGGCGGGAAACATAAAGCTGCTGGATGAAAGGATCCAGTGCCAAAATGAGCTTAAAATCTTTGTTTCCAGGAATTAGATAACTTGGATTTGTGGAAGCTTTTGGCAAGCAATATGAAATCTTGCCTGGTATCATTGGGGCCACACGTGGAGGAAGCAGAACTTGTTAGTTCTTGGCATTTCACAAATGCTAGCCATGCCTAACTCTTTCCCTTCAGTGCATGGCATGTTTTGTTACAGGTTGTAAAGAGTATTTGCAAAAGGAAACAGTTTCTGATTATTGGTTATAAAAAGTGAGCATAAAATATCCAACTAAAAGGGATTAATTTTTGGCATTTTTGTATATTTATGCATTAGGTGATGGGACTTTTAAAGGTTTGAATTCATTAAGACATGAACTAAAAGTGCACTAGGGGACAGTTGATTTCAGTCTAAGAAAAGTTAACACTTGGGAATTGTAAGAAGTAAAACAAGTACAACTAAATCATTTATTAGTTGTTTTTTGAAAGCGGTTTTATGTATAAATAACAAATGTTTATATTTAACTAAATATAAGGTACGAATTATCACATATTAAACTTTTCTTCCCCTTCCTAGTTCTGGAGTAGATGTACATATATCTACTGTCACATTCCATTATATTTTGAATATTTTACTCATCTAGTTAATAACGTTTTTATTCCATGTGAATGATTTGATATTTTCATCCTCATTTCCCTTTGGCTACAGTTTATATTGAGTTCTATCTCAATACATTCTGGTAATCTAAAACCTTTAAAAATATTCTAATAGCCTTGAGTGACCAATTTTTTTTTTTTAAGCACAGATGTAATTGTCTAATGTTCTGATGGGAATGTAACACTTATTTTTATATAAAAAGACTGAGTAAACATAGAAAAAAGTGAGGTTTTGGGGTTGTTGTTTTGTTTTTTGTGGTATTCAACCAGCAAGTTGTTTTCTTTCAGATTTTCCTCCTTCAAAAAAAAAATCATATTGCATTTACAAATGTTTTACATAGCAAAAAATGTAACTGGATAGTTCATGTAAAAGTTTTCTCCTGAGATCTCCATTTATCATTCTGCTAAACTAGAATATGTTCAGCTGTGTTAATAATCTTTTAGCTTCATTCTCAGTGCTTATTATTCATGTAACAATAACTTTTCCCAGTTGCATTTTACTTTATTTAAACTTGCCAAAAGCAAAATTATTTTATGTTAAAATATATACTAAACTATCCCAGGAAAGTATTTAATCCAACATTGTGAATGAAATATCTTGTACATATAATTTTATTTCTTTTGCAGAGCATTGTATTGCTGGATGTTTTATTTACAAAGTAGTTGGATAAATGTTCCAACAGATTGTTTGAAGTAGTTGGGTTCAATTTGTCTGGTTGGGTGTTTTGTTGTTTTTTTGTTTTGTTTGTTTGTTTGTTTGTTTTTTGGTAAGTGTTACATTAAAACTCTAACAAGTAAAGGTTCTTTAAGAACATTCCCTTAGAGGGATAAAATTGAGAAGTGTGCCTTTTTTTTAATGGCTTGAAGTTTCAGAAGTGATAAGATTAAAATCACACTACCATTTGAAGCTCATTTCTATGCAGGTTTTAAAATGTCATTTATGTATCATTCTTTTTACATACCATATTTAAGCTTGTGTTAGCTTTCTTCTTTTGCCCCAGATCAAACTGAACAATGTATATAACACTGTCTGTAAAATACTTTTTTTTAAGAAAGCATTTATATTTATATGACAGCTTGAACTGACAACATTGTGTATATAGATCATCTTGAAGTATTATTTCACATTGAAAAGAAGAAAAATATATTGATAACTATAGATGTTATGAAGAAGAGGTTATTTCTAGTTTTGTATTAAAAAATCAATTGGATGAACTAAATCCAAAATATTGACACTGTAGCAGCAGTTTTAAGACTTATTTTTACTGTTTATATAATTGAACACTGCTACATCAGATGATCTTCATCCCTGAAGTTTTCAGCTAAACTTGGTTTCCTAGAATAGACTGTTAACTTTCAAAATTACTTTTTATTGGTAAAATGGAAATATTGATTTTCCTTGTGAATGAATTTTCTTATTTGTAAGTGCTGAGTTCATAATTCAGGTTTGAGCAAGGTGTGAATAACTGAAGAAAATAACTTGCTGGGTTTATAGGAATATGCTGTGGAAATGAACTGTGTATATACTTCTGGGAAGAACAAATTTAATCATTTCTTCTGTTAAGCACTAATCAGTATAGTGCAACTCCTGGTTCTGTACTGTATTTTATATGCAACATATATGCTTTAATATTTTAATGTTTGTGCATTAATATTTTTGATTTGTTTAACCACTTTGCTGCTAAGATTTTGCCATCCCATTCCCATTTTTTCCTTTACAATTTTAAACAAGTTTCTTCATTAAAAACTATGGTGATGAAATGTTTTTTATTTCACCTTGGATCTTTATAATTAACACACTCAGATTCCAAACCAGTTTAGAAGACTAACTGATAATATAATGTTACCTGAATCCCTATGTCAAAATGTTCTCTTGAGTGAATTAGAATGTGTAAAAAGGATAGTTTAAATTCCTCATTCTTAAAACTTGTATAGGTTTGTTCAGGAATATTTTCTTCTTCTGCAGACAGTTTTGGCACTGCCGACTGGCTTTTCCTCTGAAACCTTTCTCTTTGCTTTAATCTGGTAGCATAAACAAATGGCTAAACCAGCTTAAGTTATAGTAAATATTGAAAACGAAATCGTCTAGATGGCATAACAAAGACTTTGGTCTGAAGGCTTCTTGTGTTCAGAACTAATAATTCATAAATGATGTTCCTCCTGCCTTGACAGGGGAATCATTTGACTTCTGAAGAAATCTGAGGTATGGAACTTCAGCACCACCTACTGGATGATTCATAGACCAGAGACATAAGGTGGCAATCAGGATCTGACAGGTTCATCACTACTACCAATAAAAAGGGCTATTTAAGTAGTGGCCACCTCCAAACAAAGCAAGAGTTAAGTATCTCAAAGGAACTGTAAAATGAACCTTTTCTCTAATGTGTCTTTTGGTCACTGAAATATTTTAAGCACTTTTTTCTTACATATTCTGTCTTAAAATATTTATTGATATTCAGAAATGGCAATCAAACTTAATGGATGTGCCGAAGCATTTATAAAACCAATTCTTTTAACTTGCAAAAGCCATTACCAAAATGGTATTCTAATTTTCCTCCCATTACCAGCCAGGGAGAGTTTTTTTAAAAAATAAATAAACGTCACCTATATTTGATCATGACAACTTCAGAGAGTGTGTGTATGTCTCTGGGATGATGTTGGGACAGGGGTTAAAATTTAAAGGGGAAAACTTGAAACTACCTATTTTCATTGGTTATTCAGCAGTGCCTAAAATGAACTTTTGAAGTAATACAAATGCACTTTCAATTCATGTGTATAGTGCCATCTGATACCTTGGGTAAGTCTTGCTTTTTCTTTTCTTTTTCTCCCCACTGCCCCCCCCCTTAATTGAATACCACAGAGGTGTTTTCTAACATACATACAAAGCTACAAAGTACAGAAAACGTACTTTCTTCCAGATGGGCAATTTAGAGGATGTTTCTTTTGTTGAAATTTAGGTTTCGGGTATTACTGTTTGGAATATGTGGGAAGATTGGGTTTTTAATTTTAGCCCCTTAAGCAAGTGTAACATATTTCGACATATAAAAACTTTGAAAACTTTAGTTACCTAGAAAACAGATTCTTCACCAAATATTCTCATTCTTAATTTGACTTCCAGGACCACATTTCTCAGTAGAAGGGAAAGCACTAGAAACTTGCATTGTTGTTGCACTTAAAAAAAATTGGTCTATAAACCATGATAATAATAGTACCATAAGGTGTTTGGAATGAGTCAAAACATTAAGAAATCACAACCTGAGATGATTTATATAACCTCCCCCCCCCCAAAAAAAAAATTCCACAACAACAACAAAAAAGGGCTTTAAGGTATTAAGGTACTGTTTGCCTAGCAGCCAGGTGGTTATAAAACTTTCATATGCTTTGATACACTGATGTTAGCCATTGTTCCTGAAAGCTCCTTAAATTGCATAAGTTGCTAGTTTTGAAACTTTTCAAGAATAATCTAGTTGAAAAACCTTTGTATTAAAGATACACAGAGATTTTTGTGAACATTGCAAGTATGTAGTGTCATTTGCTTTCTTTTCTTGACCTCAGAAGTGCCTCACTTGTATATTCCATTAAAAGCCTGACTGCATTCTTTCTAATAAGCAATGAAAAATTGTTTAACTCATGTCATGATGTATCTCCTTAGATATAGTTGATTAGCTTGATAGTTTGGATATATAATGTAAATATGCATATATAAGTTTGTAACTGTTTTTGTTACATCATACCCGTGTAATTGGACATATCAGATGATATCATAAGAATTTGTTTTTAATTACCTGATTAAACCTATCATTAAATACGAAAGGACTTTTTCTTACTCTTCTAGAGGGTAACTGTCACATAAGAGAATAATTACTTAAGGAGAAAGCAGTAGAAATGGACTATTTTGGTCGTTTTTTAAGGTATATTTTTAACTGAAAATTCATGTATATAGTTCATTTTATTGACATTTATTCATCCTTAACTGTATCCAGATTTATTATGGTCTGGTACCTATAAGTAGGTAAATACAATAAATATACACATTATATTTATTGGTTTGAGAACGTGTTACTGCTATATCTGGATTAAATGATAATCCTTGAATGATATGTGGGAAATTTTTAGCCCAAGACTACTACTGATTTTTTGTGTGTCCTACTCAGTTTCAGAGTTGCATTTGTAAAATAAACAAAAATAATAATCTAGATGATAAATTAATAAGGGGACAGTACTCAAAAATCATAGCTTATTTCAACACCAGAGTAACTTTTGGATTACTATGTTACAGTTATATTTACTTGAAGAATCAAGAATTAACTGTTTGCCATGAATTATGAAATGTAGTCTCGTGTTTATTTACAGATTTTCAGAAATTTGCTTTACATTCTTCACAATCAAGTTAATATCCAGAAGTAAGTAAAATAGTTTTTACATCAGAGAAATTGAAAACTAGGGTTTCTGCTTGGCCATCATAGTGGTCCATGCTCACAGTGGTCCTGAAAGAAAAAAAACATTGGTCTTAATAAAACTTGTTGACTCTTAAAATTAACTGCTTTAAGATTTGCAGTTTTATAGAGATCCTTTGAAATGATGGCTCAAAAAAATATATTCATAATAAAAGTCTAACAAAATCATAGTTGAAATGGTGTTTTCTTTTGTCTAACAGGTTTTTTTTTTTTTGTTATATATTTTAAATGATCATTTTTAGTTCTCAGCCCCATAAGGAAGTGTTATCCTTTTTTTTTTTTTCTTTTTTACTAAAGAGTTTTAGGCTTCAAGAGGTTAAAAAATATTCCCAAGATCACATTAGAGGTACCAAGATTCGAACCAAATTGTCTTACTTTTTACTCACAATACAATTGTGTGTTTTGTTAATCAAGGGTTACAGATGTACTTAACAGAATTACTTTTTCTGTTAAAATGAAATTTTATGTAAACTGGAAAATTTTATAAGAAATAACTTAATTCTTTTTGTTTCAGTTCTTGTTGAACTATTCATCTACCTCACTAAGTTGTGGTGCACTATGCAACTGGCCTGTAGGCATCCTTAAAATTGAAAGAATAAGATTGTGATAGTACTTAAACATTTCATCAAGATAGATCAGTTTGTGCTGATCCAATAGAAAGTCCTGAAGACATACATGCTGTCCAGCCTGTGGTATTGTTCATTTGGCTCAATTGCATGGCATTTCGCTAAAGATTCTGAATCTGAGGGATTCTTTTTCACCAAAGCAGTGATAGTTCCTGTTGAGGCAGTAGAAAACAATGTTCTCAGAATGAGTCTTCTGGATTCTGGACTCTTTTTTTCGAATAGTGAGCCATTTGTATGTCCACTCTTCAGAAAGCCGGTCATTGAACCAGAGTTGCATTTAGTGTCAGGGCTACTGACACACGGGTCACCATGAGGCTAGTGTCCCCTTTCTTTCCCTCAAACTTCATTTTAACCTAGAAATAATTTATGAAAACCAATAGGTTGGGTGCAATTTGGAAAGGACAGGAAGAGCTCCACAATTCTTAATATAATACTGCAATAAGATCTTTCTGGATGATAAAACTTTAAGGAGACCTGTTTAATTTTCATTTCTGTTAATTCTTAATTTTGCATTGTAAAATTGTAAGATACTTATCTAAATGATTTTTTTCATTTTAAAATGTGGTAGAGAAGATCTTAAGGGTATTACTCGTCTAACATAAACCCCTTTTGCATCTTCTGCATTTTCCTCCCTCCTTGTCCCTGTTATAGGAATGTCTCCAACCTCTCCAAATTCATGAGGGGAAAAAAAAAATTCATGGAGAAGAAATTTCAGCAGTATATTACAATTCTTTTTAAAATGCTTATATTCTTCCCAGGAATGACCAGGAAGCTTAAATATAGGTCTTTCATCAGTAAGGGAAACCAGCGTTTGACTATCACTTAAAATTTAAGAGAAAACAAGATGTATTAATTTGTGAACTCCTAGCTAGTTAATGGTTCTTATTAAAGTTATTATTAAATTTTTAAGGTGAAATGCACACAGGATAATACTCCAAAACTTTAAGGAAAAAAGGATGCAAACCAAAGTACTTAAAATTGCTGATAAAGTTGAGGTCACTGACATTTTAGGATTGAGACTATACTAATCCCTTTTTACAGATTCGCACAGCACGCTTATTTTACAAATTCAGAAACAGGCCTAAGGAGGTTAAGTTGTCGATGCAAGGTCATTCACTCAATAGCACAGCCTGTATTTTTAAAACCATGCATCCTGCTTCTTGAAGTGTATCTCTTGCAGGCACCTCAAATTCAGTAAGGGCCAAACTGATATACCTCCATTCTTCAAGCCTTTTTATCTCTTCTCTCTCTTGATGGGTAGTGACAGCACTGTGTATGCAGTAGTCTCAGCTACAAACCTGGTCATCATCAGTTTCTCATTTTCTCTTACTTTCCACCATTAATTCACATTTTTTTACAGTTCTATTTGTGGCATGTCCCTCAAACCTGTGTTCTCTATTGTCACTGCCACTATACTAGTAGACATCATCTCATTACTGATGCCAACATCAGTTGGGGATTAGGCATTGAATTCCTTGTACATTTTTATTTTTAATAAAAAATGATGGTCTATATTTTAAATATGATTAGAAGGCAAAAGCACTTTAGGCTGCAACAAGATGATGATAAAAAGTAGACATCTAGAATGAAATATACCCGGATTCAGACAAAAGAAATGCTTTATGGTGGGATTGAGGCATCAAATGATAGTGACTTTGAAGAATACTTTGGCATTTAGGACCAGTTAGGGACTTAAGAGCAACATGAACTGTAAGGCATGAACTTACAAAACTGATAAACTTTAAACTGTATGTTCACCTTTTATTAAAGCTTCCTCCCCACCCCCTGCCATAATAAAAGCTCATCTATTTGTGGTGGTGGTGGTCATTTTATAAGAGCTTAGATGAAAGAAGAGTCCATTGCTGGAAACCTTTGGGATCCTACTGCTAATCACATCGTAAGTAAATGAGTAGCTCCATAATCAGGTGAGCCCATATTCAAAAGGATTTCTTTGCTTTTTACAACTCCCTTTTTCCCTAAAGAAACATCAAAAGTGATCTGCCTCCTATGTAACTTTTTGTTTTTAAGATTTTATTTATTTGAGAGCACATGAGGGAGGGGAGTGGGCAGAAGGAGTAGAGGGAGAAGCTGACTCCCTACTGAGCAGGGAGCCCAACATGGGGCTCTATCCCAAGACCCTGAGATCATGACCCGAACCAAAGGAAGATGCTTAACTGACTGAGCCCCCAAGCACCCCAGTGAATTTTTTTTTCAATAGAAGACTCAATACTGGTTTTGAATGTTGGGCTGTCATGTATTACCTCAAGTTCTGTCCTGACCACTTCACTGAAATGCTCTCAATAAAGTCCCCCACCAACTCACGTTTCTCCCCAACCTCGTTTCTGAATCCAATGGATGTTTCTTAGATAGACCTCACCTCATTGAACAGCTTTTGACATATTTCCTTCTCACACTACACTATCCTGACTTCCTCGTTTCACTGGTCCCTCTTCTCTTTGCTAATATCCTCCCCCCTTTTCCAATCTTTACAGTCTGGAATTCCTTAGGATACAGTAATCGATTCTCTCTCTAGAAGTACTCCCCCAAGGAGATTTCACTAAGTCCCAAGTTACCTGTCATACATACGCTAGTGGTATCCACAGTTAGGTCTTCTACTTGACATCTCCACATGGATATCTGGCATTTCCATTTCCATGAGACCACAACAACCCTTGACTCCCGCTCCACACCTGTTCTACCTCCAATCTGCCTTATTTTAAGAAATAATCACCGTTTACCCAGTCGCTCAAGGAATGCTTTTTTCCTCATCAAAGTTTTCAGATAGACTGAATCTGAATGGTTCTCGTCATGTGCACCACTACCATCTTAGTCCAAGCCTCACTCACCTTTTACCTGTACTTCCGTGACAGCTTCCTGCTTCCACTCTTTCTCTTCTCAGGTCTCTTATTTTTAGGATTGATTTATTACCTTCTGTCCATTGAACATTTGTGTTTTCCATTATCATAGTTTCAGATATATTCTTTTCATAATGACAATTATCTCCTCTTCTTTCCCACTTGTACTTTGTGGTCAGGTAATAAGGAAAGAGAACTTGATGTGTATATGCCTATTAGGTGCCAGGCACTGTGTTAAAGAGGTTCACATATATGATCTAATTTCTCAATAATTTTTGCAGTAGGTATGATTATTGCCATTTCACAAATTAGGAAACTGAAGGCATACCAAAATTAAGAAACTTACCTACATTTTTAATAGTGGGAACTGAAATCGAAACCCTGTTCTTTCTGACTCCCACTTTCCTGGCACTGTTCTGCCTCTGGTGGGTTTTCCTCCATTGTCCCCTCCTGAAGTCCCTGGTTTCTCCTCAACTTTGATTTATATTCCTTTATTGCTTTTGCTTATTCTGCCTTCTTTTCCTTCAAATTCTTGACTCGGGTTTTTTTCTCTCATATTCTGCATTTCCTCTTTTTATACTCACTGATCTATTTTTATCCACAAATGATACTCAATACTTGATTTTCAAAGGGCCATCTGTAGGATTAGTTTCATAACTGCTATCTACATAAAAGCCATTTAAAGATGTTAAGCCTGGGGGCACCTGGGTGGCTCAGTCAGTGAGGCGTCTGCCTTTGGCTCAGGTCATGATCCCTGGGTCCTGGGATGGAGCCCTGTGTTGGGCTCCCTGCTCAGTGAGGAGTCTGCTTCTCCCTCTGCCCCACCTGCCTCATGCTTTCTCACACATGCTCTTTCTCTCCAATAAATAAATAAAACCTTAAAAAAAAAAGATATTAAGTCTGCGTATGTGTTGTGTGTTGAAGACTTAGAAGATGACTAATTGGGAAGTCAGGGTGAGCCTCAGTAGCATATGTCTGCAGTGCCTTACATTCTGGTAAAGAGGCCATTATTTTCTTCCTGGTAATGGGATAACATTAAGTCTATAGTGCTTAATAAATACTGGCACTCATCCATTTCTTCCTGTAGTTTGATCCACAATTGATTAAAACCATCTCTATTTCTGATGATATGATATAGGTTTAATCTGTGTGTCTTAATAGAGAATTTCTCCTTTTCAACATTTAAAAATTATCTTTGTCTATATGAATATTTTTCTTCAGCTTTTAATTTTTTTCAATTTTTAATATGAGTAAATCTAATGATACATGATAGTGTTTTATTTCTTTATTTTTAAATATTTTATTTATTCATTCATGAGAGACACAGGCAGCGGGAGAAGCAGGCCCCATGCAGGGAGCCCGACATGGGACTCCATCCCAGGGCCCCAGGATCACGCCCTGGGCTGAAGGTGGAGTTAAACTGCTGAGCCACCTGGGCTGCTCTATGATAGTGTTTTAAAGCAGAAATAAATTGTTGTTTATTAGTGGTATCAGTATCTAATTTCCAAACTCTCCTGTGCTTCTCATCTGATTTAGAAAATTGTAAAAGAAATCAATTAAGAAGAATCGAACAACAAGAACTTTGGGAAAGTGGTGCTCAAGACTTAAATCAATCCTTGGACCACTGAACTTTCACCAACAAGAAGCTGAGAAAGCTGTATAGCCTCCAAAAGCCCACTTCAGATTTAGTTATGGAGGATAATAAAAAAGGATTTAAGTTACTGTAGTAGGCTGAATAATTGTCCCTAAAGATAACAGGTCCTAGTCCCTGGAACCTGTGTTACCTTATATTAAAAAAATGGTCTCTGCAGGTGTGACTAACAAAAGGATCTTGAGATAGATTGTCTTGGGTTATGCAGATGGGCCCTAAGTACAATTCCCTGAGCTAAAATCAAGAGTCAGATGCTGAACCGACTGAGCCACCCAGATGCCCCAAGAGATTATTTTAAGTTATTCAACAAATATTTATTAAGGGAATACCAAGGTAAACAAGATAGACATGTTACCTGCTTTCATGCATCTTATACTCTAGGTAGGGAAGAGAGTGTTCAATAAACAACTAAATCAGAGGATTGAAAGTTGTGTACAGAAATTCAATATTTAGTTGGAATACAGAGTACCTGAGTGGCCAATGACAGCCTAAGAGACTGGCTATTGAGATGAGGCCCAAATGTCAATAAGAAGCCAGCTATATGAAAATGAGAAGAGTACATTCCAGGAATAGAGAACAGTTCTGGAACTCCTATCTGACTTGCTTCTCCTTAACATACAAAGGATTATACTTCCCCACCATCTTGCAAGTACGTGCGGTTATGGACAAGTTCTGGAAAACTGGTTGTGAGAAAAAGTGATAGAAACAATTTTCTGGCTGATGTATGACCCTCTCTTCTACTACAATAGATATTGATGAAGTTGCATACCGAAATGGTGGAAGCTCAAGATTGAGGCTGCCTGAATTACTGAGTCCTCATCATGGACATCAGTTGTCTTATGGAATTGCCTAGCCCCACCGGATATTTTGTGTGACTTGGGGATTTTATATTGCAGGAACATAACCTATCCTATCCTGTGTCATGCAGACCCTGAGGTTGGAACAAGTTTTGTAGCTTTCAGGATGAGCTAGAAGACCAGAAGAAGAGTAGAGTGAGCATGGGAAAACAGTCAGAGGTCAGATCATAAAGGCTTTGTAAACTGAGGTAAGGACTTTTTGCTTTACTCTAAGTATGAGAGGAAATAATGAAAGGGTTTTAACTGGGGGGTGACATTTTATAATTTACAATTCTAAAAGATTACTCTGGTAATTCTATGGAGAACTGATTGAGGAGGAGGAAGGCAAAACAGAAAGCAGGATGGCCAATTAGAAGGCTGTTATAGTGGTCTTCATGAATTATCTCGTTTGGATCAGGGTAGTGTTAGCAAGCATGAACAGAGGTGGACAGACTCCACAGCAGTTTTGGAGGATGCATCAGAAGGACTTCCTAATGGACTAAAAAAGGAGTGTGTGAGAGGAGGGAATGAATGAAAGAGAATAATCTTTGGGCTTAAGTCTAGAGGGATGTTGACGCATGTAGGCTTAGGGAAGGAGCAAGTCTTGATGGGGGTGGAAAAGAAAGCCATATCACATTTAAGGTGACTATTAGACATCCAAATGGAGATGTTGAATAGGAACTTAAATATATAAATTAGTTTAAGGAGCAATCAGATTTAGAGTTGTAAAATTGGTATATGTTATTTTGCTTTTACCTTTAGTTTTCATTTTGTGGGGCTCAGAGGATTGGGAATTACATAATAAGTAAGCTTTATCTAATGAACACATACTGTACCCCAAAACTGCAGAATATATTTTATTATCAAGTACATTTAGAAAAGTCACAAAAATTAACTATATATTGGGCCATAACACAAATTTCAGTATATTTAAAAGGTTGATCACAGACAGATCTCTGATCTCATTGAAGGTAGGGAATAAAAGTATAATTATTAAAAAGGAAACCATAGAAGGTACATTAGAATCACATTGTTAAATAACCTATGGTTCAAAGTGGGACTTATGATAAAAGTTTAAGATTCCTTAGACCAAAGCAATAATAAATATTATAGATATCAAATGTCAAAACATGTAAAATGTACCTAAAGCAATACTCGGAGAGAAATGTATAGCTTTAAATTCTAATATTAGAAAAGAAGAAAGTCTTAAAACTAATGTGCTACTTAAAGAGCCAATAGGAAAAATTAGGAAAAATAGTGTAATAAAGTTGAAGAAAGATTATAAAGGAAGAAAATAAGGTAGGAATTAAATAAACTGAAAAACATACAATATAGAAGATTAACTGAGTTAAAAGTTGGTTTGAAAAAAAAACTAATACAATTGATAAATCTCTGGAAAGATTGGACCAAATAAAAAGGGACAAATAAAATCAAGGCCCTATATCCAGCAAAATATTTTAAAAACAAAAGTGAAATAAAGATTTGTTCAGGTATAGAAAAGCCAAAATAATTCATTACTAGCAAATCCACACTATAATAAATGTGAAAAGAAGTCTTAGCCAGAATAAAAATGATACCAGATGGAAATCTGGATCTAAACAAAGGAGTGAAGACCATTAGAAGTAGTAACTACATGATCAAATAAATACTTCACTCATATTTAATTTTTTTTACAAAAATATTAACTGTTTAACCAAAAACAATGTAGTGTGTGTTTATAAAGATGTAGAAATAGAATTTATGACAATAACACAAAAGCTGGGAGGAGAGAAACAGAATTATATGGTTCTAAGACTGTATATGAAACGTTAGAACTTGAAGGCTGACTGGTAAATATTTATACTGTGAATTCTAAAGTAACCTCTAGCAATTCAGAGTTAGGCAACAATTTCCCCTATCTGTGAAGGAGATAGCAGATAATCTCTTAGATTATTTGGCTGGAAAGTTTAGTCTTGCAGACTGGGCTCCAGAACCTGATTTGCATAAAAACACTGTCTGGGGTTCGTTCTTTCTCTTTCTTTCTTTCTTTCTTTCTTTCTTTCTTTCTTTCTTTCTTTCTTTCTTCTTTCTTTCTTTTTCTTTCAGATTTGTATATTTGAGAGAGAGAGAGCATGCACATGAGCAAGGATGGGGGAGCAGAGAGAGAGGGAAAGAATCTCTACCAAACTCCCGGCTGAGCCCAGAACCCAATGCAGGGCTCAACCCCATGGCCCATGAGATAATGACTGGAGCCAAAATGAAAAGTTGGACACTCAACCAAATGAGCCACCCAGGCACCCCATCTCTAGGGTGTTTTCGTAAACAAGGGTGCCAGTGTCCATCAGCACCACAAGCAAACCAGACTTTGAAATGACAGTTTCCTGAGGCAGAGTTTCCAGTAATCTCAGCCTAGACAAGGAGGTCATCTATTGCAATCCTTTCATGTACATATGGAATCTTCCCTAACAGGGTATAATTTCCCTTGGGCAGGGATTGAATGTTATTTAAATGTTGTTTATCATTCAGCCTGACAGAGTACTCTTCATTTTGATTTATATCTCGGCTTAGAAGTTCACTAAATATTTGCTGAATAAGTGAATAATTGGCTATATGTTATTTAAAGCCACATGGAACAATATCAGTGAATCACAGAAAGGGGAAGGTCCCCAAGGGTCCCATTTCCCACATTCCTAACTCACCACGCTTAGAAACCTGTCTTCTCAGAACTTGTCACATGATTGTACTACTTTTGCATTAGGATACTACTTTACTTCTGATTCTTTTTGTCATTTTTATCTTGGCCTCAATTTGCAAAATTATCTGTACTCTCTTCTAATACCTTGCTTATCAAATACTACTTCCTGTTCTGTACAGACATTTTATGTACCAAGAAATCTATCATTCTCTACCCCCTCAACACTGGATAGAAAGTGTGTTCATTACCTTATTTATTTACCTGGTGTTAGCTCCCCTCCTCTGAAGAAGTTTTGAACAGACTTTTGAAGATTAAAGTGGAGAAAACATAGTTAAGCAACTTCCAGTCTTTCAAAAGGCTGCAATTTAGTGCTTCCTCTACAGAAATTTATTATCCTTCTCAGTCAATAAAGTGCAAATAATACTAATAATACTAATTCATATGGTTAAAGTTGTTGGTCTGTTTCTATATTTGGTAAACATTATGGTCTGTAACTATCTGTTATGCAAGCTTTAAGAAAATCTTTAACATATGATAATGCCACCTAGTACTTAAATAATACATGATTTCATAAATAAAGTTACTATATTTTTTTGCATGAGTGAATGGGATAGAAAGGAGTGTGAAGCATATCTCCTCCAAATTACAAGTGTCATATGCCTTGCTGTCTAACTCGCACTTTGAAAATAGTGTCTGGGAGTGAAAAGTTGGTGTTGGGGACAGGAATGGGAGGTGGAGACAAAAATATTGAAATGGAGAATGGAGAAAAAAGGTGAAAGGGAGGCTGGGCTGTGGTTCTACTCTGGCCTTTCTTTACTGGATCCTCAAATCACTCCTTGAATTCTTGAGTTCTGAGGATTCCATCCCAGGATATTTTGACTTCCTACAAAGTGCACACTTCTGGGGAAATCGCACTGGTTTTAGGGGCTTCAGCTGCCACTCATATGCAGGTGACACCCAATTCTGTAATGCTGGTCACAGTATTTCTTGTGAGTGTAAAACTTGTGTTCTCAATTGCCTGTGAACATAACCAACTGGACACCTCCCCAGTAGAGCAGGGTTTGGTAAACTATAGTATGGGAGCCAATTCTGACCTGATGTCTGTTCTTACATAGCCTGCAAGCTAAGAATTTTTTTTCCCTCATTTTTAAGTGGTTGAAAAAAGTCAAAAGAATTCTATTTCATGACACAAATATTATATGAAATTCAAATTTATTTTCCATAAATTAAGCATTCTCGATTTGAATTGACCATTGCTACTTTCGTACTACAGTGGCCAATGTAAGTAGTTATGAGTGGTTGTGCCAGATACCTATGATATGGCCCACCAAGCCTAAAACATTTATTGTCTGGGCTTGTATAGAAAAAGGCTATCTATCAATCCCTGCTCTAGAGTACAACAGAAGTGATGTTATATAATTCCCTAGGCTAGATCATAAAAGGTAGTGCACTTCTCTCCTATTGACTGCAGTGTTGAACTTGGGAGGCTTCAGCCACCACATAAGCAGACTGAGTGCCCTGATGTCAGCATGTTGTAGAAAAAAGCAAACCAGATGATTTGGAGAGTCCCTGAGAAAGAGCTATTCCAGTCCACTTGAACTCCTTTTGCAAGTACATTATAAACCCCCAAGTTAGAACCAACCAGCAGAGCCCTTCCTGAATCCTAGACCCACAGAAACCATGAACAATAATAAAATGACTGTCGTTGCTTTAGGCCCCTACATTTTGGAATAATCTGTTATGCAGCCAACACTGCCATTAACTTTTCACTACAGCAACAACCTCTCCTTGTTCCTTCTCAGTCCATTTGTAGCACATTGTGTTATCATTTCCAATCATCTGTTCCTTCCCTCAAAAGACTATTTTACATTACCATCCTTGTTATACCTTCCTGTAGGGTAAGTCTACTTCCTTATTCTTCTGTTTGGCTTGGGCCAATGGAAATGTGAGTAGACGTGACTCCTAAGTGGAAGCTCTTAGGGATATGGGGGCACTTTCCTCCACGCCCTCTGCCATAAGAACAGTGAGTATCCTAGACGGGCTGCTCGGTCTGCCTGAGTCCTAGAATAGGAAGAGATGTGGGGCTGACACACATTCCACCTGCAACCTAGAGCAGAACCTCAGTGTCACAAAGCTGTTGAATCTCAGGTGGTCTACTACTGATACATAACATGAATGGTTTGTTGCTGCAAACCACTGAGATTCTGGTTATTGTTCTTCATCATCACTGTAGCAAAATGAGCTTCTACAGGGTGTGCCAACACCCTGAGCATATATAGAATGTATTGAGGTGGATTGCCTCTGGTCCTTTATCTCCTGCCATCACCTGACAGTATCTTCTCCGTGGTTCCATGTTTCTGTGCCCTGTGTATACCCTATGTCCTCTTCCCAGGATACTCTTAGCTGCCTGTCGAATTATATGTACTCCAGAACTTCAGTGAAACACCATCTCCTTTGTTATGTCTCTCCTGGTTCCTGTGCCAATGAGCACCAATCTTTATATGGTGTTATCTGTTGAGCGTCTGGATCTTCACTAGACTATACTCCCCTGGAGGACAGGAAAAGTGTCTTTTCCATGTTTGTATCAAGATCTCAGATCCTATCATGAAGCCTAGCACTGATGAGAACTCAAGGAATCTTGGCTGAACAAGTGACCTGAGGCAGAGGGAGTCCTGAGAGTGAGAGATCAGATTTAAATTTGGGACAATGCTCTGATTGGAACGTTCTCATTTCTTGCTTCTAGCATCTTCCTGCAGAACATATCAGATACAAATAAACATCAAGGGCAACTCAAAAGGTAAAGGAGTCACAAAAATTCATTGTGAATACTGTTGTGGTCTTAGGAGTTTTGGGGTTGATTTTATGTGTGGAGCTCTGTTGGTTTACTTGTTTGTTTTAGCACCACCATGCAACTGACTCAGGCAATAGTGATTTTAGCTTTATTTAAGGTCTTAGGTTGAGCTTTAAGCACTTTGTAAGACTTGGCTGTAAGCAGCTTCTCTGTCAGAACTCCAGAGAGCCACGCTGGGTTAATAGCCATTGGGTTTGTTCCTTTACCTCACACAATCCCAGTTAACTGTGGTGGTATTTAGAGGTGAAATAGGCAAGTGAGATGAACACCTCTGCTGTGAATGTTTTAGGGAGAGAAATTCTAAATATTTTGTAACTGAAAGCCAACTACAATGTTAAATATGGGTATCAGCTTTATTCTACACTTTGATTCTTAACATTTCTCAGTCAACTTCTACCTTCATGAAAGTTGACCATAGTTATTCCCGAATAAAAAGAAATCAACTCTTAAAAAAAAAATCATCTCCTATCCCTTTATCTGTCTTCTTGTCCTCAAATCCCCAACCAGTAAGTTCCAGGCAACTACCCAATTTACAATACCCTAGCATACCTTCAAAGAACTACCCCAGGTCCCTGGTAGAGCGGACATTACTGATTCACCTATTCACCCTTTGGGAAGGTCTCTATCAAAGTTCTAGGGCTAGGAGCAGCTTTCTAAAAGAGGACAGTTGGTGCCTAGTGTGGATCAGCCCCCTCCCAGGAGGGACAGAGGAGAGGGGACTGAGCCTTTTTTGTCTTTTTGTGCGAATAGCACATTGCAGGGAGCCACATACCTTTTGCTGATTGATGACGACCAGCAGAACTGGATCGTCATGTTAGCATGATGGAGACATGCTTAGGTAAGTCTTAACTTTTCTATGTATTTTTTTAACCCTAGATGAAAGTCATATAGTAACTATCAGAGATTGTGAGTATTCATTGGATGTGTACTTGTTTTATTTGACTATCATCCTGGCTTGGTCTCTAGCTAGCTCTTTGGGCCTAAGTAAAATGAGTGGTTTGGAAGTAACTGGGAGCTAATGTTCCCTTAAACCTCTGAGACTCTAAGATTTCAGAATGGATTTAGCAGCTGCAGGTTTTTGATGATGTGCCCAGAAATACACACCACAATTGGATCGAGATTGTGAACGCACTGATCTTTAAATAAGGATGAGTAGGGGGAACTCATGAAATTATGGTGAGGATAAAATAAAATGCTGGTTGTGAACATGCTTTGAAAATGTTTAGGCATCTTACGCAAAGTCCTGCCCCTACTGAAGAGTGAAATACTACATTCAGCAGCTTACTGTCTCCTTAACAAAATTGGTGATTATTTTGTAGTGATGGTAGCCCAGAAAGGACAGAAATGGCTGAAAGCAGGTTCCACTGAGAGATGGCATTATTCCTCACGTTACTCGTGGTCTTCTACTCTTGCCTTGCTCTGTGAATCAGTCATTGTCATTGCCATCAGACCAATCTGTAAGCTAGAAACCCAGCGTCCTTCGGATCCACTCTGTTCTGCAGCCCCATTCCTGGGATCACAGCTCAGCACCACCTCCTTGGGCCATGCTGCCATCACCTCTCACCCAGACTATGCCACCTACACTCATCTGTGCCCTGGCCCATCTCCCTCAACCCCTTCTCTACATTTCAGATCTGACCAAGTGCCTCCCCTGGTCTGAACCATTGCATGGCTTCCCACTGGCCCCTTAATGGTGCTGCAGGCTCTCTACAGGCCCCTCAGCCTCAGGGCTCTAGCTCCTCTGGCTTTCTTTCATTCTTTCCATCCATACTGTCACTACAAGGCCTTTGCTTGTGCAGTCCCCAGCCTGACAGCCCTCACTATACCTCCTCTCCTGACAAACTCCTACTCATCTTTCGAGAAGCCTTGCATCATTTCCTCAAGAAAGCTTTCCCTGGACTCCCTGACCGGTTATGCTCTCTCATGGCTTTATGCACGCACTTGACATTTACTCATGTGATTGTTTGATAAATCGTAAGCTATAATTCCCATTAGACCAGGAACTATGTTTACTTTTGTTCGTCATTTGAATCCCTAGCACCTAGCAGAGTAAGAGCTCGATAAATATTTTTAAAATAAATGAATACTATTAAGCATTACCCTCTTCCTCTGGTTATTTCAAGGCCTAAGTACCTCAAGACTAGATCACTTCAAGTTAGTAGATCTGTTTTCCTCAGTGTCTGTAATCACCCAGAAAGACACTGACATCATTGGATCCACAGTAGTGCAACAGAGAGTGAGTGACCCCTGGAAGAGGAAATGTAGAGGGCTGAAGATTAGGTAGGACATCCCTGCTGCCCCTGATACCTGGGATTGCTTCTGCATATGGGTTTGTCTATTTGGAGATCCTGTAGGGACAGAACACATCTGCCCACTGGTCCCTGAGATCGAAGGGCCTGTCTGGGTTTGATAGCCAACAGAAGGAACATTCAGGAAGCCATGAATAATTAAAGTAATTATATCTGAGAGTGGCCAGAAAAATCAAGGGCCTGGCCTAAATTCTATGCTTCTGGTTGAGGCAAAATTAGCCCACTCAAAAGAATTATTAAGGCAATTGTGAGAAAGGGATTAAGTTGTTTTTTGTTGTGCCCTAAAGTTCCACTTATTCAACAAAATGAGTACATTTTTGTGGAGTATTTTTTATCCTTTTTTCTCTATGTGAAAGACAATTCAGGACACTAGACTTCTCCTCCTTCTCTTGAAACATGCATCTTTTAGCTCTAAGGATACCACTTTCTGGTTTTCCCTAAACTGTCCGGTTTCTCCTCTTCAGACCCCTTTGCTAGCTCTTCCTCCTCTGGTAAGCTGCTATATTGTGCTCCAGGGTTCAGGCCCCAGCCCTTTTGTCTTCTCTGAGTAA
This sequence comes from Vulpes vulpes, assembly GCF_048418805.1. Classification (NCBI taxonomy): domain Eukaryota; kingdom Metazoa; phylum Chordata; class Mammalia; order Carnivora; family Canidae; genus Vulpes; species Vulpes vulpes. Next base: position 45,527,995 of record NC_132794.1, read on the forward strand.
TCTCATCGGGGATATGGCTTTCATTACCATTTTTAACAGAAGAGCTCCCAAATTTATATCTCCGAGTCTAACCCTCCCTGAATCCTAGACTGGAATAACCAAAAGAACCTTCTTAACATCTCTGTTTGAATGCAATGCCAGATGTTTTTCATTTTCCCATCTAGATTCACTCTCCTCCCATCTCCTTTCTGTTCTGTGCCGTCTCTCTGAGGCTGACCATTAGGCATTATGCATTATGCATCACCAAGCTATCTTTCTTTGGGAAGCATTGGCAATAGATGGGAAGGTAGGAGGAGAGTGAGGTCCAGCGTGCATTCCCCTGTCTTCCTCTTTGCCTGCTCACCATGGCTAGACGGTACCCTCTATCAGAGTCGGCCCTCTCCAGTGACCACGGCTATTCTCTCTGGCTTCTGGTAAGCCCACCCTTCTTCCCATTGTCCCTTCAGGCACAGAGCTGATCAACCTTCTGTGCTGTGGTTTGTCTCAGGGAGCTTCACCACCACTTGTTGTTCTCCTTGCCCATGCTCTTGTAATAGTCCATTCATTGAGCCATGGTACCAGCATACATCCCCTTGCTCAAGTCAAGAACCTGAGACTCTATACTATTATAAAATGTTGGCATTTTGTTGGGTCCTCACCTTTTATGTAAAGGTTGCTCATCTGTGCCCTCCATTTTATTTTTTATTTTTTTATTTTAATTTATTTTAATTTTTTTAAATTTATTTATGATAGTCACAGAGAGAGAGAGAGAGAGGCAGAGACACAGGCAGAGGGAGAAGCAGGCTCCATGCACCGGAAGCCTGATGTGGGATTCGATCCCGGGTCTCCAAGATCGCGCCCTGGGCCAAAGGCAGGCGCCAAACCGCTGCGCCACCCAGGGATCCCCTGTGCCCTCCATTTTAAAGCTCTCCATTTTTAATACCCACAGAATTAGCTGAATGCTGTGTAGTCCATCTGCAATGAAAATTTCCTGCCATTTCGCAACACACTGAGCCTTTCAATGGTGTAAACTTATTCATCTTTGTATTATTATCTAGCACAGTATTTGAAACATAGTAGATACCCAAAATATATGTGTTGGATCTATGAGTTAATAAGGTTTGCTGATTACTGGTCTAGTTAAAGGAACCCTTTTTGTTCTTTTATATTTACACTTTTAACAAAAGTGTAAGACTTTTTTTTTTATTTTTTACTTATTTATTTATTCATAGAAACAGAGAGAGAGAGAGAGAGAGAGAGAGAGAAGAGGCAGAGACACAGGCAGAGGGAGAAGCAGGCTCCATGCAGGGAGCCCAACGTGGGACTCAATCCGGGGACTCCAGGATCACATCCCGGGCTGCAGACAGCGCTAAACCGCTTCGCCACCGGGGCTGCCCCAAAAGTGTAAGACTTTTGTGTCACTGTATGTCAGTGTCATCTAATTGATATGGTCTTAACTAGACATAATTCTTCCTCAGCTTTAGTAATCTATGACTGTTAATTTGAATTCTTCTACAGTGCAAAGGATGAGGGTTAAATAGGACTGTTTTTGGCAGGGCACCTGCTTCTCCCTCTGCCTGTGTCTCTCGTGAATAAATAAATGAAATCTTAAAAAAAAAAAAAAAAAAAGGACTGTTTTTGGCTTTTGGGTTGTTTTTGAGCTAAAGGAAGTTCACAAAACTACTGGGAGATTCTTACATGAACAGCTGTTATGTGACCCTGTAGAAGGAAATGTGCATTTTAAAAAAAAAGCAGAGTATAAACAATAAACATACTGGGAGGTCAACTTGAGAAGGGGAAGAGGAAGGCTGGGAGTGGGAGGGCTGAGACAAGGGAATATTTTATACCAGCTCTGAAAGAGCTAAGCATTTTTCCTGATGTCTTTAAAAGAAGTTTTAGCCATTTTTGGAGAAAAGATGATTGTGGCTATTTATGAACATCATGTTGCTAGGTGACACCATGGGATGATCACCATGCTAACCTATCACTCACTGATTTCCAAAACTAGCAATGAAGGGGTTATATGGGAGCGGGGGACAAAATCCAGGAAGGAATGCAGAGACATCAGGATGAGAAGTGTGTGGAGTAAATGAATCAGCCCTAGAAAAACCATTTTTCTCTCTCTCCATTCTGGTAAAATGATCTGTTCAGGATCTTGGGTCCAACCTTTCTCCTGCTCTCTCATTTGGGGCCCCCTTGTTGCTCGCAGCCTTTTCCTCTCTATGACATTTGGCCTCCTCTGGGAGAAAAGCAGATCTGCTTCCTGCAGAAAGCCAAGTTGGGAAATCACCAGGGAGGAAGCCGACAAGTCAGCTCCCCATGCGGCGAGTCTGAAAACGGCCATTTTCTCGTCCGTACACATGCAGTGTGGGAATGTGTGGAGACTGTGTGTCCATGCTTGAGTGTGAGGCGTGGTGTGGAGAAAGTCACCATGTGCTGCAGTGTGATGACACTGACTTCTAATCAATTGACCCCCTGCAACTTAAACACATTTTTAGCCATTCTGGAATAATAGTGCCCTTTAGCAAAGCCAATCACCATTTAGAAATGCACCCATTGGAAACTAAGCTCCTAATGCCTAGTTACCTAATAAGCATAGATTTAGGTTGGGAAGACACAGGTCCACATAGCTGCCTGAAATCTGTGAGTGGCCGCCTCTGACGTATTAGCCAGCATCATGTGGGTATCAAGAACCTATGAATGCATTGGGATAGGGTGGTATGTGTGCATGTGTTCTGTAGGCCTATGTTTCCTGAGGCTACACCATCCTAGGGACATGGGCTTGAGTATAACTCCAAGCTGGATGCTTTGAGCCTCATGCAAAGCACTTTCCAGAACTAGGAATGCCTTTTATCCCTGCCTATCACCAAGGCTACAGTGAGCATAATACACCTCCTAGTGGTCATGAGCTCATAGGAGCCATGTCCCCTTCTGCAGATGCGTGGAAAAATGCAGCTGGTGCACTTCTCTCTCATCTGATCTTACCAAAGCACCTCCTGGCACAATGTCTGTGCTGCTCTTAGAACTCCACTGCCAGTTCTCCAAACAGAGAGGAGGTTGTACTACTCAGTGGTGCCACCTCTTCAATGTCACCCCTTTCTAGAGCTACCTGGGTTCACCTTTGTGTGAGCTTTTCAAGGATAATTTCCCCTCTATGAAAAGTAAAAAAGATGATCTCTCTAAATGAACCATTAAAAAAAATATGTTCCTTCTTCCTGCTAACACAGCTGCCCTCCAAGACACATGGCTTAGCAAGAGAGGCCAGGGCTGGACTTCTGTCCCCAGTCATCCTGTTAGCCTGGTTGGTGCCCTATGAATACCATCTGTGGAGGTCTTGTGTTTGAGATAGCACACTAGTTTTTTTTTTTTTTTTTGGGGGGGGGGGTTATTATGAAAATGTCAAACCTATGCAAAAATAGATGGGATAAAAATAAGATGAAGCATCCAAAATACGTATCACCCATCTTCAACAATTATCAGCTCATGGCTAATCTTATTTATTTATACTTTAACTTTCTCCCTATCTCAAATATTCTAAAGAAAATTCTAAAAGGATTATGTTGGATCTCTATCATTTAATTTGTAAATATTTCAATATGTGTCTCTAAAAAATAAGGACTCCTATGAAAATATAACCAATACAATTATAAAGAATTAAAAAGAGTTAATAGTAATTCCTTAAAATTAAATATCCAAGTCGATGTTCATATCTCATTGTCTGTCTCATAATTTTTTAAAAACAGTTTGCTTATTTGAATCAGGACCCATTTAAGTTTCATACACTCTAATTAGTTGATACATCTCTTAAGTCTTTCTTAATTTATTTTGTTTTTCTGCCTTGCAAAATTTTTAAAAAGACTTTATTTATTCATGAGAGATGCACAGAGAGAGAGAGAGAAGCAGAGACATAAGTGGAGGGAGAAGCAGGTTCCATACAGGGAGCCTGATGTAGGACTTGATCCCAGGACCCCGAGATCATGCCCTAAACCAAAGGCAGACACTCAACCACTGAGCCACCCAGGTGTCCTTGCCTTGCAAATTTTTGTTGAAGATCAAATGACGTTGTTTGTTTTGTAGTTTCCAAAGTCTGGATTTTACTGATTATATCTCTGGTGATTTAACATCCCCCAGTATGTACCTGGTATTTTGTGGGAATTGGAAATTGGATCAAGAGTCTTGGTCAGATGCAGGTTTGTTTTTCCTTGGTGAGATAAATTCATGGGTGGCATGCTTCTATTAGGAGATGGTGTATGGCTGTTTTTCTTTTTGTGATATTATTAGCCATCAGTGTTCACTGTTTGGTTCTAATAATTCATTAAGCACTACAAAATGATGCTGTTCTGATTCTTCTGTTTCTTCATTTATGAACTGGGATGCTTCCATGAAGGGGAAGTTTTCTCAGCAACTATTGGGTTACCATTAGGCTTATATCAAACAGGCAGGATAGATGCTTGATTCTTTCCCTCAACTTACTAGTTTTCAAAATAGTGAGGTGGTTCCCTAGAATCTAGAGCCTGACGTGGGACTCAATCCCGGGTCTCCAGGATCACACCCTGGGCCAAAGGTGGTGCTAAACCGCTGAGCCACCCGGGCTGCCTGCTATTATATTTCTTATAGTGATCTGTGAGTAGTAATTATGACTCGCTGAAAGGTCAGATGATAGCATTTTTTTTTAGCAACAATGTACCTTTTAATACGTATGTACATTGATTTTTTTAGACATAATGCTATTGCACACTTAATAGACTACAGGAGAGTATAAACTTAACTTTTGTATGCACTAAGAAACCAAAAAATTGAGTTGACTTGTTTTATTGTAGTATTCACTTTATTACGGTGGGCTGGAGCTGAACCAGCAGTATCTCCAAGGTATGTCTGTACTTGTCTATCTCCTTTATTTTCTATCCTTTTATTTCTTAACACTTCAGTTTAGATATTTTCTCCTGACTTATTTTCCAGCCTACAAGTTTTTTTAAGCTGTGCCTAATTTGCTATTAAATCCACCCTTTGAAGTCTTAATTTCATGTATTGTTTTATCATTTAAAAATTTTTATTTGATTATACTTTACACTTTCCAGTTCCCTGCCATTATTCTTAGATTTGATTTTTAAATTACTTTGAATATATTAATCATCTATATTTTAAGGTTGTATAAGAAAATTTCATTAGTTGGATCCTTTGTGTATTTGTGTCTATAGTGTGCTTTTTCTTTTGATTGTCAATTATTCCTTACCTCCTTGTATGCCCGTTTTTGTTTTTATTTTTTTGATATCTTGACACTGAAGAAATATTCTAAAGCTTTGGATTATGTTATCTTCCTTTTGCTTTGTCATCTAGGTAAGGGATGCTGGCAACTTCATATAACCTTAACTCAAAAAGGAATTGACATGCTTCAAAGCTAGGTTTCAGTCTTTGAGAGGGATAATTTATTTCTGTTCAATGTACTTAGAGGTTTAGCCTGTGAAATATTTACCAGGGCTCCTCCTATGAATCTGTTGGAAGCTTGTTTAGCCTTTCAGCCATCACTTTTTAGGCTGGCAATTGCCCAAAGGAAAAAAGCAGCTCTAAATGCTGGGGCCACCTCTGGGTTCCACTCTGTTTTGTGTCTTGGACCACAATTCCTTACCACCTTAAGTGGCTCTCTAATACTTTCAAATAAATTTTTAAATTTTTTGTTTAATTTTTCTAGTTATTTTAAATAGGAATGTAGTTCTGAAGCAACCTAGTCCACCAAAGATGGAAGCAGAATTCCACTGAAAGGAAGGACAAAGTACAAGATTTGTTTTGTGAAAGATGAAGTGTACTAAATTTGTTGATATTTTTTCTTTTTTTTTTGTTTTTTTTTTATTTTTTTTGTTTTTTTTATTTTTATTTTGTTTTTGTTGTTGTTGTTTTTTATTTTTTATTTTTTTGATATTTTTTCTGATGCCATTTGGTTATTGCTAGTATGCTGCCTAACAGATTTTTAAAAAATTATCGTTGACATACAATGTTACATTAGTTTCAAGTATACAGCATAGTGATTAGACAAGTCTATACATTACCTAGCAGCTTTAAAAAAAAAACTAATTGGGATCCCTGGGTGGCGCAGCGGTTTGGCGCCTGCCTTTGGCCCAGGGCGCGATCCTGGAGACCCGGGATCGAGTCCCACGTCGGGCTCCCGGTGCGTGGAGCCTGCTTCTCCCTCTGCCTGTGTCTCTGCCTCTCTCTCTCTCTCTCTATCATGAATAAATAAATAAAATCTTAAAAAAAAAAAAAATAAAAATAAAAAATAAAAAAAATAAAAAAAAAACTAATATTCTTGGTCTACTCCTTTAAAGTAACGATGAGGGATCCCTGGGTGGCGCAGTGGTTTGGCGCTTGCCTTTGGCCCAGGGCGCGATCCTGGAGACCCGGGATCGAATCCCACATCAGGCTCCCGGTGCATGGAGCCTGCTTCTCCCTCTGCCTATGTCTCTGCCTCTCTCTCTCTCTCTCTCTCTCTCTGTGACTATCATAAATAAATAAAAATTAAAAAAAAAAAGTAACGATGATATTTAACAGTAAGCAAGGAACCACTTTCTAAAAGAAATTTGTGCTATGGAGAATGTTTGAAAAAGGAATGTTTGAAAAACATTTCCATCACCTCAAGATTTTGTTTTTGCAAATGATATCAGGTTGGCACTTGTAAAAATCTCTCATCTGCACAGCAGTTTAAAAGTGGGAATCATAGTTTTCTAGCCTATTTAAATTTTTGTAGCTAAAAAAATTTCAGTGAGTCTTGAAGCCATTTGTTAAAAATACAAAAATGCAACATCTTTCAATTTTTGCCCAATAGCAACAGCATGGAAATTTACTAATCAGATTCTTTCCTCCCACCCACCCACACACACAAAAATGTATAATTGGTAGATGAGGTTTAAATAATAGCAACCATAGTTTAATAAAGAGAGCCCAAGAAGTGCCCTCCTTAGTGCCTGTCACCCAGTTACCCCATCCCCCCACCAACCTCCCCTTCTGTGATCCTTTGTTTCCCAGAGGTAGGAGTCTCTCATGGTTTGTCTTCCTCTCTAATTTTTCCTCACTCAGTCCTCCCACCCCTTCCCTATGTTCCCTTTCACTATTTTTTATACTCCACATATGAGTGAGACCATATGATAATTGTCTTTCTCTGATTAATTTATTTTACTCAGCATAATACCCTCCTATTCCATCCACGTAGATGTAATTGATAGGTATTTGTCCTTTCTGATGGCTGAGTGATATTCAATCGAATATATAGACCACATCTTCTTTATCCATTCATCTGTCAATGGACATCGTGGCTTCTTCCACAGTTTGGCTGTTGTGGACATTGCTGCTAGGAACATTGGGGTGCAGGTGTCCTGTCATTTCACTGATCTCTTTTTCTATGACTTTGGGTTTTGTTTTTGTTTCTTTAGATTCTACATATTCATGAGATCATGCATTATTAGTCTATCTCTGCCTGACTTATTTCACTTCAAGTTCCATCCATGGTGTTGCAAATGGTAGGATTCCCTCATTTTTTATGGCTGAATGATATTCCACTGTATGTACAACTTCTTTATTCACTCATCCACTGATGAACACTTAGGTTGTTTCCATGTATTGGCTATTGTAAATAATGCTTCTATGAACTTTATTGTACAGGTATCTTTTTGAGTTAGTGTTTTCACTCTTTGGGAGAGTAGTGTTTCTACACTAACAGTAGAGTTTATTAGTTACAACAGAAACTGGCCTGCAAAACCTAAAATATCTACTATATGTCTCCTCACAGTTTGCAGACTTCTGTTCTAAACCTATCTCTGCCCATTTGGGCCAACACTTTTTTCTCCCAGGGTACCAATTTCCACTTAAATATAAAGAGTAAGCTGAATTAGATGATCTCTAGGGACCCATCTATGCCTAACATGCTAGGACTTTGCCACTATTATTAAGGGCCAACCCATTTGTGATCCAATAGCAACCAACTGGTTGACTTGAAACTCTTTATTTGTGAAAAATTTGAAACACATACAACAATAGGGAGAATGATATAACAGATTATTATGTACTTAACACTTCAATAAATATGATAAATATGATTTCATGGCCAATCTTGTTTCAATCATACCCTTCTAGTTCCCAAGCAACCCCCAACTCCCCACCCCACTAGATTTTAAAAAAGCAGATCCAAGGTATCATCATGCCACTCATAAACATACTATGCAGCTTTAAGGGATGATGATTCTTTTTAAAGACTTTATATTTATTACTATTTAAAATTTTGTATTGAGATAAAATTTACAAAATATAAAACTCACCATTTTAGCCATTTTAAAGTATACAATCCAATTGCTCTTAGTATTGTTTACAGTTATCCTTCACCCTAGTGAGCACAGAAAATTCCAGTACATTTTCAGGACCCCATTAGTAGTCACTTCCAATTCCATGCTTCTTGCATCCTTGCACTAATTAGTCTACTTTCTGACTGTATAGATTTACCTAATTTGGATGTTTCACATAAGTGGAATTTTATCATATGTAGCCTCCTTTTGTTGTCCTCTTTTGTCTGGCTTCTCTCACATAGCATATATGTTTTGGGGGTTCATTGATGTCATAGCAGCTATCAGTACTTCATTCCTTCTTGTAGCTGAATAATATTCCATGGTATGGCTATGCCACATTCTGTTTATCCATTTATCAGTTGATGGAGATCTGGGTTGTTACCTCTACTTTTTGGGATTGTGATTGACACTGCCATAAAGATTCACATATAACTTCTTGTGAGAGTGTATGTTTTCATTTCTCTTGGGTATATATATATATATATATATATATATATATATATATATATAGAAAGAGAAAGAGAAAGAGAAAGAGAGAAAGAGGAATTATTGGATTGTATGGTAAGTGTACGTTTAACTTTTTGAAGAACTGTTGAACTGTTTTGCAAAGTGGCTGTGCCATTTCACATTCCCATCAGCCATGTGTGTGGTTCTGATTTCTCTGCATTCTTGCTAACACTTGTTATTGTCTGTTTTTCTGATTATAATAATCCTGGTAGGTATGAGATGATATCTCACTGTGGTTTTGATTTGCATTTTCCCAGAGACTAATTATGTTGAACATCTTTTTATGTGCTTATTAGCTATTTATAGATATTTCTTGGAGAAATGTCTATTCAAGTGCTTTGCCCATTTTTAAACTGGGTTATTTATCTTTTTTATTGTTGCCTTGTTAAGAGTTCTTTATGTATTCTGGATCTGAGACTCTTGTCAGAAATATGATTTACAACTGTTTTTTCCCATTCTGTGAACTTTCTTTTTGCTTTCATTATGGTGTCCTTTGATGAACAAAAGTTTTAAATTTTGATGAACTCCATTTTATTATCTCCTTTGTTGCTTGTGTTTTGGGGTCATGTTTAGGAATGCTGCCTAATCCAAGGTCACAATACTATTGTTACAACTAAACAAATGACAACAATTTCCTAATATTATCAAATTTGTAGTCAATATCCAAGTTTCTGTGATAATCTCAAAAATGTCTCATTGTTATTGGTGTTTGTTTGACCAAAGAACCCAAGCAAAGACCATAAATTGCATCTGTGTGATAAGTCTCTCAAGTCTCTTTAAATCGAAGAGGTCCTCCTTTTGTTGTCTTTTTTTCCTTGCCATTCATTTATCTTTAGAGTTTCCCACATCCTAGATTTTGTTGATTGCATCCCCAAGAGAGCTTCACCATGTTTCTGTACTTCCTGAATTTCCCAGGAAATGAGTAGGTTAGAGCCAGAAGCTTGATCAGATTCAGGTTCCAAATTTTGGCAAGAAGTCTTCCTAGGTGGCGTCATGTACTTGCTACTGTATCACATCAGGAAGCTTGTACTGCTTTGTTGTCTCTCATTTGTGATGTTAAGATTGATCAGAGATTTCTGATGTTGTCAGTTTGACCCATCCATTTTATAATCCCTATTAGCTTTTAATGAATAGTTTTAGCAGTCATCGATGATTATTGTCTAGCTTCATTATTTCATTAGGGGTTGGAAAGCACAGCTGATTAATTTGTTCAATGGTTGCTGTCAACTGAACACCGAAACTTCCAAATGGATAGTTTTGAATAATGTCATACAACCTACCAATACCTGTGTTCACTCTCCTTCTCCTACTCTGAGTTTTAACCTCTTTACGCTTTTTAGAGCAAAATTGCAGCTTAGATCATGTGATTCATATTCCACAGAATTGTCTTGTCATTTATTTACTATATGGTTTTAGACACCCAGGGAATGGTCCTTGCTTGGCATAATTATGAAATCTCTGAAGATAGTTTTTTGAGTCACTCTTTTTTCTCCTACTTCCAACTCCCCAATTTTCAAATTTTTCTTTCCTCTCCTCCAACATACTTATCTTTTATCTTTCAAAGACTTTTCTAAAATCAGTAATGAAATAGGATAAGCTTTACACTAAAGTGTAAGGGACTTACTCTTGCCTTTCAGTGAGTTTGTATTTTAAAAGAGAAATGTACCTAAAGATTTAACCTAAAGAAAACAAAACCTGGGCAGCCCGGGTGGCTCAGCAGTTTAGTGCCACCTTCAGCCCAGGACCTGGTCCTGGAGACCAGGGATCAAGTCCGGTGTCAGGCTCCCTGCAAGGAGCCTGCTTCTTCTCCCTCTGCCTGTGTCTCTGCCTCTCTCTCTGTGTGTGTGTCATGAATAAACAAATAAAATCTTAAAAAAAAAAAAAACCTAGTGATGAGATGTCAAGCTGGAGTGTTAGGATTTTTCTTTCAGCCAGAGTTTTCCCTGACAAATGTGAGCAATCACAGGTCCTTTTTACCTTTAAAATACAGAATCTGGCCTATATTGTATCTATTCTTGGTGGAGAACCTCACTGTTCTTAACTGTTCCATTTCAAAGCCCTCCCAGTTCTCTCATAGGTGTTGGAAGCCACAGAATCAAATGCCTAAATAATAGACCGGGATAGTGTAGCTGATAATGAGCATGTCATCTTAAAACCAGGTTTAAGTTGACATATTAGAGAATTTAGACTTCTCTGCAACTCCCCTAGTCAAGCAAAACATTTTTAAAATAGATTATTAGCTAGGATTAGCTTTGGCTGCAAGTAACAGACAGACTTAAAATAACAATGGCTTATATAGTGTGGATATTTATTCCTTTCATGTTCTAAGAATCTAGAGATTGTCAGTCCAGGACAATTGTGGCACTGCACAGTGTCAGAGACCTAGGCTCCTTTGATTGTGTTGCTTCACTGAGCATGACTTCCATTCTCAGGAATCCCATGGCCTTAACTTATTATTAGTACTTCACTCATTACATCTGAATCCTGACTTACACAAAGGAAGAGAGCAAAGCAGAGCTTGCCTCCTCTCTTTAAAGATGCACTTGAAAGTTGCATATACCACTTCTCTTTGCATCAGCCAGAATTAGCCACATGACCACACCAATGGTCTTTATTCCAAGCAGCCATGGGCTTAGTTAAAACTCATGGGTTTTATTATGGAAGGAGAAGAAGATGGATAATTGGGGAAAAGTAATTCAGCCACAAAAGAACTCTCATTATAATAGTAAACAAGAAGTAATGTAGTGTTTAGTGCCCCCTTCCCAAACTAAAAACAAGATACTCTCTTTTTTTTTAAAAGATTTTATTTATTTATTCATGAGAGAGACACAGAGAAAGAGGCAGAGAGGCAGAGGGAGAAGCAGGCTCCACACGGAGAGCCTGACATGGGACTCGATCCAGGGTCTCCAGGGTCACGCCCTGGGCTGCAGGTGGCGCTAAACCGCTGTGCCACCGGGGCTGCCCCAAAACAAGATACTCTTAAATAGTTCACTCACCAATGCTAAACTATTATCAGTTCTTTTGGATAGGACTGATTTTTGGCTTTCTAACATCACACCAAACTCATGATCCCTAACCCTTCTATGGAAAAAGACCAATTCTTTCTGGTATTCCTTTTTGATGTCATTTGTAAGCCCACACTTGATAAAAACAAAATTATTGTGGCCAATTGTCTCTATTTCAGGAACTTCCCTTTTTAGGAGAAAGAACTTCTAAAATAGTTTCATGTGTATTGTATTTTTAAAGTTGGAGTAAATGCGTGCTCATTGAATCTATTTAGTACTTGGGTTTGTCAGCTTGGGTTTTTGAATTGGTCATGTGGGAGAGGAATTCCTTGAAATCTTTTATTTATTTTCTGCTTTATATAAAGCACACCATGTTCCCAGGCTCAAATGTTGTAAAAGAAATCCTCACTTCCAAAATAACATATTGTCCAAAGTGGTTGCCCTAACTCACTCCTCTGGTTAATGGCGGCTGACTCATTGTGTGCTGGCAAGACTTCCACCTTCCACAAACATTTTGAATTCTGTAGACATTAGGACAAGCTTCCTGTTTGGTCAGGCAGTGGCTAAGAATCAAATAGAGGTTGTGGTTTCTGTCTTTGGATATGATATCCAAGATGGAACTCACTGTGGGAGAGCTTCGATGTTATTCCAGTTGTATGGTAGAGAATGCACAGGGACCCTCCCATCAGTCATCCCTTGAACTTCTCCCGTGGCAGAGATCCAAATTCTCATTTTTCCACCAAAAGTTCCCCTGATCATCATTCAAGTCCCTCTGGTCTGTACCTCGCATTTCCAGACATGTAATCGCAAGACAAGTGTAACAATGTGCATGCTTGTCTTCCAGGATTTCATCTATGATCAAAAACTTTTGCCCACATTTTCTTTGAACTCCTCCCTTCCTCTTCAAGAGGTCAGTCTCTAGAGCCCCTATATATTGTCACACATTTTCTATCCTAACTTGCATGCACCTACTACCCCATCTTTTTGAAAAGATGTTTCTACACAGTATCTGTTTCTACATAGTATCTCTCTCCTACAAGGGCTGTTTAAATTCTTGTCTCATTCAAAATGTTAAGGATGAAGATAAATGTCCAAGTCAAAAAAAATCAAGGAATTGTTTATCATTCTTTGCCATAACTCTAGAGTATAACTGTATTTTAAAGGATAAGACACCTAAAAGTAAAAAAAGTACAACCCACCTCTAAACTCATTGGTTCAGGGACTTTTTTCCACTCTTTTTTTTTGCCACCACTGATTTAGAGGGCTATGTTGGAGGGGGAGGTAGGAGTACTAAGTTAGCTTCTACATTTTCCTTTTTTTTTTTTGGTCACCACTTTTTAAAGATTGTGCGTCTATATTTCTCACTTGATTCTGCTTATTTATGGATAGTTTTTCTTGGGTTTTGAAGGATGTAATTAATATCTGACTTCACTCTGCCCACCTATTCTAGAAGGCTTTATTATCCCTCAGGCTTTTTCCAAGATTACACTTCCCAAAACACATGCTGATGTGTTACAAAATAACTTCAATAAATAATTACTCATTACCTATTGAGTTCAATCTATTCCTTTTTTCT